>NC_137945.1:30001691-30156691 GCF_963969265.1 Rhamphochromis sp. 'chilingali' | reverse complement strand
TGAAAGCGGCTCAATCACCTGTTTAAGAGCTCTTGGAGCAGACCAGTGTGCCAGGTTAGGGAGTGTGGTTAAAGAGGGTTTTAATTTAGATAGAAATGAGTGAAGCTTATGTTATTGGTTTGTTTATAGTATGTGTTGGAAATATGTATATGTTTGTGATGTGCTTTAATGTTATGGTATGTTTGTTTGGGTGGAGGGTTATGTTTCATGTTGATTAGTTAACCCCCATACTTGGGCTATTCCGGATACTCACCTGAAAAGGTAGAGTATAAAAGGAAGCCATTTTGTTTAGTTGTGGTTAGTGTTTTGTGCTGTTATCATGCTCCTTCTTTAATAAAGTGCCAATCCATGGATGTCTTTTACTCCAGTCTCGCGTCATATTATTGGACAGAACCTATGACCGCCGGCCAAAACTGACACATGAGATAAACATATGCCCCAACAATGAAGAAAGGGAGACAGAGGACTTAAATACACAGAAGGGTAATGAGGGAAGGGGCAAGGGATAAGCAAAATTAATCACATTCAACATGGAACACTAGACTGTCAAAATAAAACAGGAAACATAATGAGATGTAGACTGTGACAACATAAGCCTGACAACAGAACATGGAACATGCAGACATGAAACAAGTGACAGATTGGGGAGATGAAATGGATCGCAAGAAGAGGAATATGGGAACACATAAGGTGGACGAACAACAGGCAAAACTAAAAGTCATACATAAAGGACATGACAGACTTACACAGGAAACAGAAAATTACTCATAAAAAAGGAAGTATGGATGATAACATTAACAAGACTAAAACCTAACTAAGACATAACAATAATAACACTAGAACTTAACATTTCTCCAATACATCATAAGAAATCAAAAAATACAAAACAAACTCTCAGACCCAGTACCCTGATAGAAAGTCCCAGGGGATCAATGGTTTCTCTATAATTCAGAAGGCTGTCTTCACCATGTTTGTATGACTTAAATGTAATAGGTTGGTGTGATGGGCTGAATAGACATTTGCATGAAAACAAATTCAATCATTCTTCAAATGTTGGCTGACACTCACTCTTTTTTTTCCTAGCTTTGGCCTTTCATCTGATTGTCCATGTTTGGCCTTGCACTTGCACTCAGGGTCTGTGACTTGTATCTCCATCTTGCTATAGATGAATGGATAGTCATGTTCTGCTTCTAAAATGCACTGCTCCAACCTCCTTGCTGTGATTAATGGTCACTCTTTTAGTTGACAAATCCCTCCCGAGATTCAGAGAGGGGGAACTGCTAGGGAGACAAATGTTGCTTGACAGTCAATGCCACAAGGTTTTTCTTTCACCTCTTTAAGTCGGTAGTTGTTTCAGTTTAATTCATTTTGATTTCTGTGCTTTTTTCACTTGTCACTGAGTAGATTACACCCTATACTAGTGCAAATAGAACAGATTAAAGTTTTACTTTCATTTAACATTAAAATACTATAAATACAATACATTACTGCTGTGCTTTTATCTATTTATTTTTACCTTTTGCAAAATCTGAGAATATTTCAGCAATAAGTGATGCACTGCATTGTCAACCCAGGTGTGGGTTCTCTTTCCACTGTTCTTCTCCCTCTATGCAATTCACTGCACTTCAGGAGAACCATCTGTTATAGAAGTTTGCAGATGACATCACCATCACTGATCTGACCCAGAATGATGACAAGTCCATGTACAGACAGGAGGTGGACCAGTTGGTTCACTGGTACACTCAAGATTGTTGAAATGACCCTAAGCCCTGAATTTGATCTAGTGGAGAGGCAAAGTTCCCCTACTGTTTTTTATAGGACTAGTCGTACTCTGCTTCCTACCCATCAGCCTCTGCATCAAGCTCCCCCCATGTGACCAGTGTGGGGAGTCCATGCAGCACAGTCATGCGAAATTAACATCGGAGGAGTGGCGGCAGAGGATTGAGGCCAAACTCTGTATATATTGGAAACAGTTGGCCACTTCATTGTGTCCTGCCTAATTTGGCCAAAAGACAGCACCTGCCAGTAGGAGAGGAGAGTGTGGAGTGGTTGGGTAACCTCCCCTGAGAAAATGAAAACACCCATGCAGCGCCTGGTCACCATTATTTCAATCAATACACATAGCCTTTCTTCTGCTTGTGTTGCTAGAGTCCAGTGCAGAACTGGACAACAGATAACATCGTTTGGATGAGCAGTTAGTGAAACAGCCTAGTATCATTATTCACCTTCTATTCTCGATGGCAGTAATAGCATTGAATGGTCAATCTCTTTCCGCCATAACACATCAGATTGAGCCAGTTCACACTGATAAGCATATCAGGAGCAACTTAGAGTTCAGTATCTAGTCCAAGGATACTTTGGCATGCAGACCAGAATAGCCAGAGATCAAACCTCAGATATTCAAATTAGTAGATGACCTGCTCTATCTCCTGCTCTTCCTCCACAGCCATAGGCACCCCAAACTGAGTTAGTTACAAATAATATTAGTTGGATTGTGTATTCCGCGTGTTAGATGTTCATGGGCTATACGTGTTGAGTTTTATTTTGTGTATTGTATTTAGTTTTACTTCTTTCAATTTTAATTACGTTTTTTGTCTTGTCCACCATGATTGGTTTAAGTTGTGTTTGTTTTCCCCACCTTTTTTGTCTTCCCTCATTACCTCAGTGTATTTAAACCCATGGTTTATCTTAGTTTCACAGAATTTTATTACAGAGAATAAACACTGCACTGCGGCCTAACAAGACAAGCACAGACATGCTGTTATTATCTGGAGCTCCATGAAAGTTCTTGTTCATGTTGCAAGGATGATCATGAGAACTGGGGTGGATCGCCCAAAACTAGATGTGAAGACCTTGTTAATAATATTAAAGGAAGTTCTGGTGAGGGTATGGGTACAACTTTATCTCACTAAGGAGCCAATGGACAGGGATGTGTACCATAAAATCTTCCACAATAACGTCCTTCGCTCAGTAAGAAGACTGAAGATGGGCTGAGCATAAGTCTTCCAGCATGACAATGACCTAAAAGATACCACCAAGGCAACAAAACATAGGCTAGACAAGTCCATTAAGATCAAGATGGAGTGTCCTAGTTAGTCTCCAGACCTCAATCCTATAGAAAATGTTGAGAGTTACCAAATGGCAGCCAAGAAACCTAATGGATTTAGACAAATTCTATAAAAATCACCCCGGAGAGGTGAGCAAACCTTGTGAATAACTGCAAGAAATGTCTCATGATTGTCCTTGTCGACAAGGGTTTCTTCACCAAGTACTAAATCATGTTTTGCTTGGGCATCAAATACATGCATTTCAATTTATAACTTTTGTTTAATGTGTTTTTATGGCTTGTTATTACAATAAATTACCATAAAAATTAAAGACTCTTCATTTCTTTGGAAATAAGCAATATTTGTCATGATTCGGCTGTGTGGCAGGCAGGAGAGGACCCAAATGCTAACTCACGGGGACACGGGGAATAAACTCAGAGAGCACAGCTTTCTTGCTGGAAAGACAGATCACGAGTAATACAAAACTAAACTGGGAAAAACTAAATATAAAGCTCACCAAGAAACACAGGGAGAATCACACACAGCATGAGGGAGAACGCGACACAGAACTGAGGGAGACGCAGACATAAATACACAGAGGGTTAACGAGGGAAGTGGGAGCACACGGGGAACACAGGTGACACTGATAATCATAACAAGACACGGCAGGAGTGAACGCAACACTGACGGGAGACGGGCAAAGTAAAACAGGAAGTACAGAGGTTCAGACAGGAGGAGAGAGAGCACGGGGAGAACACAGACATAACAGGCTGGGGAAACATGGAATAAAACACAAGGAGAGACGAGGGCTCACAAATACACAGAGGGGCACACAGGGGGTAAGAGTCACAAGGGGAACACACATAAGGAACAACGTAACAGGGCAACCCAGGAAGCATGGCCTAAATAAGGAACAAAATACATGAAAACTGCGAATACTGGGCCAACATGGCCCAGGATCATGACAATATTGGGTTTACACTTCATTAATTGCGGGCGATCGTTGCTCAAGAGTTGGCAGTTCGCCTTGTAATCGGAAGGTTGCCGGTTCGAGCCCCGGCTTGGACAGTCTCGGTCGTTGTGTCCGTGGGCAAGACACTTCACCCGTTGCCTACTGGTGGTGGTCAGAGGGCCCGGTGGCGCCAGTGTCCGGCAGCCTCGCCTCCGTCAGTGCGCCCCAGGGTGGCTGTGGCTACAATGTAGAGCGCTTTGGGGTCCTTAGGGACTAGTAAAGCGCTATATAAATACAGGCCATTTACCATTTAATTTTTGTCTGTTTTGGGGACATTTTTTTAATTGGGATTTATTTTGTTTTAAAACTTAAAATACAAATATTATTAGTATGTTAATAATTAAGATGGGTGAACATATAGAAAGCTGTAAAGTAAAATTTAAACTCACTTTTCAGGGGCTAGTTGCTCCTGAAAAAAATACATTAAAAAAACGTAAGTACTTCCAATAAACTCACTTTTCAGACCACTGACCAGACCTGACCCAACAGTCATTGGTCACTCACAGCTGAGGAATCTTGCTGCATGTCTTTTGCAGCATGTGCTTGTTTTTCACACATAATTGGTCATTTATGTAACTTTCATTTTGTGGCCAAATCAGCCATCTGGAAAGTACTTTGTGTATAAAAATGTAATTATGTAAGATTTATTGCTTGATTTAGAAAAAAAATTGATACTATGTATTTACTAAGACTTTGTTAAGTTGATGTATGGATGTAGAATGATATATTGTAAACACAGAACTTGAATATTAAATTATATGGAAGATGATTACTGCATCTTCTGTTCAAAATCCTAGGTCCCTAGTCACCTTCCTATCTTCCTGCTCCCCAAGCCTTTTCCATTTGTCAAATAGTTGACAGCAACTGGCAATGTTAGATGAGCAGTGAATCCACCTGTGACAACCATTTATATGTGATTAATGGACAAGCCATAGCCCAGCATGGGCCACTAGAGGTCGAAAAGACATCAAACCAACGCAAATCACAGCAATTAGACCAGGACTAATAAGATTCATATGCAATCTATGTGCAGGTCGGTGGTTTAATCCAGTCAGCTCCTCCAGTCCACATGTTAAAGTGTCCTTGGACAACACATCCCCAACCCCAAGTAGCCCCAATGTGGCTTGTAGTGAAAACTACTTTGTTTGCTTGGTTAGAGTAGCATAAATGTTTGCCATAAAGGTCTAAGTTATGCAATTTATTTCCTATTATAGATGTATGCACTTTAAAACTAACATTTATATGGCGACCAAAATTTAGAAATACAGATCTGTTTAGAATATATAAATAGCCAATATGACATTTTAAAAAGATATAATTAATGTTTAACAAATGTTTCAGAGCTTGGGGAGAGTGGATTTTTTTTAAGGTTTTACAACACTTTTTTGGGAGAAAAATGTCTCTTATCACATAATAGCATGTGTCCTATTTTATCTAAGAGATAAAAAGATAACATACTTATTGTTCTTACTATTTCAAAAAATGCAAGGATATTCTGGAATTGTTGGGGTTTATTGTATAACCACATAAAACCATTACAAGTGCTAAATGCTGTCCTCACTTCAATAT
Organism: Rhamphochromis sp. 'chilingali'; assembly: GCF_963969265.1. Classification (NCBI taxonomy): domain Eukaryota; kingdom Metazoa; phylum Chordata; class Actinopteri; order Cichliformes; family Cichlidae; genus Rhamphochromis; species Rhamphochromis sp. 'chilingali'. The sequence continues at coordinate 30,151,063 of NC_137945.1, read as the reverse complement.
AATGAAAACATGTTCACATCTACCATTTATAATTATTAATATTTATTCATGATTAATTAGCACTCACACACAAAAATACACTGAACAAAAATATAAATGCAACACTTTCGTTTTTGCCCCCATTCCCCATGGGATGGACGTAGAGACCTAAAATTCATTCCAGATACACAATATAACCATCCCTCCCAAACAGTGGTCACAAATCAGTCCAAATGTGTGGTAGTGGGCACATCTGCTATATTGAGATAATCCATCCCACCTCACAGGTGTGCCACATCAGGATGCTGATCTGACATCATGAGTAGTGCACAGGTGTACCTCAGACTGCCCACAACAAAAGGCCACCCTGGAATGTGCAGTTTTGTCTCACAGCAAAATGCCACAGATGCCACAAGCAATGAGGGAGCGTGCAATTGGCATGCTGACAGCAGGAATGTCAACCAGATCTGTCGCCCGTGCATTGAATGTTCATTTCTCAACCATAAGCCGTCTCCACAGGCGTTTCAGAGAATATGGCAGCACATCCAACCGGCCTCACCACCGCAGACCTCGTGTAACCACACCAGCCCAGGACCTCCACATCCAGCAGGTTCACCTCCAAGATCGTCTGAGACCAGCCACCCAGACAGCTGCTGGAACAATTGGTTTGCACAACCAAACTATTTCTGCACAAACTGTCAGAAACCGTCTCAGGGACGCTCAACTGCATGCCCGTCGTCCTCATCGGGGTCTTGACCTGACTCCAGCTCGTCGCCGTAACAGACTTGTGTGGGCAAATGCTCACATTCGATGGCGTCTGGCACGTTGGAGAGGTGTGCGCTTCACGGATGAATCATGGTTCACATTGTTCAGGGCAGATGGCAGCTGAGAATGTCCCAGTTCTTGCATGGCCAGCATACTCACCGGACATGTCACCCATTGAGCATGTTCGGGATGTGCTTGACCGGCGTATACGACAGCGTGTACCAGTTCCCACGAATATCCAACAACCTCGCACAGCCATTGAAGTGGAGTGGACCAACATTCCACAGGCCACAATTGACAATCTGATAGACTCCATGCGACGATGTGTTGCACTGCATGAGGCAAATGGTGGTCACACCAGATACTGACCGGTTCTGGGTCCCCAGACCCCCAATAGCGCAAAAAACTGCACATTCCAGGGTGGCCTTTTGTTGTGGGCAGTCTGAGGTACACCTGTGCACTACTCATGATGTCAGATCAGCATCCTGATGTGGCACACCTGTGAGGTGGGATGGATTATCTCAATATAGCAGATGTGCCCACTACCACACATTTGGACTGATTTGTGACCACTGTTTGGGAGGGATGGTTATATTGTGTATCTGGAATGAATTTTAGGTCTGTACGTCCATCCCATGGGGAATGGGAGCAAAAACAAAAGTGTTGCGTTTATATTTTTGTTCAGTGTATCTATTTAAACTCACTGAACTGGATTCACGCCAGTGGTAGGAAAGCTTGAATGTGTGGGACTTGCATATGTGTTTCCTACACTTTATATCAGATATTCAAACTCCATTGAAGAGGGTGCACCTGCCCCATGAATTTGAACCAGGAACCTTGTGTCTGCGAGGCATCAATACTAACAACAGCATGCCACCCCATTACAGAGCTTGTCTTAACAGTGTTTTCACAAACAGGGGTTTGGTTGTTAGACTAGTGGCAAGGGTTGGCTTCTTAAATTAATTGTGATATTTAAGCAATTCTATAAATCACTGAGCATCTTTCTCTTTCATTTTTAAAAGGTATAGTTGAATACAGAATATAAAATGAAAACATGAGACCTTAGAAAGGAGATAATACATAATTCGAAACACAAAAACATACGCATTTAGTAAGCGGCAATCAACACCCTCTTCCATTCCTTAATTCTCCCTTTAAACAATGTAGTCTAAAGCCCCACCTCACATCTACCCCTCATTTATCATTTTAATATGCTTGTTGGGAGGCAGAAAAAGGGGGAATTAAATACGAGGAGGGAGTCTTTAAAGAGAACAAATGAAAAACTGATTCATTGCTCTGTCCCAGTATGAGAGATTAATGTTCAAATGTCATTATTACTTCCATTGCTATTACTATGAACGTAATAATGACAAAATCAGAACAAAATCATCTGTGTAAGACAGAGACATTGAGTAAAACACAGTTATATCATTAAAGATTCAATAGCACCTAAGGAGGTGGTATTAATTACAGGCTAAACTAAAAGTTAATTGTTGAGAGGATGCTACTGCCCATCATAATGATGACAATGACCATAGTTCAGTTTGCTTTCTAATTATTTGGCGATCATCAAATGAGGCATAAAAATGATTTGTACTGAACACAGTTTAATTATACATTTTTTTTACATTAATTTAAATTTATTTCCAAAGTTTAAAACACACCAAAATGATGAGAATGACAAAATATAACCTTTTAATAATAAACAAAATTACTATTATTGTACTTATAATAAAGTAGATTTTTATAACGCCTTTCAAGAATTCCAAGGATGCTTTAAAAAGCAGTTTAAATAAACAAAACTATATAAATAAACAAATCAAGGGTAAAGAGAACAGCTATCCGGTTGTTCAGTGATGACGCGACGAATCCTACTTCCGGGTCTAAAGTAGTCTGTGTTTAATATGGCTTTTGTGTTGTTAACATGTTTAATGTTATGTATTTTCTTCTATTTGATCTCAAAAAGCTCCTAAAACAGTCAGTGATCACTGTTGACCTCCCTCGGCTTTTATTACCGCTAATCATTTATTTAAGCTCAGTTTTTAAAACCTTAGGATGTAACTACAGCCCAGCCCATGCAGCAGTATATGAATGACTAACCTCGTATTGTGGATGGATTATCTCAGTTGTTCTCCTGGCTGAAGTTTGGTCCTTTTACAGCATCCTGCCATGCGATTACATTTGTTCCTGACCACCGAGAACACTCACGGTAACTTTTATCGAGTGGAAAAAAAGTTAGCTTGTTTATATTATGCTAACATAGCTGTGTCGCTAGCGGTCACGTAGCACATCATTATATACCAGCTAGCCCAACTTCAGTAACCCTACAAACGTCACTGCTGTTTAGTTTTCTGTCTTCATTTATGCTGGAAGTGATAACAGAGCTGTACGTTTTAATTTGTTTCCAAAACCCCGCAGTCAGGACATGCTATATTGTATTCAGATAGAAGCTAGCGAGCTAACTCCCTGCTAACTTCTAACTCTTTTAAATGTCATAAATTCCGTTTTCATGGATGCCTGGATGTTAAACTCAATTGTTATACCTGGTAGAGCAGAACGCTGATCATTTTATTAAAGATGAAAGACTTTAGACAGTTTTTCAACTCTCAGTAATGCCATAGTGATCGTTTGATATATGGACCTGCAGCGGAGTTTAGACCCAGACACGGCTAGTGACGTCACCGTTCATACTGCTGATCTCTGTACATTTAATATATATGTATATACATGCACGTATGTGTGTGTGTATATATATACATATATATATATACACCCAGCACGCCCCTGCGGGCGGTTTATCCTTCAAGCTCGGGTCCTCTACCAGAGGCCTGGGAGCTTGAGGGTCCTGCGCAGTATCTTAGCTGTTCCCAGGACTGCGCTCTTCTGGACAGAGATCTCCGATGTTATTCCCGGGATCTGCTGGAGCCACTCGCCTAGCTTGGGAGTCACCGCACCTAGTGCTCCGATTACATATATATTACATATATATATATATATATATATATATATATATATATTAGGGGTGCAACGATACACAAAATTCACGGTTCGGTTCGGTTCGATACTTTGGTGTCACGGTTCGATATTTTTTCGATACAAAAAAAAATATTCATGCCTTTTTAATTTGTCATTTATTAAATTTTCACGGCACATTCCGCACCACATCTCTGTGCGTTCATCATTTGTTTGAAGCCAGCTCACCTCCTGCAACCACTTTTCCGAGAATACGTGCTTCTTTTGTGGTTCGGACTCCTTCTGACATTTCTTTGGAGGTGGAGGAACACCAAAGTAATTGCTTAAAGGAGCTTCTTCGACATCTTTAAGAGTTCTAAACAAATGTCTGTCCTCCTCCTGAAAATCTTATGTATGCAAACGCGCGTTGCAACTTATTATCGGACCACTTATGTGCAGCCCTGGTTATTTAGCTCGTCATAATGCGGCCACAGAAATTCTTTTGTCCATGAAACCATAAAGCTGCACTTTCTTTTTGCCCTATAGCCTGATTTGTCATAACTTTTCCGTTTTGTGGTAAGCTTTTCTTTGGCTGTCACTTCTTCACCCTGACCTGTCTTATTTGGCTCAGCAGAACTAAAATATATATCCTGCTGCTCTTACTCACGCACTCACATAACGCTCAGCGATTCTCTGCGCGATCAACCTCTCATATGTTTAAGCTGCGGGAGATTTCACTTGTCATGTTTGCATAGTAAGCTAACGATTGATAAGACGATGTCAGAGGAATTGGTGCGCAAATTATCATCACTCACCAATCAGTGCTGACGCTCTCTATACACAGTTCGCGCGATTGCAAAGTGAAAGCAAAAAACAAGCGCAAATTCAAACGCGATTTCAATATGTCACATATTGACAGTGGCTCATCGATGCCAATGACATAATTACCCAGCTACATTTCCGAAAGAATGCAAAAGCATTGACATATATTTTTCCTTCCTACGATAGGCCGACGGGCAGGGCAGAGATAGATTTTGGTAGCCCGACTGGAAAAATCGCTAGCCCCGGGACGTCGGGCTAACGATATTGCGAGCCCTGTATCTGATTGAGGAATCACTCATCTTTGGAAAAGAGAGTTTATTACAGAGAAATGGCTCTTTCCAAAATAAAAGCTATACTATACGCTTCTTCTGGGCTATATTCTCAGCAGCATATTAAACATATCAGGTCCCCATAGGGAGAATCATGTGCTAAAGGCTGTCTAAATGACTCGGGTAAAGCTTGTAGCATGCCTGCTTGTTGTTTTTGTCTGCTTCCACTTGTCATATTCGTTGTGTTCCCACTAGTGCTGTCAGCGTTAATCTCGTTGAAATGACATTAACGCCACAACACGGCAAATCTCCGTTAACGAGCTACCGCAGATCGCCCGTGCATGGGGCTGGACAGGCAACACGTTAACGAGCTAACTGCGCTAACACACTAGCTCCCACCCATGTAATTGAGCATTGCGTGGCACATCCAACATACTGTTTTACTTTAGTCCATGACTAAAGTAAAACACAAGCTTATACCTTCAGGGTCATACTTCACGTGAAAACCAAAATAGTTCCAAACGCCAGATCTGAATGAGGGTGGGGGAGGTTCAATTTGCCATGTTGCAAGGAGAGCTTAACTTCTTTCTCACTAGCTTGCCCTGCGCTCAGTGAATCTGCGTTCGACTACTCCGCCTAGGCTGCACTGTCGAGCGCAGATCCACTGAGCGCTCAACACAGACAGCATCGTCAGAAGGAAAGTTGATAAAATAAATTAAAAATTTTGTATTGTTCGATACATATGTGTACCGAACCGAAAGCACTGTATCGAACGGTTCAATATCGATACAAGTATCGTTGCACCCCTAATGTATAGATATATATATATATAGATATGAAGCTATTAATTTGTAATTTTTGTATGTTTGAAAACGGACCACTTCATATCTATGATGTTTTACTAGTGCTAGTCGAGTTCTGGCATTGTATAATGATACATCTGTAAAGGAGAGGGTGGGGAAAGGAAGACACTATATACAAAAAGTGCCGCAGACCATACATAAATCCTTCTGATTGATATGTGACCGATCCTTCCACTCCAACACATAGTGTCAGACGTGCACGTACAGTCACCAGAAAATAAATGGATATATCCTTCACCATCCCAAACGAGTAAATTAAGGTTTAAGATAACCTTTATTAGTCCCACGTTTGGGAAATTTGTTTTGTTACAGCAGTGGACAGTGCAAAGTTGCATAGAAAAATTAGAGAAAAACACTGGAATAAGATATCAATAAGTTACTGTACACAATAGAATAAAATAAAATACTATATACAATCGAATAAAATAGAATAAAATAGAATACTAATGCTATATACAGTTGAGTATAATACAACGATGCCAGAAAAGAGTAATGCACTTAGTGTTATTGCTAATGCACATGTGTGGATATGTGTGATCAGTTGAAGTAAAAAGTAAAAGTAAAATTTTATTTATATAGCACCTTTCAAGATAAAAATCACAAAGTGCTTCACAGGAGCTAAAACCTAAAAATCAACCAAAAGCAAGTTTAAAAAGATGAGCTTTTAGGTGTTTTTTAAAAGCAACCACGGAGTCCACAGATCTCAGGCTCAAAGGGAGAGAGTTCCACAATCTGGGGGCCACAGTTCCAAAAGCTTTGTCGCCTTTTGTTTTCAGCCTCGTGTGTTGGACAGCAAGCAAGCCCTGGTCACATGACCTCAGGGACCTGCTGGGAATGTATAGATGTAAAAGTTCACTTATATACAGGGAGTGCAGAATTATTAGGCAAATGAGTATTTTGTCCACATCATCCTCTTCATGCATGTTGTCTTACTCCAAGCTGTATAGGCTCGAAAGCCTACTACCAATTAAGCATATTAGGTGATGTGCATCTCTGTAATGAGAAGGGGTGTGGTCTAATGACATCAACACCCTATATCAGGTGTGCATAATTATTAGGCAACGTCCTTTCCTTTGGCAAAATGGGTCAAAAGAAGGACTTGACAGGCTCAGAAAAGTCAAAAATAGTGAGATATCTTGCAGAGGGATGCAGCAGTCTCAAAATTGCAAAGCTTCTGAAGCGTGATCATCGAACAATCAAGCGTTTCATTCAAAATAGTCAACAGGGTCGCAAGAAGCGTGTGGAAAAACCAAGGCGCAAAATAACTGCCCATGAACTGAGAAAAGTCAAGCGTGCAGCTGCCAAGATGCCACTTGCCACCAGTTTGGCCATATTTCAGAGCTGCAACATCACTGGAGTGCCCAAAAGCACAAGGTGTGCAATACTCAGAGACATGGCCAAGGTAAGAAAGGCTGAAAGACGACCACCACTGAACAAGACACACAAGCTGAAACGTCAAGACTGGGCCAAGAAATATCTCAAGACTGATTTTTCTAAGGTTTTATGGACTGATGAAATGAGAGTGAGTCTTGATGGGCCAGATGGATGGACCCATCAAATAATTGAAATGGGTATATATTTGTTTTTTGTTAAGTTGCCTAATAATTATGCACAGTAATAGTCACCTGCACACACAGATATCCCCCTAAAATAGCTAAAACTAAAAACAAACTAAAAACTACTTCCAAAAACATTCAGCTTTGATATTAATGAGTTTTTGGGTTCATTGAGAACATGGTTGTTGTTCAATAATAAAATTATTCCTCAAAAATACAACTTGCCTAATAATTCTGCACTCCCTGTATGTTGGTGCTTGTCTATGCAGAGCCCTGAAAGTCAAGGTCAAAACCTTAAAGTGGATTCTGATTTTAACGAGGAGCCAGTGCAGCTGAATCAGCAGGGGTGTGACATGGGAGTACTTGGAGGATGTGGTCAGAAGCTCTGCAGCAACATTCTGAACAACTTGCAGATGCCCCAAAGAGGCTTTACATAAACAAGTAAACAAAGAATTACAATAATCCAGATGAGATGAAACAAATGCATGAATGACAATTTCTAATTTGGAGCGCGATACAATGGGACTCAGCTTAGCAATGTTTCTCAAGTGATAAAAACAGGAGCGAACCAGAGATTTTACATGGGCATTTAAAGTCAGAGCTGAGTCAATAGTAACACCAAGGTTCCTGATAGACGGTTTGGCAAATGTAGCAAGTGGACCCAAGTTTTCCATAACACTTGGTACAAAATTTTTAGGAGCACAAACAAGGACTTCAGTATTCTCCTCATTTAGTTGAAGAAAGTTTCCAGCTATCCAACATCTAATGGAGTCTATGCACTTATGCAAAATCTGTAGCTTGGAAACATCATGGGGCTTAAAGGAGATATATAACTGAATATCATCTGCATAGCAGTGATACGAAATGTCCTTAAAAGTGCTCAATAAGTGTTGAAGAGAAAGTAAATACAGCAAGAACAATAAAGGCCCCAAAACTGAACCTTGTGGCACACCATAGGCAAGAAAAGTAGAAGAGGAACTGTACTTAGAGGTAGCCACAGAAAAGGATCGTTCATGCAAAGAGGATTCAAACCAGTCGAAAGCAGCCCCTGATATACCCACCCAGTCTCTCAGCCTATCTAGCAGAATATGATGGTCCACAGTATCAAAGGCGGAGGTCAGGTCCAACATCAACAGAACGGAGCATTCTCCTGCATCACATCTCATCAAAATGTCGTTGGAGACTATATAAGAAGTGAAGTTTCAGTAGAGTGAGCTCTACGAAAGCCAGATTGGAATTTATCCAGAATGCTGTATTCATCTAGAACAGCTATAAGCTGCTTAGCCACAACCTTTTCGAAAATCTTAGCAATGAACGATAATTTTGAAATCGGTCTGTAGCTACTAAGAAGAGAACCATCAAGCTTAGGTTTTTTTTTAACAGTGGGTGAATAACAGCATTCTTACAATAAACAGGGACCTGACCAGAAACCAGTGAGGTATTAATAATTGTGAGCACACGGGGACCAATAGACTGAAAGACATTTTTAAACAAAGATCCAGGTAAAATATCAAGAGAGCAGGAGGATGCTTTCATCGAATTAACTAACTTGACCAGCTCTGGTAAGGACACAGGTAAAAATCTTTCTAAAATTACAGGCCTAGCTTGAGTTGGAGCAGACAAGAGAGACACAGAAGGAGAGATATTGTTCCTCACGTCACTGACTTTTTCAACGAAGAAAGAAAGAAATTTTTCACAATCTTCATTTGATGAAATTGGGACAGCAGGTGGAGCAGGAGCAACAATATCACTAATGGTGTTAAATAGTACCTTGGGGTTACCTCTGCTCTTAGACACTAAGTCTGAGAAATAGGCAGCCCTCGCATCTCGAACTGAAGTGTTAAAAGAGACTAAAAGGTCCTTTAAATGAAGGAAATGGACATGCAAAGTCTTTGTTGTGGAGTCTGACAGCAGTGAGGAGGAAAGACCTGCGTTCTCTCCGTCCCAAATCGTGGGTGCTGCAGTCTGCCACTGAAGGAGCTGCTCAGTGCTGTCAGAGTCTCCTGCATGGGGTGGGAGATGTTGTCCTACAGGGATGACAGCTTAGCCATCATTCTCCTGTCACTCACCACCTCCACTGGGTCCAGAGAGCATCCTAGAACAGAGCTGGCCCTCCTGATCAGCCTGTTCAGTCTCTTCCTGTCCCCAGCAGAGATGTTGCCGCCCCAGCAGACTATGCTCGTAAAAGATGGCTGAGGCCACCACAGAGTCATAGAAGGTCTTCAGGAGTGGGCCCTCCACTCCAAAAGACCTGAGTCTCCGCAGCAGGTACAGCCCTTTCCTGTAGAGGGCGTCTGAATTATGAGTCCAGTCCAGTTTATTGTTCAGATGAACACCAAGGTACCTGTTGCTGTCCACAGTCTCAATGTTCATACCTTGGATGATCAGTGGTTGCAATGGAGGATGTTTGTGCCTGCGGAAGTCTACCACCAGCTCCTGGGTTTTACTAGTGTTGATCTGGAGGTAGTTCTGCTGGCACCAGTCCACAAAGCCTTGGGTCAGTTCTCTGTACTCCTTGTCGTCCCCATCAGTGATGAGGCCAACTATTGCAGAGTAGTGATGTGCGATACCACTGATTTCCTTTCCGATCCGATACCAAGTAATATTCAGGGTGGTATCGACGATACTGATCCAATACCGATACTTTGTACAAAAACATTTTATTTATTGTATCTCAAATTATAGCGTCATAATGATTACAGGACATCAGATTTCTTGTTCTTATCACTTAATAATGCAGAGTTCATCATATAGAAATAAAAAAAACCTGAAGTTGTGCGCTATTTGAACACGTTGCCTGCCTGCAGCACTAAAGGACTCCATGAGAGACGTCTGTCTCGCCCTAGCAGCACCTGTCCCTGTCCTCTTCTTCAGTTCGCCTCAACATAAGCTCGTCATATTCTGTGATATGATTTACTCTGAGGTGTTTGACAAGGTTAATGATGTTGCCACAACCATACATCAATATTAAAACAATAAAAGGCTTGAACTACTTCAGTTGTGTGTAATTAATCTAAAATATATGAAAGTCTAATGTTTATCAGTACATTACAGAAAATAATGAACTTTATCACAATATGCTAATTTTTTGAGAAGGACCTGTATAAGTCACTTTGATAACTTAAAAATGTTATTGTTTGGCTTTTTCAGTGTTTTATTTGTTTGTGAGTAAATCGGTTTGGCTGAGATTAAAGTTATTAGATTAGATTAGATTAAATAAAACGTTATTAATCCCTCGGGAGGGTTCCTCCGGGGTTTTCACACAGCTGAATAAATGTCAAACAGAAAACTGATTAAACAGAAGTGTGAGACGGTCGACAGTTTAAGTCAGCGCCCGGTTATATTTTAGATAGCAAGGAGCAGACGGCAGAGTTTCACTCCACCGAGGGAGCTCATGACGTACTACCCGGCTTTCTTTAGACCGCGAAGGCCGGGTCCTCAGGTGGAAGCAGCCACAACACCTCACTTTTTTGCCACATGTATCGCAAACTGTTTGTGGAGGTAAAATACGTTCGTACATGACTCCAACTACGCTCAAACATTGTTGTGAGACGGCTGCGAGACATTTATACAGCCGTATTTCGCACAGTTTCTTATGAAAGGCGGAAGAGGAAGTAGTTCCTTTGAATGTAGACAATCCGAATGATATAGTTTCTTTCCACTGTGTTCCTGTTAATGATAAACTACAAATTTACCCTAAATTACTAAAATATCGATATTTTAATGTGAAAATCGATTCTAGAACATAAATGATTGGTATCGGAGGAATCGATATTTCAGGATCGATCCGCACATCACTATTGCAGAGTCATCAGAGAACTTCTGCAGGAAGCACTGGATGGAGTTGTGGGAGAAGTCTGCAGTGTAGATGGTGAAGAGGAACGGTGCCAGAACCGTTCCCTGTGGGGCCCCCGTACTGCCGACTACCCAGTACGACACACAGCCCTGAGTCCTCACATACTGTGGTCGGTCAGTGAGGTAGTCCAGAATCCATGTAGTGAGGTGATTGTCCACTCCAGAGTTCTCCAGCTTGTCCTTCAGGACCGTGGGAAGAATGGTGTTAACCCTTGTGTTACCCTAGCAAAAAACGGGACCATTTATGGTAATTTTCGATTTTAAATATATCAGTCATTTTAAAAGACCAGTTGCATGATACTTGCCCAGGATGTGAATTTTAGGATTATTTTTAAAATTCAATGATCCCCTCTATGGTGTGGTGTATAGTAAAGGAGATTCACATATTTACCCCCTCCCTTTGCCCTTGTACCATTTTGGGCCCCATTGACTCCCATTATAATCACATATTTTCGATATACTGTAATCCTGACATGTGATAATTTTTTTCTCGTGAATACCTAATGGATCTAAGCCTCTGCCTTCAAAATAAAGGAAAAATATGTTTTGGATCCAATGAGCACAATATTAGGCACAGCACCACCATAGACATTTTCAGTGGTTTTGAATGCAGGACATGGTTATCTTACCTTGCAAAATGCATGACAATAAAACATCTAACCACCATAAAATGGTATTGTGTGTGTCTGTGTGTGTGCATGTGTGAGTGTGTGTGTGTGAGTGAGAGAGAGAGGGAGAGAGATTATCAAAGGCCAAAGGGGCTGTGTTTATGTTTTTTTTTGAACGAGAGAGCCTCCTCTCTCTTATTGGATGCATGGTATAGTATGTTTATGCAGGTGCACCTTTGAAGTCTATGAGAATACTTTGCAGCCTGGTCTGAGTGGTCATTTCTGCACAGACACCATGAAGCGCACACTGAGTTTAGAGGAGGCTGTTGCTGCAGTTTTGCACTCTTCAGAAAGCGAAAAAGATAGCACAGGCAGTGGAGATATTTCTGGCAGCGAAGAAGGGGAGGAATATTTGCCAGGCACAGAGGAGCTTTGCAGCTTGTCTGAGGAGGAGGAGGAAGAAGAGACAGGACTGGAGGCTGACCATCAGTGGAACTCTAGAAATGGAGAAATCATGTGGCAACCCACCCATGAAGAGGTCCTGCCATTTTTTCCTCCTCCCATTTTGACCCCAGGACCAACCCACTATGCTATTGCAAGGATCAGTAGCCCTGTGAGCACGTTCAGTCTTTTTTTTGCGGAGGACATTATGCAGTTAATCCTGCATTTTACAAACCTGCAGGGCAAGAGGTCGGTGAAAGACTGGAAAGACACAGATGAGGAGGAGCTGCGGGCCTACATGGGGCTTCTGATCCTGGCTGGCCTGTACAGGTCGCAACATGAAACAACAACAAGCCTGTGGGATGGGGAGACAGGGCGTGTTCTTTTTCCTGCCACCATGTCAAGGAAAAGATTTGCACAAATTAATCTGGCAATCAGATTCGATGATCGACTTTCTCGCCCAGGTCGCTACAGGGGGGACAAGCTAACTCCCATAAAGGATTTATGGACCAAATGGAGCGACCGCCTGCCCACATTTTTTAACCCAGGGAGGGATATATGTGTAGATGAACAGCTGGTCCCTTTTAAGGGCCGCTGTTCATTCAAGCAGTATATGCCCTCCAAACCGGCTAAATATGGGCTAAAGATCTGGGCCCTCTGCGATGTGCAGACCTCCTATGCCTGGAGGCTTCAAGTGTACACAGGAAAGTCTCCATCAGCGAGCAGAGAGATCAACCAAGGCATGCGGGTGGTGCTTGAATTGACAGAGGGGCTGCAGGGCCACACAGTCACCACAGACAATTTTTTCACTTCATTTCCTCTTGCAGAGGAACTGAGGAAGAGGAGGATGGCCCTGGTGGGCACGCTGCGGTTGAACAAACCTGAGCTGCCCCCACAGCTGCTGAACATTCGACAGAGAGAAGTTCTGTCCTCTCTCTTTGCCTTTAGCCGCAACAGGGCTGTCGTATCTTACGTCCCCAAAAAAAGGAAAAATGTTGTTGTGCTGAGCACCAGGCACAGGGAGCCTCAAGTCCAGGACTTTGGAAAGAAAAAGCCCCAGATCATCCTGGACTACAACAAATGCAAAGGGGCTGTGGACCATCTGGACCAGGTAAGCACAATTATAAGTCATTCATTCATGCCAAATTGTTTACTGTTTCTCATTGTTATAACTGATAAAGTCAGATAATGTGACTATGACAGTTTTGATATGAGATGATAATTTTAGACTATGATAGTTTTGATAGTTATTGGGGGGGGGGGGGGTCTAGTTTGATGCCCACGGGCAGAAAGAAGCTCTTGCTTATGGTTGGATAAATCTGTACATATCATCTGATAATTTCTTTTTGTTTTGCAGGTTTGTGGCACCTACTCCTGCCGTCGGCAGACACGTAGGTGGCCCATGTGTCTGCTCTACCACATGATCGATGTTAGCCTCTACAATGCTTTCATCCTCTTCACCGCTGTGGAACCAGAGTGGAACAGAGGAAAGCGCTACAGGCGGCGTCTGTTCATTGACGAGGTTGGCAGAGCCCTTATCACCCCAACAATGATGACGAGAACACGGCTACCCAGAACACCATTTGCAGCCAGCCTGGTCTTACAGGCCCAGGGGAAAGAGGAGCAACAGGAGCAGCAGGGGCAGCAGGAGCAGCAGGAGGAGGAGGAGGAGGAGGAGCAGCGTTCCATGACACGAAACCAGTGCACATCGTGCAAAAGGCGCAGGAGAATTCGAATGAGCTGCTGCAAATGTGGTGAACCGGTCTGCAAAGTGCATTCCAAAATCCTTTGCGGTTCATGTTACAAGATGTAAATAACATCTTTGTTCAGTTTGTTGTTTTGTTTGTTAGGCTTAGTTCAGTTTGTTTTTACAATAAATTTTCATTGTTCCAAAAATAATAATGCATCCAAATCAATGTTGTTATGAATTATTTGCCTATTCAAGGCTGTAATAACTTCATGCCAAATACTTCCATTTGCAAGTCATTTTTTGAAAATATTGCATATTGTGGGTTTTTCACCCCCAAAAAACAGGGTCTTTTTTATGACAATAAAGCCATAAAAACCTAAAAAATATTTAAAAAATAATGAAAAACTTTATATCTGTGGTTAGGTCTGAAGTTGTTTAAAAGATCTGATGTGAAAAAAATCAGAAAAAAAATTCGTATATGATATTCCTATATCACCTTTTGTCAGGGGACCATTTTGGGTACGAAGGGCAAAGGATGGGTGTAAATTTTGAGGGATGCTCAAGGATTAAAGGCACTGGAGAAATCAAAGAACATAATTCTCACAGTGCTCCCAGCAGTCTCCAGGTGAGCGAGGGAACGATGCACGAGGTGAAAGATGGCATCATCCGCTCCAATGCCAGGCTGGTAGGCAAACTGAAGTAGGTCCAGTGATGAGCTCACCAGGCGCCAAAGCTGAGCGAGGACCAGCCGCTCCAGGATCTTCATCAGGTGAGCAGGTTAGTGTGAGAGGTTAATGTTAATATAATAACACTTAAATGTTCATTAAATGTCCATGAACTGCTTAAAAAAATAATAAAAACAAACGGAGGGGGAAAACCCAAGCCATATCGTAAATAAGTCACTATCCAACATTAACCTATGTAATAGTGATGGGATTTCCGGCTCTTTTTAGAGATCCGGCTCTTTCGGTTCGGCTCACTAAAAAAAGCCGGCTCTTTCGGCTCCGAACCGGCTCTTCAGGTTGTTTTGTTGCTTTAATTAATTTATTATTAACAATAATATAAAATTATGCACAAAAGGAATTACTAACGTAAAAAAAGTGGTTTTATTTATATATATTTATATATAAATATATGCGGTGGCCCCTTAGAGACAAAACACGTACCAACTCCAAAACACATTTCTAGCATGAACTGAACTTCCAAAGCAGAGCTACTAGATCACTTAAATTACACAACTGAAAGCATGTGTGTATTGTTTGTGTATTTATACACCGGCACTATTCAAATAATTTAAAAAAAAGTTCATTTACCTGTTACTACCACACACCAAATCTGGTCGTTGGAACTTGCTGGCTTGTGTAGCCACAAGATAACAAAAGCTCAACACTGCGCCCAGCATCCTGGAGCACTTCTGTTGTCTTTTGTACGTGTTTTGAGTTTTAATGTGCTTCGGAGTTTTTACGTGCTTCTGAGTTTTTACGTGCTTCAGAGTTTGTACGTGCTTCGGAGTTTGTACATGTTTTTACGTGTTTTTGAGTTTGTACGTGTTTTTACGTGTTTTGGAGTTTGTACATGCTTCAGAGTTTGTACGTGATTTGAAGTTTGTATGTGCTTTGTCTCTAGGGGCCACCATAAATATACTTTTAATTATTCACTACACATAAAATGTAATAAATAAATCATATAATACATACTATTTAAATTTTCAGCTTTTTCCTTTTACAAATTTAAAGTGAAAACAACACAAAACACTGCAAATCACAACACAATTAAATATAAATTATAATATGAAAACACAAAGAAGATGCACATTCTCTGTCATATGGGCCCGCATGAATAAACTTTCTAAATCCTTTATCATCTGCAACCGAAAATAGTTGTGGGTGATTACTATACATTTCTAATGTGACGTTGTAGTCCCTGGCTCTCTTTCTCTCTCTCTCCCTCTGGCTCTGTTCGTGTGCTACTAAGTGTAACTACCGCCCCTCCCCCCCTCTGCCCGGCATAAAGCACAAGGCTGGCGTGCAGAGTGAAGCGGGAAAAAAAGTGCGAGAGAGAGGGTGAGAGAAAGAAAAAAAAAAAAAAAACACGTGACGGCTCGCGATAAGGAGTCGGCTTGCGTCGTTCACTTCAAAGAACCGGCTCTAAGAGCCATTTTGTTTGCGAACGACCCATCACTACTATGTAAGTGATATTGCTGTTAACCTAGCTGAGGTCAACTTTGTCTAAGATAGAGCTGCTAAATAGCATTCATTCACTCATTCATGTCCACTGAATTGCTTTTTCCTGCATGGTGATTATCATTATAGTTGGCCTTGGTGTTTAGGCCAAAAGGAAGAGCAGAGGTTCCGTCATCACTCCACGGTATTGTAGGATTGTGTCGGAATCCTCTGTTGTTTCTGGTTAGCCAACAAGGCTAAAGAAAAACTTTTTTTTCTGACAGGCTGCAAGTCACAAAGTGCCTAAAGATACAATTTAAAACGGGTTAATTACTAAGCTGATTGTTTAGCAACTTTATAGACTCAGCACTGTTTTAGTCATTCAGTTTAGTGCCTTTTTATGCTTGAATGGCTCATGGGTCAGTGTTAAGTGGTTTAACAAACAAGCAAACAGAAAAAAAACAACATTCCTCTCAAAATAATCAGTTACAAGGACTGATGAAGGAGACCTTTTGTATTAGCAGAATTATACACATATGTAAAATAAAAGGTAAAAAGAACAAGCAAATGAGATATTGAGAAATTTTAGTGCCTAGTGGAACACTATCATTTAGGAACGCAAAAAAATCCATGGCAATCAGTCTGCTGCTATGAACGCAGAGGAGGTTACTGGGTCATTGTCAAACTTTATTTATATATCTCATGATCCAGTCCTTCTTTTCCTGCCCTCACAGGCTGAGCTCATGTTCTGTCAGATTTAATGAGGTTGTTGAAGGTTGAGTGATGGACCAGAGCAGAACAACAGAGAGGCTGCATCCAGTTCCACTGCTTAACACCAACTAAAGAACTTCTGACAAACGAGTGCTTTCCTTCATTCCAATGAAGAATGCCACTTCTGGGTGACTGTGAGGTATCTAATGCCAGCGAAAGCAAAAAACCCTAAATCACAACCATAAAATTTCCACTTTTGTCTGTGCCAGTCATGAATATTTTTTACTCTGGTCAGCAACTAATCCATTTTACCCAAAGTTCAGATTTTTGTCTAGTTTGTCATCCTCAAATATAGATGCTATCTTTCTGGAGGTACTCATAGACAGTTGCCACTGTTGTATGCAGTTATATGTGTAAGTGCATGTAACTGTGTTTAAGCTGCTGGGGGAATTAGTGTTGGATAAACTGGCATGTGAAATCTACACTAATTGTAATAGATGATGTTTCCAACAAAATCGGACTATCACCTATCTAAGAAGCAAGGGAAGCATTTAAGGAGAATGTGATAGTTGCAGGTTTCTTTTCCATCATCACTGGAGAAGCTGTGTGGCCCTCTTGCCAGGATTAAGAATATCTTTATTGGCCTTGCACAAAAGAGGCTTTAGTTTTAGAAGTAAACAAGAAACAGTAATTCCCATAAAATGAAGGAATTACACAAAAATTATTTTATTGTTTTCCCAATTTATTCAGTTGGCTCTTAGTGATGGGATTTCCGGCTCTTTTTAGAGAACCGGCTCTTTTGGTTCGGCTCACTAAAAAGAGCCGGCTCTTTCAGCTCCGAACCGGCTCTTCAGGTTGTTTTGTTGTTTTAATTAATTTATTATTAACAATAATATAAAATTATGCACAAAAGGAATTACTAATGTAAAAAAAAGTGGTTTTATTTATATATGTTTATACATAAATATATGCAGTGGCCCCTAGAGACAAAACACGTACAAACTCCAAAAAGCACATACAAACTCCAAAACACATTTCTAGCATAAACTGAACTTCCAAAACAGAGCTACCTAGATCACCTAAATTACACAATTGAAAGCATGAAAGCATATGTGTATTGTTTGTGTATTTATACACAAGCATTAATATATTATTCAAATACATGTTATAAAACAAAACAAACTCGGGATCTCGCAAAACTTTTGCGAGATCTCGCAAAAGTTTTAGCCGCATTCTTCCCGTTAGCTCGAAGCTAACGGGAGGTCGAGACCTACTACAGCCGGGAGGAACACCACTTTCCCGGCACATCGTGCCTCGACCTCCCGGTCGGCTTCGAGCCAGCGTCCGAAGAATGCAGCTAAAAGTTTTGCGAGATCTCGCAAAAGTCCGTCTTAATTTTTTTTTCTCCCATGTCCCCTGCGGGGCTCCGTACGAGAGAGAGGGTGAGAGAAAGAAAGAAAAAAAAACGGCTCGCGATAAGGAGCCGGCTCGCGTCGTTCACGTCAAAGAACCGGCTCTAAGAGCCATTTCGTTCGCGACCGACCCATCACTATTGGCTCTGCCAGACTGGCTACAAATACAATCAAATTGAAAAAAAACAAACAAAAAAAAAACAAAAACAAATTGAAAAACAACGTACTACTGCCAGGTATTGGGACAGTGGGACAGTGTTTTGTTCTTTCGCGTGGCGAGTTGGGATGGTCAGATTAGACTCCTTAGACTTAAAACTCCTTAAATTGCTGCAATAGCTAGGTTTCATTTGACGTAGACGTGACGTCGACGTAAAGCGCGAAATTTGACTGGCGGTCGGAAGTGAAAAAGATAAGCGCAAAATCACAGACAGACAGTACGCAAAATGCCTATGTCCTGTTGTGTTTACGGATGCTCCAGTAGGTCGACCAGAGAAACTGATAAACGGTATTTTAGGGTACCAAAAATAGCCCAACGAAGAGGAGAAAAATGGAAAATTCTAACCGAAAAACGTAGGAAAAAATGGATTTTAAATTTACGTTTACAGTCGGGAGGAGCAGAGTCTGCCAATGCCCGTGTCTGCAGCGACCACTTCGTCAGAGGTAATGTTATGTTTGCAAACGAACTTATTAGCATTAGGTTGTCGTTAAATTCTCGTTTACTTAGTGCTTTTAAGTTAGTAGTCTAATATTGACTTGATTGGGACTATAGGCTGCCCAAGTGCTTTGGATGACGAAGAGTCGGAGGACTGGGCTCCGACGGTCAATCTCGGCTACGAACGAAAACCCAGATCGGAATCAGTTGTCAAACGAGAGAAAAGAATGAAGCTTAAGGCAGAACAGCATCGATGTGCAGAGGCGATTTTGGATATGCAACAGACGGCTGAGAGCCCGGATTTGAGCCTAGTGACAGTGGAGAACCCCGAACTGCAGCTTCCAGCTGAGAATCCACAACCAGAAGACTTCAGTGTGAATGAGACATTCACTTATCCAGGTAAGATATTGTGCTGAGATGTAAAACAAACAAGAATCATGTCAAAGAGAAAAAGATGCCATTATCTGTAATGATTATGGTCCAAGTTACATATTACATGTTTGTGATTTTTTAATCACAGAGTAAATCCATACCATTTTATTCAGAAAAAAAGAAAAAGTGGCACTTATTACCGTCAGGCACACACCACAGGTTTTTGTACACTGCTATGGTTCTTATATTGCCAGATTCCAGACAGTCTCCTTTCACAGATAAGTAAAGATATCCGTAATGTAAGGTTTCTGTGGTGAGAAACATATAAATATATTTTTTGTTTAGACGCAACATGTTTTTTTGTTGATTAAAAAAAATAATTACATTAAATTAACATAGTGAATTAAACACATTACACCAGATTCTAATAGCCCACTAAAAAACTCCTACAGTGAAAATGAGTAAAAATTGAGGTTGCCTCTATTATGCTGATTATGCTCCCCCACTGTTATATTGCAGGCTGTGCGGATGCTGGATGCCAGACAGAGCTGACGATGGATGACATCGAGAAGATGGAGGATGTTTTGAGACAGAACACAGCAGAGCTGGTTGATCTTTGGAGCAAGGCTCTGGACACACAGTTCAGCCAGGAGGCTTTTGAAAAAAATTAAGACAAGACAAAGTTCTACACAGGGCTCCCCAACTTCTTAGTTTTAATTCAGATTTTTGAACTGTGCGAGCCCTATATCACCTCGGGACCTATGTCTTTGTTGTCCAAATTTGAACAATTCATACAAGTTTTGCTGAGGCTGAGACTAAATCTGCCCCTGAAAGATTTAGCTTTCAGGTTCAATATTTCTCTGTCCACTGCTTCTAGAGTTTGGCATAAAGTAATTGACATACTTCATAAAAGGTTAGAGTTCCTAATTGAGTGGCCAGAGTGACATGTTCTTCAAGCTACGATGCCACTGAGTTTCAGACAGGCATTTGGATGTAAAGTGGCTGTGATTGTTGATTGCTTTGAAGTCTTTATTGAGAGACCATCTAATCTTCTTGCACAAGCTCAAACTTGGTCCAACTACAAGCACCATCACACTGTAAAATTTTTGATTGGTGTTGCCCCCCAAGGCTACGTCACTTACATATCTTCTGCCTGGGGAGGGAGAGTTAGCGATAAGCAGATCACAATAGAGAGTGGCCTCCTAAAGAACTTGTTACCTGGAGATATTGTCCTTGCAGATCGTGGGTTCAATATTGGCGATAATGTGGGGTTTTACTGTGCTTCACTACAGACACCGGCATTCACTAAAGGGAGAAAACAGCTGTCAGCCTATGAAGTGGCAGAGACAAGGAAAATAGCCAATTTGCGTATCCATGTTGAGCGAGTCATAGGTTTAGTCAGGAGGAAATATCAAATTCTGCAGAGCAGGGCTATGCCAATAGAGAACATGTCCACAAAGCCAGGTGAGACACATGCATTGATCGACAAGATTGGGGTAATTTGTTGTGCCTTATCAAATCTCTCCGAGTCTGTTGTCCCACTGGAGTAAGGGGGGTGGGTGGTAATCAATCAGTTAAAAAAAATTAAATGTCTTGTCACTGTCACGGCTCACAGAAGGGGGTGGAGAGGAAGAGTAGTGTCCAGTATCTGCTGCTTGGCTCTGGTGATAAGTAGAACAGGGTAGAGTAATAGTAGTACCTAAGTCCTGACTCCTGATTAGTCTGTAAATGTTTTCAAATGAAATATTTTTCTCCAACTGTCATATTGTGCTGGCAGTTTGTACAGTATTATACTGTGAGATGGATTGCAATCTATTTTGTTTATTTGTTTAAAAGTCTAATCTTGTAAATAAACCACCAATGTATTATTATGCTGCCTCAATAGCATTTAATCATTGTGTAGTGTTACACAACACTTAAATGACACAATTAAATGTACAATAAAATTAAATGACAATTTGTGCTCTAATGCTACGTCAGAGCAAATACAATAGCCAGAACTCATAATGACTACCATCAGGTCATAACAATATTCAAAATGTCATTATGTTGTCGTCCTTTTATCACATTACACATGTATGTTTGTAACTTGCTGTCCCAGTATTTCTGGGAGTATACTGTTTCTAAAAAAACACTCAACTTTAGGAATCGCATCATCCCAAAACTCAAGGTCAGGCAAAATCCTTTCAACAAATATGTCATTGCGGTTCCACACAACAAAGTCACAGTACTCTGCATTTGCAATGTGAAGCTGTGCCTGAATTTGGTAATAGTAGTCATGAGTTGGGTCCAGTCTGACATTATCCCCGTCACTGATGAGGCAGAAGCCCTTCTCCCCAGCACGCATGCGCAGGTTGACCGCATCTTTCTGAGAGTGTGGGCACTAAAATCACAGTGATGAGAACAACAATCAAGATTTATCTGATGAAACAGTGAAGAAGCAAAGATGATGGGTGTGGTCTGTGTTATCATAATCTCTCATTGCCCAAAACAAATGTCTATTTGACACAGACAATAAAGCCTCATCTTATCTTAATTGAACAATAGATTAGAAATTAGAAAAGGTATTTCCTGCATTTTTACTCAGTTCACTGATTCTTATGGAAAGATGTCACACCTATGGCCTTGACTACAACAGAGTCAATACCTTAATCTCGCAGATGCCAGTTCCATGACAGTCACAAGTGACTATCCCATCAGGGGAGGACCCCATGTATGGCCACTTGGGGTTCAGCCAGAGACCGCTGTCCATACATGAGAAGCCTGCATGCTCCTGGCTCATAAGCTTCTCATATGCTCCTCTGGCTTGTGCTTCATGTTTGCATCCATAACTATAAACAGTACACATGCCAAACATGAAAAGGAAATTATTACTTAGTATTGGATGTGTAAAACAGTAAAGTGATGTATTATACAATATGCCATTACCCCTCACCTGCAACCTGCCCGGCTTGATTAGATCTACCAGGAGCTTGAAGCCCCCGCCGGTATAGCCTACAGGGTCATTGAGGCACTCAAGCTTCCCCACCACGACAAGGTAGCAGTATAGGGGAAGATATTTTATCCTACTGTCACATGAAGTCCCAATATAACATTCTTTATCCTACATTTTGCTTTTTGGCTTACCTTTTTAACATGAGATGGCATCAGCCACTTGCACTGCTCTGATGTGCATGTCGCTCTCATTTTCACCCCAGCTTCAACTGCAAAAAGAACAGCTCCAACGTGCGAGCATGATTCTGATAGTCTGGAAATAGAGCACATAATCTTTTTAACATGAAATGCAATATTTACAGTACATTTTGATGATGCATAGCTTACTAATACTAATGTGCAATGGCACTTTATTTGAAGTAACATGTTTATTCATTAACTCTTTCTCAACAGCCTATAGAGAAATCATTATCTAAGTGATGACATGACTGAATAGTTCTACCCTCTATCTGAAAAATGCATCTGAGTGTCATGAGGGATCTAAGGCAATAACACAAATTCTTAGCTGATGAATTCTTAGCTAAAAGAAAACACTCTCTCCCCACTACTACTGAAGTACACCTGCAAAATGCTAGCAGTGCCCTATGCGTATATGTGTGTGTGTGTGTATGTGTGTGTTCTCATTGCAATAACATCCTACTTAATTAGGCTACTAACCCTGCCATACAATTGCAATGAGCTGCAATCACTTCTCCATCCTCCTTTGCAATTACCCAAGTCTTCAGAGGTGTCTCGTTAGACCGCTGAGAATGGTTTACCTTGAAACAAACAACTGTCACTCTAACGAAGTCCTAAGGATGTGGCATGTTTGTTGACGTTAAAGCCGCTACCGCTAACTGTTAGCGTGTTTAAGATAAAGCAATATAAGAACAAACACTCACCCTTGCAAACACCAAACTGTATCCATCACGGAGACGTTTTGTTCCAAGGTTGTGGACCCACCCGCTGACAAAAAAATTGTATGCCTCCAGACTCTTGAAAGCTTTCATTTGCTGCCTAGTGTAGTAAGAAGTCTGGAGGACCAAGTAGTTGGTGATATCCACAGCCTCGATAGTAGGCAAATCCTTTACTTCTGTGGTGTATTCGGACATTTTCAAAGAATACGGATCACGTCCGATATATTTTTTAACTATCTGTTTATATCTCTCCCGAGAAACGGGGTCTAAAGTTGCACAATAGCTGCTCTCCTGACTCTCCACAGTGTCCTCCATGTTTACTTCCGCCCTCCACTCAAAAATCGCGCTGCCTCCGCACGTCATCAGAACCACGTGACCGCAACCCAACTATTTGCTAATTGCAGCAAGTATAGTGGCAGTAGCCATACCTGACAGTCTGTCTCCTCCTCTAAAGACGTTCATCAGTGGTGATCTTGCTGCTTAACACTCACTTGTAAATAAACCTTTAAAGTCTTCTAATGGTTGCAGGCTGCTCTTTGGGTCAAAAAAATTAGAAAACTATGACAGCTATATGAATCAAAGCAACCCAAACCAGGGCGAGGATATGATACTGTGTGAATAGCTGAGAACAGTAGTATATATGTATTTTGTGTGTTTACTAAGAGTATCATATTACAGATGACTTTCTATACACCTGCTGTACTGCGGCATGTAAAAAGCAATGAAAAAGAAAAAAGGAAAGAGACAAAAAAAAAAAAACTTTCATCTATCCATAGATGATTTTTAAAAAATAATTTACTTAATATTGTCAGGTTTTATGGTCTGGCAGGCAAAGTAGAACCCAAGTGCAGGACTGCGAACGTACGAGGTAAAAGTCAAAACAGCTTTTTTGCTGAAGACTTGCGAACTTAACAAAACATGAGTCAGGAACACACACGAACATACACACAAGATGGTGATTAGAGAAGTGGAGACAGCTGGGAGCACAGCATCGAGAAATCAGGAGTAACAAGAAAGGAGAGGCAAAACTGAACATAACACACACAAGAGAAAGGACTCTCAAAATGCAACAGAGTAACTTCCACAGGATACGCTGAAGACAAGACACAGAGATGGAACTTGGAGACAAAACTAGAATCAGAAATATAGATAACAAACTCATTACAAAAAGCAAAACTCAAGATTAAACTGCACAGAACTTGAATTTAAATACAACCCCTTGTGCAAAAGAAAGAATCTTGACTCCACAACAAAACTCAAAATGCTGGGTCAATGACCTAGGACCATAACATATACTGAGAAAGACAGCACATGTAGAACTTTTTTTTGTACCATGTAACACATCCTACCACCATTTTACTTTAAAAATATACATAAAAAAATAGTGTGAAAAACAAACCAAAAAACCTGGGTTCTTGGTTGTGATAAGTCACCAGTGTTTCCATAGCATTTTAATGGCACGTCTACTCAAAAACAACGTAAAAATTAAGAAAAGATCTCGAACTGGTCTGTCCATTTCATATAAATTAAGAAAATGTTTTTGGATATATTCTAGAATGAGACACTATAAACATGCATTTTTATTTCTAATATTTCTAAATATTAGACATATTTGCAGAGATTGCATTTGTGACATTGTTTTAATGCCTGATTACATTCATTACATACTATATATATTTGTGTACATTTGGTAGAGTATACTTTTGGTGATTTTGTCTTTCCTGCTTCTTCATCCAAACACTATTCCTGTCTCCCCATATCCAACAAGTCAATGTCTATTCAGTGTTCTGATTTATGGCCTGCTATTGTTGTTGCTTTGTGATATTGTTGAACAGTGCAGACTGTGATTGCCTCTTCAGACCCCTTGCCACTCTATACCCTGTTCTGTCACCACAGGGCCCCCTTGAGGACCTTACATACACTCTAATTGGTTTGGGAAGGATTTGGCAGCCTTTGAACTAAGGACAGCAGAGAATGTGAAGAGTGAGGCTGAGCTACTAAAAAAGAAAGAAAGAAAGAAAGAAAATGACCAAGAAAAGGAAGAGAGGAGTGGTAAAGTGAATGAGTGTTTTTTTTTTTTTTTTAATCATGCACCGATAACGCTGAAACATCACAATGCTATGCATTCTACTTTTGAATAAACAACACTGACATGTGCAGTAATGCAAGTTGAATGCAAACTAGCCTTAAATTGGACAGATCAGGGTGGAGTGAAATACATTCACATGCAGACACAGAAAGGGGCGGATGAAACATGTCTGACAGACAGAAAACTGTCAATTAAAAATGATCTGTGAAAGCCAAGGCTATTTTGAAGTCAAACCTACTCCAATGTAAGTCTGATGAGTGGAGTTAGTTATGAGACACAAATTTCTTCTTTATCACTGTAACCTTTTAAAGTAATCCAGAGTGAAAGCACGTTTTTGGACAATTAGTTAATCTCCGTCATGCAACTCTCTTTTGCAGTATGCAGAAGATTTCTGAATATAAATGTCATTTTATAGACTGCCACTAACAGACATTTTGAGAGACGTGACTTGTGAAATGCCATACAGTCATGTTCACTCTGGGTTCAGCTAGCTATGAACTAGCTATGTTCATCATCTGAAATTAGCACTGAGCTCTTTCAGTCCACTTCACTTTAAGCAGATCCAGCCAGTGTGTGTATTGTCTGTGCATTTGGGTCGGTGACAGTTCAAAAAAGGAGATTGTTTTTGTTCCGTTTCAGCTCCTGATGATGACCAGGTATGCTTAATTATTATATGCTTTGTTTGTTAGCAGGGTACAGTTACTGCTTACATTATGGTAAAAGAGTCATTCCTGAACCTTTAGATGTGGTTGGTTTTTACATGTGTTTTTCTGTCAGAAACAACATGGCAAGTGAGATCAATAAAAGGTAGTTAAGGAATAATATTTTTTTGATATAAAACTCTTCTGCTGGAAAATTGCTGGGTTACAGCTGGGCATTCTCTGTATAAATCTAACAGCTTACGTGGAGCAAAAACTATGGCATGACGTATAAAACTGTATACAGTGCAATTTGCAGTAAGTTGCCAAAACTTATTAAATAAATGTGGATGTAATATAGTTTACAATAATGTTACCGACATATGAGTTAATATTTTAACCCATATCCAATTTCTTCCACCTATGCAGGTTGCAGGGGCAGTTTTCTTTGCAAAAATGCTCAGACCTATTCATTACTCATTGACCTACTCAATGCTCAGACCTACCCACGCTACTCATTACTGAGTTCATGTTTGTGACTTTGATTTCTGTTTTGGGGGGTTTAAGGGGTTTTTGGGGGTGTGGTCCTAAACTTTTGATCAACTGTTAAACAGCTTCTTTGAGTTTAAGCTTTGTTTCCAATAAATTCCATACTCAAAAAATGTTTTGTCCGACTCCCATTTCCTCTTGTTGCTGAAGCTCTACTACTACTATTACTTTGAACCTTGTTAAGATCCAACCATGCAAAATATGATTTTTTGCCATTTTTCAAGTGGTCTTAAACTTTTGATCAGGACTGTATTACAAGGCCCGGGAGCCAGAGTGAGCGGGAGACGGATGAATGGTTGAGTTTTCCTTCCTGTCCTTAGATGGGGGTGAAACAGGGGCGAGCAGGGGGCAGGCAGGCGAAGTGAGGGAAATCCGTACTTTTTGGTGGAGGTGAATGAGAAGCCGGCACGTGGCTGCAAACAGTGACAATGATGAGAGTGGAGGTGATGGAAGCTGCAGGCACAACCAGAGGACACAATTGTTGAAGAATAAATCAAAAAGCGATGAAGCCGTGTTGTCACCATAGGTACCTGACAGACCGGTGAGGAAGAGATGGCCATGACTTAAATGCAGCTACGCTGATTGCTGCTGACGAGCGGCGGATGGGTGAGAGTGGACTGTGTTCCGCCCCGGATCGGATCCAGGAAAACACAGGCAGGGACAGAAAAACACTAGCCGGTAACTTAGACCTAGACACTCGAGGCAGCTGCTTCAGGTTTGTGAACCTTGAAATTATTTGCAAAGTAAAATGAGAAAAACGGTGCAAACTGAGGTGTGAACAGTTTGAGACTTACCTTAAAAGATGCTGCTATTTTTGCAAAAATATAAGGGATCTATATAATTAGAAACAGTCATTACATTATCTTACTACTACTATTGCAGGAGGATTTCATTTTTTTTAAATTGAAGTTTATTATTAGTTTTATATTAATTTAGATGCATGCAAATATAGGACTTATAAATACAGGCCTGAATACATATTTCATTTATGCACTTTACAACTCTATGGACATTTTGCTAAAATACCATGTTTGTTATTACAGGTGCCTGCTAGTCAGTTGGAGTCTGAAAGAAGAGATACACAACGGTGAATGGTTGGAGAACATTTGACTTTGGTGTGTGTGTGTGGTGCAAGGGGTACGGGTGGGAGTGGGGATGGGGGGTAGTGATGGATGGCAAAGCCCAGCTGAGCATATTGCTCCCTTAATAAAAGCTGCCCTGCAATCCACATGCAGCTGAGGGTGTATTTTCTCTCTGTGACTCCCTCCTCACTTCACCATCATTTTTAAGAGCGAAAACTGGTTTAAGTGTCAGAAAGAATGATGCCCCTCGTCATACTGCACCTCACCTCTGAGCAGTATCAACAGCTATATTCACACCATGTGGCTCTCTATTGGTGTGTGCTGTTTTCTTTTTTAACTCCTGTTTTTACCAAGGGTCCAGAACAGGCAAGTAAGACATAAGACAATGTCAAACTTTCATCAAATAAGTTGTTATCCAAAAGTAACGTTAGTCTTTTCTTTAAGACGACTTGGTTGGTAATAGATTTTTATTTTTTAAATGTCATCAGTTCTAGAGAGGAATTGTGACTTTGGTTAATATTAGCCCTCATTTTGAAGTAGGGTTGCCAACTCCCTGAAAAATAAATAAGGGACACCTCGTGGCCAGGGCCGGGCAGCCCAGTTCACCCTTCCCAGTGTGGTGAATTTTGTAGCTCTTTTTTTTGTGTGTGAAATTATTTTTTAACCATTTGACTTGAATTTGATTTAAGCAGATGCATATTCTTTGTGATATGACCATATGGGAAACAAATTATCATTTAGCCATTTATTTTTAGCTCAAAATGAGAACATTAACACAGTAAAACAGGTCTCTTTCTTAAACAGAAGCCTGTCATGCTTAACTTTTGAGAATATAAGTAAATCTTTCTTTAAAAGAACTCTGTCCTGCTTAACTTAAAGCTGCTCCTGTTTGTAAACCCACTTGTTCCCATGATTACGCATCATAACTCATCATCATTATTAATCTATGTATTACTTTTATGTATTAGTGATCTATTTGTTGTACTCATGTATCCTTGCAGTTGTTTATTACACAAAATAAATTATATTATCACACTTCTGGCCACATAGCGCTGATATTCACTGCACATGCCCATATTAACCTTAACCAGAGGGTTTAAAAAAACAAACCAATGTTTACATACCATATCTGCTTCTGCCGTGGCCTGGTGGACAAAAAATTGGTTAAGGGTTCCCCGAGCTTTCACGCCCCTCATGTTCTTCATGTGCCCACCACTAGAAGCATGCCTATGGAAAAAGTGCGCCGGCGCACAGTGCACTGCGCTTTATAGGTGTTATCGTGCACTTTTCCAGCCAGGTGTTTTCCTTTTCCCATCCCTCCCTGTACTTTTGCAGCCTTTTTTTTCTCTGAGGGGAACAAACATTGCTGGTCTAATGCTGGGCTTACACTGTGCGATTTTTGGCCCATTTTGAGATGATTTTTGAGTCGTGCGACCGATTTGGTGATCGGCCCGATTTTGGCCTTCATCGTGCATCGTGTAGTATACGTGGGGTAACGAGAAGCGATTAACACCTCATGACCAGCTCCCGATCATCAATCGCTCGTGAGCCGCTCACACTGCTCACGCGCAAACACGTAAACGTCGGTGAAAAAGATGGAGCAGCACGGCTGTGCAGCGTGTGATCTGGACACAAGCGATGGAGGCACAACTTGTAGAACTTTGGAAAGCTCATCCGAGCCTTTTCGATGTGGCATCACAAAATTATCACGACCACAACAACCGTGAAAATAGTTGGATCTACACTGCTGCTCAATCACAGCTGCCTGATTAATGTTTTTCATTAGCAATTTAGCAAAGTTGATGGTGGTGGTGTGTCTGTGTGAGTGAAAGACAGAGAGAGCGAGCGACAGATTTTCTGTTATAACTTTCATTTTATGGAGGCACAGTGTGAGCGCTCAGGTCGCATCAGAGCATCGGGCGGTATAGTGTGAGACTCTGCATCGTGACCTACCAACTTCTAACCCCTGCGAGTCAATCGTGCAGTTTGAGCAGAAGCTGAATCGCGTGACTGAAAAAATCGCACAGTGTCTGCCCAGCTTTAGGCGTACTGTCGTCCGAGACTTGCACCGCAGTTTGTTTCACATTTTCTCCAATTGGTATTTTGAGATGAGACAAATTAATAAAATGCATTTCACTATGGGCTATAATAAAGTACAGTCAATGAAACTGAGTAAAATCAATGTCAAACATTTTAGTAGACTTGAATAAAATAACTAGCATCTAAAATCAAACTGTAAGACTTCAGTTTGTGCATGAATTTGGACACTCAAATGTTATTAATTTTGACATAATTAGCTTTTCTGTGTTTTAAAACTATAAACTGCTTTTCATACTTAGCCTTCAACAGTTTGTCCACATGTGCCTAGAAGTCCCATAGGATGTTAGCCCGGTCATCCTCATTCTCTTCCAGGCCATACTCACCACAAATGTTCCAGTATACTATGCTAGCCATTTGGTTATGGCATCTCACTATGACATTGTACGCTAGGTGAAAGGAAGGTGGCTAAGGACTGATGCTGGCTGCACTGTCTTGTTTTTATGTCAGTGTCTTCTATCTATTCCTTTGGCCTGCAGATCTGATGACTGTCAGGGTATAGGTGTCGATTGCCCAGATCTTGTCCTTCCCATTCAACTGAGTCTGCAGGACTTGGTGGTTGAGGCATTTCTAGTGGTCCCCTCATGATTCCCAGGTACGTATCGTTGTCCTTGATGTCTGCAATGTTACCTTGCCTACTGAGGGGGTTCAGGCCTATGCAGAACAGTGGGGACAGAGCATCTTCTTGCTAGATCCTGTACTTGACGGTGACTTTTACTGTTGGCTTGAAGTTGGCCTGTGGTGTTGCACCAGCCCTTTGTGCTGTCTTGAGCTTGGCCTCTAGTCTCCTTCGTATGGAGTTCAACTCATCCATCCATCCATCCATTCGCTACCGCTTATCCTTTTCAGGGTCGCAGGGGGTGCTGGAGCCAATCCCAGCTGTCATAGGGCGAGAGGCGGGGTACACCCTGGACAGGTTGCCAGTCTGTCGCAGGGCTAACACACAAGGACATTCATACTCACATTCACACCTAGTGGCAATTTGGATTATCCAATTAACCTATCCCCACAAACTGCATGTCTTTGGACGGTGGGAGGAAGCCGGAGTACCCGGAGGGAACCCACGCAGACACAGTGAGAACATGCAAACTCCACACAGAAAGACCCTGGCCTGATGGTGGAATTGAACTCAGGACCTTCTTGCTGTGCGGCAACAGTGCTAACCACCGTGCTGCCCGGAGTTCAACTCAATTCAATTAAATATTATTTCTATAGCACCAAATCACAACAGCAGTTGCCTCAAGGTGATTTATTTTGTAAGCTAAATATCCTACAATAATACAAAGAAAAAAAGAAAAACCAAACAATCATATGACGCGCCCTATGAGCAAGCACTTTGGCAACAGTGGGAAGGAAAAACTCCCATTTAACAGGAAGAAATGTCCAGAGAGACAGGATGATAAGTTGTGGCTGGACACTGGGTGATTAAATATCAACAACGGTGACTGGATGTCTAGAGAGAATTGATTTTATAATTTTTGACTCCCCCCCCCCTTTTTTTTTTTCCCTGTCAGATTATAATTTCAAGAGGATTCGGAATTCCATGGTCTCCTACTGGATTACAACTTCCAAGGACTTGAATCCTGTCTTATTGGGTCATATCTACACAGAAGGGACAAGGCATGCCTATTCTCTCCAACCTCTCTCCTCTGAAAGATCAGAACAAAGTGAGCAATACCATAGAGTAGGTTAAATAGATAATTATAATTCAAGTGATGTGATTATTTGTTATTATCATAATTATTACTTTTTATTTATTGCTTTGTTCCTGGGAAAATTGCTTTGAGAAATTATCCCACATTCAAAACTCTAAATTGTGTACATTACCTTCTTAACCCTTTGATTTTTACCTTTACTGCTTCACAGAGTATTAGTTAGGGGGCCAGCCTTTGTTCATGTTTGAACAGGGTCCATTAAAACTATACTTGAATAAACTGAACATCTAAATGCATGCTATACATAAATTGTATAAGAGTTACAGATAATGAAAATCCTCCTTTTCAACAGTAGCAAACAGGTAAGGGCACACTGTATAGATTCTTATACAATCTGCAAATGACTTCTTTTTGTTGTCAATAACTAAGAAGATCAAAACTGGGTGATTCTCCTTGCTTCACAGTGGTGATCTCTGTTTATTGTAAATATTCAGTCAGTAGACAGTACAATTAGCAGAGGAACGCTGGGTGCACAGGAAGTCACTGGTGACCTCTTTATAATCCCTGGATTCAGTTAGACCACTTCCTGTTGAACAAATGAGAAGAGAAAGAGGTATGAGCACACAGAACACAAAAGGCCTGTAGTACCTTGATCATTAATATGCAAATTGCAGAATCAACTTTTTGGAGACTTGCTTGAGTTCTGCTGTCCTTTCATTTTCATTTATAAATCCTTTATAAGGTATAGATCAGGGCTCCCCAATCCCAGTCCACAGGGGCCGGTGTCCCTGCAGGTTTTAGATGTGTCCTTGACCGATCACAGTTGATTTAAATGGATAAATTACCTTCTCAGCATGTCTTGAAGTTCTCCAGAGGCCTGGCAATGAGCTAATCATGTGATTCAGGTGTGTTGACCCAGGGTGAGACCTAAAATCTTCAGGGTCACTGGCCTTTGTGGACTGGGATTGGGGACCCCTGGTATAGATGGTCATCACTTTAGATGAGGTCATAGAAAATACTGAACTAACAACTTGTAAATGCAGAAATAACAATTAATTACAATATGAAATAAGACATTATAACACATCTTTTAACACACAAACAACAAGCTCATCTTAATCATTATATGTATAAATGCAATGACTAGAAGAACTTTGCTAATGATTTCCTTGGCTTTTTAAAATGATACTATGACCCATTAACAGCTCCTAAATAACTTGTTTGTAGTGGATGTAATATTTTTTATAAACTTGGTTTTCATTCAATGTTATATATGAGCTTATTAATCCATTAATATCCATTCATATCCATGTAAATGACACAGTAAGGAGTGATGCTTTCTAGATGATTAATTATTTAATAAAACCTTACTTACCTTATTGCCTCCAGTAATATGTAATTACTTTAACATGTTACCACTTGTAGGACAAACTTATCAGTGAAGCCCAGGAATTGCAAAAGGATGTCACAATTTTTATCAAACCTTACCTTCAATCAGGTTATAAAGGTTGCAGTAGTTGGTGCCATGGTCTTTAATGGCATACCAGGTTTCAGAGATAGACATGCCCTAGAAATTAAGTAGATCAATTAATTAATAAAAAAAAAAGGCCATATTTGTTAAATAAAACATACAAATGCAAAAGGTAAGCAATAACAAAAATAAACAGAAGGTGAGGTGGTGAGAAAGACAGAAAAATAAAAATGAAGACAGAAAAGAAAGGATGCATCAGAAGAGAAAGGGGAGAGCATGGTACAGTGAACCAAATATACAGAAACCAAAATTATTGACAATAGACAGTTTGCTAATTTTGTTTCTTTAACCTGTCATATAATACAGTGGGGCAAAAAAGTATTTAGTCAGCCACCGATTGTGCAAGTTCCCCCACTTAAAATGATGACAGAGGTCAGTAATTTGCACCAGAGGTACACTTCAACTGTGAGAGACAGAATGTGAAAGAAAAATCCATGAATTCACATGGTAGGATTTGTAAAGAATTTATTCATAAATCAGGGTGGAAAATAAGTATTTGGTCACCTCAAAAAAGGAAAATCTCTGGCTCTCACAGACCTGTAACGTCTTCTGTAAGAAGCTTTTCTGTCCCCCACTCGTTACCTGTATGAATGGCACCTGTTTGAACTCATCATCTGTATAAAAGACACCTGTCCACAGCCTCAAACAGTCAGACTCCAAACTCCGCCATGGCCAAGACCAAAGAGCTTTCGAAGGACACCAGGAAAAGTATTGTAGACCTGCACCAGACTGGGAAGAGTGAATCTACAATAGGCAAGCAGCTTGGTGTGAAAAAATCAACTGTGGAAGCAATCATCAGAAAATGGAAGACATACAAGACCACTGATAATCTCCCTCGATCTGGGGCTCCACGCAAGATCTCATCCCGTGGGGTCAAAATGATCATGAGAACGGTGAGCAAAGATCCCAGAACCACACGGGGGGACCTGGTGAATGACCTGCAGAGAGCTGGGACCAAAGTAACAAAGGTCGCCATCAGTAACACACTACAACGGCAGGGAATCAAATCCCGCAGTGCCAGACGTGTTCCGCTGCTGAAGCCAGTGCATGTCCAGGCCCGTCTGAAGTTTGCCAGAGAGCACATGGATGATACAGCAGAGGATTGGGAGAATGTCATGTGGTCAGATGAAACCAAAGTAGAACTTTTTGGTATAAACTCAACTCGTCGTGTTTGGAGGTAGAAGAATACTGAGTTGCATCCCAAGAACACCATACCTACTGTGAAGCATGGGGGTGGAAACATCATGCTATGGGGCTGTTTTTCTGCCAAGGGGACAGGATGACTGATCCGTGTTAAGGACAGAATGAATGGGGCCATGTATCGTGAGATTTTGAGCCAAAACCTCCTTCCATCAGTGAGAACTTTGAAGATGAAACGAGGCTGGGTCTTCCAACATGACAATGATCCAAAACACACCGCCCGGGCAACAAAGGAGTGGCTCCGTAAGAAGCATTTGAAAGTCCTGGAGTGGCCTAGCCAGTCTCCAGACCTCAACCCCATAGAAAATCTGTGGCGGGAGTTGAAAGTCCGTGTTGCTCGGCGACAGCCCCAAAACATCACTGCTCTCGAGAAGATCTGCATGGAGGAATGGGCCAAAATACCAGCTACTGTGTGCAAACCTGGTAAAGACCTATAGTAAACGTTTGACCTCTGTTATTGCCAACAAAGGTTATGTTACAAAGTATTGAGTTGTATTTTTGTTATTGACCAAATACTTATTTTCCACCCTAATTTACGAATAAATTCTTTACAAATCCTACCATGTAGATTCATGGATTTTTTTTTCACATTCTGTCTCTCACAGTTGAAGTGTACCTCTGGTGCAAATTACTGACCTCTGTCATCATTTTAGGTGGGGGAACTTGCACAATCGGTGGCTGACTAAATACTTTTTTGCCCCACTGTAAATTAGAGAAGAGAGATAACCTACCGAAACATGACAGCAAGTGTAGAAGTGAAAGGAGACCAATCGAAAGTTAATGTCATACACATTCTTCTTAAAGGGAGTAGTGTGCTTGGCAGATATGAAGTGAACTGAGGCAGAGTGCAACTGGAGGCAGAAATTAATTAATTTGTTAATCTATGTATTGTTTCTACAGAACAGAATTAAGGTTAAAGAGAACTCAATAATACAATTATATAATATTATGTGTGTATGGGTGTGACTTCACATACCTTGTACAGGCACTTTTCTCCTCCCATAGTGCAGCTAGCCATGGTTTCCCATTTCTTAATCTGTGAAACCAGGGATTCATAAACTACCTGACATGGTATCCCAAAGTACCTGCATGGCATAAAACAAGCATAGCTACTTTAGTGTAGTAATTGCTAGTGTTGCATCACCTTGGAATACTATAACAAATGGTCCCATCTAGTGGAGATTGGTTGTGAGTGTTACTTGAGACTATTTGGAATTTGTCTATTGTAAGAAACAAAGGATGGGCTTTTTTTTTTTTACTGCTGACAAAAGGTAATTATCACTATTTACTTCTTTTTGATTATTAAATCTTACACCATATATTTTTATATCACAAGGAAGCTTTATATGATGAAAGATTACATGTATTTCATTTAATTAAGGCATTTTAAAAGTTTGCAAGTTTGTGTTATGACATTTTTAGCCAATTAAGAATGACAGAAAGGTGAGACCAGTGCTCTTTATGAAAAATATTGCCTCAATCCAGTTTATAGTAAACTATGGCTAAGCTCAAAAAGTTTCCAATTTACACAATAAATTACATTTCGGTGGCAGCTCAGTGATTTTACAGGCCAGTTCAGTTGTTACTACCGA
Source organism: Rhamphochromis sp. 'chilingali' (assembly GCF_963969265.1). Taxonomy (NCBI): domain Eukaryota; kingdom Metazoa; phylum Chordata; class Actinopteri; order Cichliformes; family Cichlidae; genus Rhamphochromis; species Rhamphochromis sp. 'chilingali'. The sequence goes on along the minus strand of NC_137945.1, from coordinate 30,115,631 downwards.
GAAATGTGATCTCATTATTGTTCTATAAAGCATACAGAGTTGTTTCAATTACAAAATAACCATTACATATGCTTTAATACTTTCATATAGAAGAATATAATATTTATACACATATTAATTATTGCATGTCTTAGGTTTACATATTGATATAGAAGATACTTTCCTCTATTGAGATTGCATTGACGACAAAGAAAGAAACGAAAGGCGAAGTACTGTTTACATGCAGAGGCAGACTAACATTACGATGCATAAAAGAATATTTACTAAGCATTACTTCAGATACATGTTTATCACATTATTTTAAGGCAAAGCTAGAAGAACAACAGCAACAAAAAAACAAATTGTATACAGAGAAAATACATCATACCATTCTACTTTGCACTGAGCATGGAGAGGTCCTGCATAACAAATCTCAGATGAGCCAACTGCCAGGAGAACTGCAATGACCCAATAAACTGAATGCATTTTGTCGTAAACTAAATGAACAAGTTTAGTTTGGAATTCCACTGCCTGTAGTTCCAGTGACTTGGATATATAAAAGGATGAAAAAAATGCCAGCAATCACAGGATGGTCATGTGCCTTTCTGAAAAGGAAAGAAGACCAAATTAGATTAACTTCTGAGGAATAGACAATAAGCAGAACCTTAAGAATCACTTGGCTTAGAGAGACATCTAGAGTCAGTATCTAATAGTGCAGGGGAAACGCCTATTTTATAACCACAATATGGCCATTCTGTCTACTCTACCCACATACAGCTTTATTTATTATTAAGTAATCAGCACTTGGAAGAATCTCATTTTGATAAAAGATAATGTTACACAACTTGTCAACTATTTGACCTCTGTAACTTTATTTTTCTTTAAGCCTGTCCTGTCTGGCAGCTTTTGCAATCTGAATGTGATGTTCCAAAAAACATTTGCTTTACCAAGATGAGCTCTATTCTCATTAGGCTCTAATTCTCTATAGGCTCCTCTTGTTTATGTGTTACACGTGTGTTAAATTTTTTGGTTTATTTATTAGGTTAAATTTGTGTCACGTCCATTATTACAATTCATTTCCAATACAGCAATGTCCAAGCGAGCAGGTAGGGGGAAAAAAGAGAAATCATTAAATAGTGTACAAGAGTAGAAATAGAAATGTGCAATGGATCTCTTTGGCTGCACCTGCAAAATAAGAAAACAAAAACAAAACAAATAAAACAACAAAACCTGGAACGGGAAAAATATAAGAAAGTATGCATACACAAATTAACAAGAGAGCAGCCAGCCCCACCACCACCATGGCACGAGCTGAGAACATGGCCCCAGGGTCCTAGGTGCCCAAGAACTGACTGCACCTGGTGAGACAGGGTATCTATCTGGCTTTTTTTTTTTTTTGTATGTCCTGTCTGGCACTGTAGCAATCAGAATTATTGTCTGAAGGCCAAGACAAATGCCCAACAGATTTACTTTCCCAAGTGGGCCTTTTGCTATACTGGTCCACTTGATTGTCATAGTTTATTTGATCTTTATTAGTTAGTAGCACAGTGTGCTTTAAGGTAGGAGCCAAAAAGGGTGTAGTTTGTGTGTGTGAGCACCCGTGTGTACACCTGTGAGCATGAACACGCTTGTTTTTATAAGGTTCCTACATGTAATGATCTGTTAGAGGGTGTGGGGAGCCATAGCCCCGTCCACCAGGGCATGAAGCAGGTATGGAGGAGATCAAAACTCCAGACATCCGGAGGCCCCCAGAACACGAGACCAAGGAAGACCAACAGAGGGGCAGCTGCGCCACTATCCCAGAAAGAGCTGAGGAGAGTCCCAGATGAGGGGTCACTCAGCAGCCGCGGAGCGTAAGCCGGGGGGGTTGCAGTGACGTGCCCGGGAGCTCCGCCGGCAGCCAGCTGTGCCAGAGTGACCGAGCCCCAGGCCGAGAGGCCGAGGGCACCTGTCCCGATTCGTGATTGAGGTGAGAGACAAACGACCACAAGTCCAAGTGCGTCAAAACAATGATTTTATTAAACACACGTGTGGAGGAAATACACCATCACAATCTTCAGCATAAATCCCCCAAAGAAAGCATACTCAGAATGTTTTATACGTCAGGGTATTATTACGCCCCTTCATGTGTCAAAGCAGATACATGACACGCATAAGTTACAATAACCACAACCTTTGACACATTCAAAAAGAACATTTTCTCCGTCTCGACGCCAGATGCTTCCTGTTGATCTTACTCTGCTTATTTCTGGATCATCAAAACCACATCCTACAAAAAACTGTCACTTCTGCAGGCACAAAATGTAGTTACAAGCAAAATATGTCTGAACTCTTACCTAGAAACAAGTCTGTACACTGTGTGTGTGTGCAGGCAAACTGTGTGTCTCGCACTGAGGTCGAGACACCTCAGTGCACTCTGTCTCACCTCGCCAACTCAAGCTCACAACCAGATAGAGGCCACTCTCATATGTGTAGGAATCTAACTGAAACTATATATGTATATATTGAATAAATGCTTTAATCAAATGCCACTACTCAAAGCTTAATAAAAGCATATAAACAAATGAAAGGATATGAATGAATAAACATGAAATTAAAATGATATAATCCCCACACACCCGACCCCCGAAGTAGCCCGAGCGAGCCCCAGGCTCCAGGCCCCGATAAGCAGCCACCAAGGAGTGAGCCAGTGTGTACCTGGACGCCCACCCCCAGACACAAAGAACCACCAACGCACCGATGTCTGAGGGCGTCTGCCACTGGCAGGGGAAGTGGTGGGGGGAGATAGGCCACCATACCTTGGAGGGCCTGAGATGTCCCCAGAGAGGTGGCGTCTGATACCCGACCTGACATATGGACAGACATACAGGCACACACAGATACAAACATCCATTCCCACCCTCATGCTCTCATATGCAATTACTCAACACTCACCCAACGTGGAGACAGACATAAAGAGACACTGTACACACAATCACACTCCCCAAGCGTACTCTAAGCCCCGGGTCTAGGTACCCTTGCCCCTGGAGGGGGAAACTGCACCCAGACCCAGGTGGTGTTACCCTTTTCCCTGCGGTGGGGAGATGCAGACCACCCCGACTCCGCAGCAGCAGGGAGGCCCCACATTTCAGATCCCAGTTCGACGGCCAACTCCTCCTCCTGGCCCCCCCGCTCCAGCAGGTCGCAGAGAACAGGGGTGTGAGAAGACTCCAAACCTCTCTCCACCCGCTCATATGTAGTGTTGATGCATGTGTGTTCTAAGGTGCATTTAAAACCCAGGAGGGCATGGAGCTACCTGCCAGAGAGCAGCGGGTAAGCGCATAGCCCCTCCTGATAGCCCTCAATGTCTACGTGTATTTAAAATTGAGAGGTGGGCAACGACGCAAAGGGTGAGGTGTACACCCTGATGGTAATTTGGAGTCCGTGTAGCGTGCCCACCCCCAAGATCCTATATGTATGTGTAATGAGAGTAATCTGAATGTCTAAGTTGTGAGATAAAATTGAGGCACAGTCAGCCAGAAGGGGACAGGGGGGGGATGCCTCCCCTGCACCCTGGTGACACACCTTTATCCCAAGGCCCTGCATGTGTGGGTGATTGTGGAGGAGCGGGAAGAGGGAGGCAGCTGGAGATGGGGAGGGAAGGAAGGGAGGAGCAAGTGACCCCTCCCTGGGGCCAGCTCCCCCGCTGACCCCAGTAGGCACCCCCATACTCCGTACAGCAGCGCCGCCCGGCCCCACAGAGCCCAGGACAGCCCACCCGACCCCACCACAGAGAAAACTGCACCCACCCCGTCATCCACTCATCTTCCAGACTACACGAGACAATAGATGCCCAGGCTGAGATCTTCCTCCACCTCTCCTGTATCTCCCCCTCCTGCAGAGTGAGTATCTTTCTGGCTTGGTGTCATTAACACAGGCTTAGAAGATGGCTGGGGCATTAAGGAAGCCAAATGGTTTCCCCAGATATTTGAAATGCCTCAGGGGAGTGTTAAATGCCACCTTCCACTCATCATCATCCCAAATAGGGGTAGGTGGTAAGTATTTCTTAGGCTGAACTGGTTAAAGATGGAGGACCCCTGCAGGAGTTCAAAAGCTAATGCGATCAAAGAAAAACGGGGTAATCAGTTTATGGGCAGAGTGTTTTGTCTTTCCTTTCCACATAAAATGAAATCTGCAGCTAATTGTGAGGAGAAGGAACAGATACCATTTACAGAGTCGTGAAGGTATTTTTCCATAGCTTCCCTCTCTGACTTGGACAAGCTCTAGTAGAGGTGACCAGTGGCAAGAGGCAGCCCTGAGAGGAGGTCTATGGAGGCTGCAACCTTGCAGACGCTGGCGGAGGACCATCTGACAGTGTTGCTGGCTGTTATGGGTGGCACTTCAATGGACCCAGAAGCAGACACAATGCACAAGAGAAAATCGAGGTAGATATAGGTTTATTGAAAACATAGTACAGGGGAACCCAAGGAGAATTTTGTGGGGCAGAATGCCTGGAAATGGAGAGATTAGAATTAGCAGAGAGTGGCATGCACAGTAAGTTATCAATGAATAGTGAAGTGAATTTGTCTTACTTGTGATGTGGAGAAAGAACGCAGCGAAGGAAGTGGAGAGCTCCGTGGGGATCAGCAAATTGAGGTAGATCGAGGGGAAGCTTTAGGGGTCTATGAGCACGAGGGCATGCCACGTTTTCCAGGTAAACAGGTGAAGTGAGACAGGTAACCGTGCAGGTGAGTGGCAGCGCGGGAGGCAGGTAGCAGCTACGGAGATAGTGAGTATAGAGAGAAAACAAGGGAGTCGCCAGGATGCTGGTAACTGAGGAGAACAACAGAGAATTATTCCAAGAATCACCTTTCCTTCCTGGTGCTGTTAACTGACACTCTGGACAAGACTTGCAAAACTGCACAGTGTCTGTAAACTGCTGTGGCCAGTAAAATCTAGTTGACATACGAGAGAAGGTTTTGGCTTGACCCAGGTGTCCTGCCCAAGGGACTGAGTGGGCTAACTGCAGTACTGTGGATCTTAAACTCTTAGGCACAACCAACTGGTCTCCCACCCTACTGCGGCGATATAATAGCTCACCCTTTAAGAAAAATAGCTCTCTGCCTCTCTCAGTGACCTCTATTGCGTTTGTGACACTTTTTGAAAACAGGGGAGCTAAAGATGGATCCTCTCTTTGAAACTGAGCTATTTCACCAGGTACGACTGGTAATTCGTCACATTGTGGCACTGGAACTGGTTCAGTGAACTTTGTCCCCCTCACCTTAGCCTGTCGCCTCTGGGCTCTGCTCTTTCTTATGCAACCCTGACTTTATCCTTCAAAATCAGGAACATCACTGTTAGCGAATGGAAATTCACCCCAACCTAAACCTTCTTCTGCGTGATGCTTATGTTACGTGTCTGCAGGCTGCATGTTTTCTTTCCCTCCCCTTTTGTTTGCCATTCCCTTAGGTCGCAGACTGCAGGCTGATGTCAATCTGGGGACGTCCAATTAATTAGAGGAGGGAGGCCCTGATTGGACAAACCAGGAGTGAAGCCCTTGATAAGGAGACTCACCTGTGGCTGGGCGCGGCTCTCTTCCCTCCTTGAATTGTTTGACACATGTGTGACGGTTTCCTGCTGTCTTTCTTTTGTTTGATGATTGTGGTGGGAGTAAAGTGGACTAGGTGAGTTTGGGGACCCCATACACTTACTCACGTAGAGTCTTTGTGTTAGAAACACTAGGTAAGTAGGTTGGTGCCACCCATGTAATTTTGAGCTTGTTTTAAGTTGAGGTTTGGGTCTATCTCTCCTGTTTGTTGCTTTTCTAGGATAGTAGCTCAGCTCAGCTAAGTTTTGGTTTTGTCTTTTTGGGGTTTTTTTTGGCACAACCTAACTGTCCCTTTTTCCCCCACATTTGTTGTTTGAGTCTGGGTTGTTTATTTTGTGAGAGCGCTGCCATTAAACCTTTTTTCATAACACCTGTACTGAGTTTCCGGAGTTGTTGTGTTATCCCCTCCTGCCCTCGGGGAGACGTAACACTTATGTTTTGACCTGGTGACTGCTACCATGGACTCAGCTGCAACACTTGGGTTGATTTCCTCTCCCCTGGCTATCAGATCTCGCAAAATGGGAAGATCACAGCCCAACACAACCTGATATGGCAGTTTACTCATAACTCCCACTGAAAGTAAATACAGCTTGCCGTCAATCTGAATATTAATGTTGGCAATTGGGTAATCCACATCATTACCGTGAACACACCAAACTTTTACCTTTCCCCAAACGTAACATCCCTGGGAAGACATTCATGGCACACATGAACCCAGAAGAGCCACACATGGCTTTTCCTCAATAAAAACGCATGTGGTGCGCTCATGCTGAGAAGAGGGCGCTAAAGACTCAACTTCATGTTCCTGACCTTCGACACCCCTTGAAGAAAAGCACATATATGTTTTACTAACAGTCTGACTTGGACAATCTGCCCTAAAGTGACCTGTTTGACCACAAGAGTGACACACTAAAGGCCCACGTGGCTTGATTTCCCTATCCCGACTAGTGGAATTATGGGGGCCCTGCCTGAAATTCGTAGTTTTTTGACTGTTCCCACTCACCGTCCTACCTGCTATTACTGGGGCTAATTGTTTGGGACTTGCATACCTCTTTAGTGGCCGACGGGCGGCAAGAAAAGCGTCAGCCAGCTCTGCTGCTTGCTTAGACGTGGTTGGGTTTTGCTCCTTTATCCACGTGCGCAGTTCAGGATTGAGAACTCTCAGGAACTGCTCTAAAACAATGACATCACCAATTTCATCTTTGGACTTTTCTTTTGGAAATATCCACTTATCATACAGTTCTTTCAAGCGTGTCCTTAACTCTTTAGGTGTCTCGCCATCGCCCAACGTAGTGGAGTGAAATCTTAGTCTGTAAGTCTCTGCACATATTTCAAACTTTTCAAGAACAGCTTTCTTCACCTTTACATAGTCCATAATCTCATCAATGTCCATGGCTACAAAAGCAGCTCGTGCCTTACCAGTGAGAAGTGGAGCAAGATGTAGTGCCCAGTCCTCATGTGGCCACTGGCACCTGGTTGCAATCCTCTCAAAAGTTGTTAGGTAATGCTCAATGTCTTTGTCCTCGTTATAAGGCTGCATTTTAGGCCCTTTCCAAGCTGGTGGTCTTGTTAAGGAGGCAGACTGAGTTGCTGTTGTGGCCTCCATGAAGTTAGATTGTAGCTGAGGCATTGCTGGATGCTCCGCAGTAGGCCTCAAATGCGTCTCTGGCTGTATCCTAGTGATGGGTCGTTCGTGAACGAAATGGCTCTCAGAGCCGGTTCTTTGACGTGAACAACGCGAGCCGGCTCCTTATCACGAGCCGTCACGTGCAGTGCCGTAGCTCCACAAACGCACATAACGCACACTGCGTAGGGCACCAAATGGCCGGTAGGGCACCAAAAAAATCAGGGTCGTAAAAAAAAAAAGTAAACCATATTAATACTATAAATATCATATGCATTAATATGGTTAAACAATACAAAAGCAACATAAAACAATTTTCCCGAGAAAAGGGGTGAATCTGCTTTGTGCCCTGTCTCCAGTCTCCTCCTGGTGCCCCCCCACTCCCAGTGGTCTGTTCTATAATTGGTAAACACCTGTTTGAACATGGCCTCGAAACGGCAACAGGAGTCGGGAGCGGAGAAAAGAAAGAAGAAGAGGAAGCGTGATGAAACTCAGGCGTCGCTTGCCGGTAAGGCAATGTTTAAATAATAATAATAAAAAAAGTTCATTATTGTAGCCCTTGCTTGCACGCTCATGTCCGTCAACTCTGTGATAGCTCCTGTTAGCAGTGTTCATACTGTGTTAACAAATGTTGCAAATGATTGATGTTGGGTAGTTTGTTTACGTTGTGGATATGAATATAGAATGGACTACTAAAAGCAACTCATCATGGTCACTCAATTGACGGTTTTCAGATAACGTTAGCAATCGTGACTCACGATTGCTAACGTTATCGTGATTCGTGAGACTAGCATTTCCCTCCTCAGGTTGCTAGCTGGCTAACGTCATGCATGCTACTGATTAACCTTAACTTTGGGATAGGTCAGTGATGCAGTCAAGTATTATTATCAGATTAGACAAGATTACTTTGTATGTTGCTGCATTTCAGGATATCTATAAAGACGCATATCTTATTTATGCCATTGACGTCTGAACACATAAATAGTTCTCGTCTTTCTTTAGGTTCATAGATCAAGGGCGACATCTGTTGGTGAAACTGTAATATGAAACCTATATCTTCCAGTAATATAGATTTCCTACTTGCGCATTTATATCAAATTATGTACAGCATGTTTATATTGCCATTTGCCATTATGAAAATCTATACATGTAAAATATAGTTAGTAATTTTTAAATGTACCAGTGACTTACTTAATTTATTAGTCTTATAATGCAATCTTTCGTAGGCCTACTGTAGATTCAAAATTGTATTTCTGTAAAATCCCTGAATATTTTCTCTTGTATGCAGGGTCAATGCTTAAATATGTTCAAGGAGGATCTCAAGGACAGGATGAACCATCCAGTAGTAGTGCCATCCCTGGACATCAACCACCAGCCATTGTAGACCCTGCAACAATCCCTAGCCAAGAAGAACAAGAACCATCAACCACCAGTTCAGGTACAGTTCCATACACAAGTACCACTGAGAGTCCTGTCACTGAGAGACTATCAGAAAGTGACACTGTGGAGACATGTGTGCCCCCTTCAACCGATCCTGCTCTTTGGCCAGCTCACATTGTAGATGCTGATCGTGTTGAAATTGTGCGGAGAGGTCCTTTTAATGTCAGCTCTGATTTTAATTTTCCAAAGGGGCCTGATGGAAGAGCATTTCACACTAGCCTTAAGTTCAAAATTCTTCCCAATGGAGAAAAGGTTCACCGGAGCTGGTTAGTGTACTCACCGCAGAACAATGCTGTGTTCTGCTTTGCATGTAAGCTTTTCAGTGTGAAGGATATAAAGCTGAGTACAGAGGGCTTCAGTGACTGGTCGAACATCAACATCCGTTTGAGGGGTCATGAGTGTAGCCAAGACCACATACAGTGCATGCTTAAGTGGAGAGAACTGGACACACGGCTAAAGAAAAGCATGGCAATAGATCAACAGGAGTTGACCTTACTAGAGGCAGAAAGGAAAAAGTGGCGAGAGATTCTCAAACGATTACTCTCAATAACTCTCTCACTGGCTTCCAGAAATTTGTCTTTTAGGGGCTCTTCTGACTGTCTTTATGAGCCGGACAATGGCAACTTCTTGAAGGAAGTAGAGCTTATGGCAACATATGACCTTGTAATGGCAAATCACTTGGCCAACATAAAAGATGAAGGTTCCCACACACATTACCTCAGCCCTGAGACACAGAACGAACTAATTCAGATTATCTCTTCAGAAACATTCCGCGCCATTGTGAAGCAAATCCAGTTGGCAAAATACTTCTCCATCATTCTTGACTGTACTCCAGATGTGAGTCACACTGAACAAATGTCAGTCATAGTACGCATTGTTTGTTTCCAAGCACAACCAGATATTAAAGAATACTTTCTTGGCTATATAAATGTGGAGCAAACAACTGGCCTTAACCTGTCCAATGTTGTCCTTGACAAGTTGAAGGAGCTTGGCATTCCATTTGAAAACTGTCGAGGACAGGCCTATGACAATGGGGCCAACATGAAGGGGAAGAAGCAAGGTGTTCAGGCCAGACTGCTACAATTAAACCCGAGAGCATTGTTTGTGCCTTGTGGAGCTCACACGATGAATCTGGTCATAGCTGATGCTGCCAAGTCCTCTCCAGATGCAACTGGCTACTTTGGGTATTTGCAGAAGTTGTTCAATTTCTTTTCCAGTGCCACCCAGCGATGGGCCATTTTAACAAAACATGTGAAATTGACACTTAAATCTTGGAGTGACGTTAGATGGGAAAGCAGGCTTCAAAGTGTAACTGCTGTCCGGAGTCAGACAAAAGAAGTGAGGGATGCTCTCCTGGAGGCCAGAGAAGCTGTAAGTGATGCAGTCGCAAAGGTGGAAGCTCAAGTGCTTGCTGAGGAAGTAGCCTCATTTCGATTTTTGATTTGCTCCATCGTGTGGTGTGAACTTCTTACAATCACAAACCAGGTGAACAAGTTACTACAGTCCAGCTCCATGCAGCTCGATGTTGCTGTCAGGCTCATTGACACTGCCAAAAGTAACCTCTCTAAATACAGACAGTCTGGGTTTGATGAGGCTGTGTCAGCTGCCAAAGAACTCTGTGAGGCCCTGAACATAGAACCACAGTTGAAGGAGAAAAGGCTCAGGAGCACAAAAAGGCAGTTTGCATATGAAGCTGTTGATGAGCCCCTCCATGATGCCCTTAAAAAGCTTGAGGTCACATTTTTCAATTGTGTTGTGGACTCTGCTTTAATCTCCCTACAGGAGAGGTTTGAGACCATGAATCAAGTGAAGGAGAAATATGGAGTGCTGCTTGATTTCAGCAAAGTGAATGGGATGTCCAAGGAGGATTTAAAAAAACACTGCACTGAAGTACAGAAGACACTGACAGATAAGGGAGTAGCTGACATTGATGGACCTGAGATGATGCAGGAAATCATCAACCTTCCTCAGCTGCCACCACAGACGTCTGCTTTGGAAATGCTGTCATTTTTACATGACAATCAGCTTCAAGAGGTATATCCCAATCTGTGGATTGCTCTGCGTATTGCACTGACCCTGCCTGTCACAGTTGCCTCTGCTAAGCGAAGCTTTTCAAAGCTCAAACTCATTAAAACGTACCTGCGTTCATCAATGGGGCAGGAACGTTTAAGTGGTCTGGCTGTTATCAGCATCAATGGTGACGTGGCTCAGAAGCTATCATATGATGACCTTATAGCTGATTTTGCAACCAGAAAATGCAGGCATGTGCCTCTCTAGGCCCTAGAGAGGCACACCACGCCTGCATTTTCTGGTTGTCAGAGTATGCCCTAGAGTCTAGGGCATACTCTGACAACGAATTGTAAAAATGTTTAACATAGTTACTTAAGGAATGTGGCTTTTGTGTTCAAATTCTTATTTTTCTTATTTAAGTTTCTTATTTAAATTCTATTGTGAAACTATTTGTAAATATATTAATAATAATACTATTATATTATATATATTATTTTTTTATAAAAAAAATTACACATTATTGCCAGGCTCTTTGTTCTTGTTCCAATGTTCAATTTTTGTTTCAGTATTTATTTGTAACAGTATTTTTAACCTCCTTTAACCTTATTTATTTGTTTAACTGTCATGTTTGTTGTTATTTAATTAAACAAATTCCACTGAGAAATTCAAAAGTATTAATGTTTTTTTTTTTTTTTTTCCAGTGGCGGGGGGGGGGGCACCATAAAGCATTTGTGCTTAGGGCACCCAAATGGCTAGCAACGGCCCTGGTCACGTGGGTTGTTTTTTTTTCTTTCTCTCACCCTCTCTCTCGCCCTTTTTTCCGCTACACTCCGCACGCGCGGCCTGTACTTTGCGCTGGGAAGAGGGGGGAGGGGCGTTAATTACACTCGCAGTATCACAGGAACAGAGCCAGAGAGAAAGAGAGCAAGGGACAACAACTTCACATTAGAAAGGTATAGTAATCATCCACAACTATTTTCAGTTGCAGATGATAAAGGATTCAGAAATCATGCAGGCCCATATGACAGAGAATGTGCATCTTCTTTTTGTTTAATTTATATTTTAATTTATATTGTGGTTTGCAGTGCTTTGTGTTGTTTCACGTTAAATTTGTTTAAAAGGAAAAAGCTGAAATTTAAATAGTTAAAAGTTTAAAATGTAAATAGTTGTTTTTTGTATTATATGATTTATTTATTACATGTTATGTGGAGTGAATAAATAAAGTATATTTATGGTGGCCCTTAGAGACAAAGCACGTGCAAACTCCAAAACACGTACGAACTCCAAAACACATACAAACTCCAAAACACATACAAACTCCGAAGCACGTACAAACTCCGAAGCACGTACAAACTCCGAAGCACGTACAAACTCCGAAGCACGTAAAAACTCAGAAGCACGTAAAAACTCAGAAGCACGTAAAAACTCAGAAGCACGTACAAACTCAGAATCACGTACAAAAGACAACAGAAGTGTTCCAGAATGCTAGGCGCAGTGTTGAGCTTTTGTTACCTAGTGGCTACACAAGCCAGGAAGTATCAACAACCGGATTTGGTGTGTGATAGTAACTGGTAAATGAACTTTTTTTTAAATTATTTGAATAAATATGAGTGCTTGTCTATAAATACACAAACAATACACACATGCTTTCAATTGTGTAATTTAAGTGATCTGGGTAGCTCTGTTTTGGAAGTTCAGTTAACGCTAGAAATGCATCTTGGAGTTTGTACGTGCTTTTTGGAGTGTGTATATGCTTTAGAGTTTGTACGTGCTTTGTCTCTAGGGGCCATATATAAACATATATAAATAAAACCACTTTTTTTACATTAGTGATTCCTTTTCTGCATAATTTTATATTATTGTTAATGATAAATTAATTAAAGCAACAAAACAACCTGACGAGCCGGTTCGGAGCCAAAAGAGCCGGCTCTTTTTAGTGAGCCGAGCCGAAAGAGCCGGGTCTCTAAAAAGAGCCGGAAATCCCATCACTACTGTATCCCAATTCAGGGTCTGCAGCCTTAAAGTACGCATTTCAAGTCCGATTACGTCACAGCGGCGCGCCGAAGGCTGTCCCAATTCAAAGGCTGCTCGAAATGCGGCCCTGAAATGCATCCTTCATTTCCCTGAATTTTAAGGCTGTGGCAGTGTAGACTTCGTGGCCCAACATATCCCAGAATGCATAGCGCGGCGGTGGGTGTGGATAATTTTGCCGAAAAAAACGGCGAATGAGGGGCGGCCGAAGAGTAAACTTTAAGTAAGTACTGAATATTATGTCACTTATTTATGTGCAAATGTTTAATAATGAAGAACATTAAAACATTCCTGTTGGCCACATGTCGGCGAAGTTATGTGACATTAGTGACGTTTGTACTAACTTGGTTTTAAAGCCTTTACTTTAAAATATATGCCGTTCAATAGCTGAGCTTAATCTGACAGAGAATGATCAAAGCGCATGTAGAAAGAAACAAACAAATGAACAAAAGATTTTCTCCTTCATTTCTGTCAAACAAAGCTGTATGACACGTTTCCAGCTGTTAGTATCATGGTTGCTAGGCAACCTGGGCAGCGCAACGGAGGCTAGACCATCCCATTTCACAAGCCTCGCACTTCCGGCCTTAGCGGTCTTTGAGTACGCGGCCCTTGAGGATCGTTGAGGCTGCGTACTTTAAGGCTGCAGATCCCGAATTGGGATACAGCCTCTGTGTCAGCTGTTGCACCTTCCAACAGCAGCTGGCGCTCTCTACGTGGAGCTGAGTGAAGTGGTGCTGAATTTTCCACCAGCGATCTTCCTTTTTTTTTTTCTTTCTCTTTTCCTTCCCCTTTTTTCCTTTCTGCCCATCCCGTTTGGCTCTTTTGCCATCAGAATTGTTGTCTAAAGGCAAAGAAAGATGCCCAACGGATTTACTTTACCAAATTGACCATCCCAGCCTTGCCGTAATGGTCCATTTGATTCACCTTTTATTGTTTATTTTATTTTCACTTGCTGAATACGGGACAGACTTGACTGGAGGAAAGAAGGGGAGACAGACACCAACTTCTGTCAACTCACTGCTACTGATCAGGCACCTCACTCCAGGAAGACAGAGGGCTGCAAGCCTGTCATCGTTTCCAGTGTGGCTTTGTATTCTTGGGGTAGCATCAGATTTTTCCCACAAATATTCAAAGGTAACACTTATTTTAAGCTTAGTTATTAAATCAAAAGTCTTCCCTTGTGTTAATTTTATTTTTTTTAAATTTTTTTTTGTTTTCTTTTAGATTTATGTGCAGTGATCGGATGTGGTGGAGCTTTGTTAACTGTGTGGAAAACATCTGTTTGTGATGATATTTACAATGAGGCTTTAAGGTGACAGTTTCCATGTAATTTCAGTCCTTTTTCTAAACAAAAACATTTTTTAATTAACATATTTTTTATTTGTTTTACCAGCACATCACTGGTCAAAGTTAAAAAGAGCCACATGTTACACCAACAATGAATTTTTGACTCTGTTTGTGTCACCAGATTTTACAAACAATATCAGACCTATGAAATAAGTAATTGCACCATTTTTGGATAAATGTGCAATTATATTGTTTTGTATTTTCAATTGTTGAATAATTATGTTGTAGAACAAACTCAATCTGTTTAGCCAAACAACATAATTTGTTTGGTTAAATAGTGGATTTGTATAATTTTAGTCTATAAGTACAGCAAGCTGAATTCATACAAACACACAGCTCTAAATCTTGAATTGTAGGATGCACAATAATGATCATTTAATTATTATGGACATTTAAATCAGAATCTATTGAACCATTACACATATTCTTTATAGAGATTACACAACCTCAAAATGCGAAAAACAAACAAGTGTTTAAGAGGATAAATAAAGAAAGCTCAAAGTGTGTTCGTATGAATACTGCCTTAGTATGGGGTGTCAGTAAGTACATGAGTATAGAATAGGTGTAACAGTGGTTTTCCACATCTGTGCTTAGACTGCTCTAAAAATATATAGATAATGGGTCAGACATATAGTTTGACCCATTAAGTCTATTTGAAAAGTTTATGAAGTTCATGAAGATCACACGCAGTCAGATGTGTTTCTGTTTATCATTTTATGAGGTCACACAGAGTTTTGATCACAGTAGAACCATAAAATTCATGTTAATGAGTCTACTGTTTCCAGCTACTTTATGATGAATTTTATCCTGGTCACAGCACTATGTTAAAAGCTGTAAGAGGTAAAGTTAACCCAATTAATACCTGATCATAAATCACTCTCTAACACAGGGCAGTGATTATTTTTCAATGTAATTTATTCCACAGCAATGTTCTTTATTTGATCCCTGTTTCTTTAAATATGTGCATCAATTGTTCAGCTGTGTGACTCTCCATACCTGAAATATATCACAATGTGAACTTCATTTCAACAATATTCTGTAGTTTATCATCAAATCAGGAAAGCTAAACTAAAACTAAACTAAATGGAAAAAAAGAAGCTCTTGGGAGTTTTAATGAAGTTGTAATGTTATTTATCCTTGCCATACGGGATGTGCACACAACTCCAGCAAATCAAAGAATATATTTTGTCTCTCATTTCCTGTTTATATATGTATATATTTTTGCAGTTAATAGCCTATCATGTGTCTGCGCATCTTAGGGCCATAAATGTAAACATGGCAAACAAGGATGTATTCACAATTCCAACGGATGCGTCAATTGTTTGTATAGATTTTGGATTAATTTGTAATGTAATTAATGTAAATGAATGTAACTATGTAAAAATCGTGTTTCTGTTCTGTGTCCTGTTCTGTTTGTATATGTGTGTGTGTGTTTTCTTTTTTTTGTGCTGCTGATACAAACAAATTTCCCCTTGTGGGACAATTAAAGGATTATTATATTCTATTCTATTCTCATTGATATCATGTCTACCCAGAAATCTCAAGTTCATCATTTTGCGCTTCCACAATTATTTGAATAAAAAATTAAAAGAGCAGGAATGTTAAAATGAATATTTATTAGATTTTCAAAACAGTTAATTATGGTACAGGGCTAGATTCTAATGAACAGTCTCTACTTTATAATAAAAAACAAACAGAATAATTATTTTATATACCTGTGTATATAAATTTACACAAAGGTCTTCATCTTAATATATACTTTATAATAAAAATAAAAGCATACACAATGGAAAATGGCAAAATTACCCTGAATTGGGCATAATGGACACCAACTAGAATTTGTAAACTTGCAAACTTTTCATTTATGTTGCTGTCACTTAAGCATTTAACAATGTGTGATTAATTAAAGATTATAAATACACAGAAAATATTCATTGTTTTTAATTTATAAAATATAACATTTTATATTTTTGAACAAACAAACAAGTAACAAACAAAGGAACAAATGAATACATTTTTTAAATTATTCACAGTGTTTTTTTTAAATCTGCATAATTTGCTTCCCCTTAATTTGAACTTTTACCCTGACCGCTGCCTCCTCAAGTTCATTGTCAAATGGTGTCCAGAGCTCACTGTTGATGAAGAGGCTCTGCCCATCATCCAGAAGAACCTCAAGCTGGTTTGGCTTGTCACTCATGGCCACACCAACGATGAGGACCTCCTCTCTGTCCTCTACTTTTGTCTGTTGACAAAGCATAAGCACATATTTAGCCCTGCAAACATTCCCTTTTTTTTATCCAAAAAGAAAATCTATGGTCATCATGTGGTTTCAGTAAGCCACCAAGACATACACATTGTGTTTATACGTTTATATGTATGTGTTACATTATGCATTATATGATGCATGATCAATCATGCAGGTAATTAAATCCCAAAGACATCTTGGGATTATGTTCATCTGGACATCTATATATATGTGCGTGTGTGTGTGTGTGCGTGTGTATATATAATAATTATATATATATATATATATATATATATATATATAATTATTATTATTTCATATTTTGACCCAGACTGAAAGAATATGTAGTTACATTTCAAAACCTAGTTCTAAACATTTGTTGATAAGACAATGCTGTGAAATATTGGTACAAAGGTTTAGCTTCTTCATACCTGAACCTTCGTATAAGTAGTGCTGTGCAGCTGTGGCCCATATGCGGTGCGGTTCAGCTTCATGTGGGAGAGGTTAATCTGGTCTCCCACATTAAAGGTGTGAATTCCTGCCTCCCTCCAGAGGCAGACTGATATGGTATAACCATCCTGAAATCACAAATATGACAGAATTATAGATTTATTAATTAAATAATCCAAAATCCAGTAACTAGAAAAAGAAAGCCCACAGCCTCATACACTCTGCTCATGTACCAGCAATGTTAAATTTGTCACATTAGTTTAACCAATTTCAATATAAAACTAAAATTGCATCATTACCTCCTTTAGCTGGAGATTTCGCAAGGGAACGTGCTGTTTTCCCAACACTACGTCTTTTACTGCAGAAAACTGAAAAGTAAATTGAAATAAAATACCAATAATAGTTAGTGTATTGATATGTGGTAGGTTTTTATTTCTTCAGTAAGATTTTTAGATTATATTATTGCTGTTATTAAGTATTCTTCATTGAACTTATCAGAAGCAGTTTATTAGGATGTTTTTCATGATTATGAAACAGCTTGAAGGAAATCTTTCTACAAACAATACATTTGTAACTTAGTTGGATTCTTAAGTGACAGCAACATAAATGAAAAGTTTGCCAGTTTACAAATTCTAGTTGGTGTCCATTATGCCCAATTCAGGGTAATTTTGCCAGTTTCCATTGTATCTGCTTTTATTTTTATTATAAAGTATATATTAAGATGTCTGTGAAGGTTCTCAGTCATCCAGGTCATCGTAGTCAAAGGAGCTTGCAAAGAAAAGTGTCTGGACTTCTTCTTTAAAGAAGTCCAGACGCTTTTCTTTGCAAGCTCCTTTGACTATATATTAAGATGAAGACCTTTGTATAAATTTATATACACAGGTATATAAAATAATTATTCTGTTTGTTTTTTATTATCAAGTAGAGACTGTTCATTAGAATCTAGCCCTTACAATACAAATGTATGTAGACACAATGCAAATTGGCTGCATAAATACCAGAAACGGTCTTTGGAAAATATTTTTTAAAAATTGTGCTTAACAATCTTAACAGAATTTAGTCTCTGCTTGACAGCAAAAATGAGTTTTAACTGTAAAAAAATACACGCAATAATGGGTTATTTGGAAACCTAAAGCCATGTAAATTCTGATGGAACCACAAATACTTACCTCCACCACCTCCCCTTGGACTGTGATGAGCCCGCCACTTGTGGAGCCCATCTTCAGAGGTGTCAGTGGAGCAGGAGGATGTAGAAGATGCTCTGCTTCGGTGAAACGATCCTCACTAACAGTTAGGTTTGCAGCCTTAAAAAATTGGGTTCGTGCAGTTATATTTATATTGTATGGTGGGGCCGGGCCCCTGAGTTCATACCCCCTCATTATGTAGCATCCCCCCTGCTGGATTTTAGAGGAGAATTCCTCAAATATTGTGACCTTGGTCACAGTCTGGGTATCTATGATGGCTGCCACAGTGTTCTTTTTGGTAATCAGGGGTGTAGCTGTCCCATCTTGGAAGTGCCAGCTAGTGACCCTCAGCTGGTCGCATGATCTTAACATTTTGAAATGCAGTGGGGGTGGCCGGAAATACGGTGTGTCAGGGCGAGTATTTAGAAGCTTCATCAAAGCCATTCTGAAAAAAAGGCAACACAAAAAATATTAAAAAGTTAATACATTTCTGTTACAAACAAGGGTCATATAATATGGTAACACCTGTAGATTTTGTGCAGTCTCTTTGCTTTCTGATGTCAAACAAAAGTCAAAAATACCTTTCTGAGGTTCCCGCTTAAAAATGACAGGCCAAAAAACCCAGGCCTGTCTAAAAGTATTTTTCTGATATTAAATACAATGTTGGTTTTAAAATAAAGCTAACAGTTCTAAGATTTCATTGAATTAATGCAAATATTACAGCAAAGAGAGTTGGTCAAAGTAACTGAAGACTGAACTCATACTCATAGAACCAATGAGATGTTTTTTCTTACCAAATTTTTATTCATTTATTTTTTATATTTTCTAGCATATAATGTCCTTTGAAAATATGCTGGCAATACACTCCAGAAAATAAGGAATCATCACATGAATATTATCTGTGCAAAGATTGATGCTGCTGAAGTGAAACACAGTGAAACAACAGTTTTAGTTAAGACAAGGCTGGGTATTCATAATTTGTGAATAGCTTCTTTGGCTCTAAATTTGTGAACAAGAAATGATTTAACTTTATTTAAATGCCTAAAATATTTGTTGTTTGTTGGAGATCCCCCCCCCCCCACACGCGCGCGCACACACACACACACACACACACACACACACGTAATGCACTTGCATAGTTCTTGTGGCTGTGGCTCTTTCTATTGGTCCCCTTTGTTAATCATTTGAGCCAATAGAATGACAGTAATCTAGTACGCTTTCATGTCAGTCACAACCTCTGTAACCGCGCAGAAAATGGCCTTTTTTTGACGAGTAATGGCTCTGAGGCATTGTGGGAAATGAAGTTATTCAGAATATGGTTTCCATTAGGTTTTTGTTTAACTCTTTTAGCTTAATTCCTATTGGTTATTCAGTTTTTGTATAGCTTAATTGAGAAAGTGCTAGAAAGTGTTGTTGCCAGGGCAGAGTGCCAGCCTTAAGCAAAGTTAGAGACTCACAGCTCAAACTTAACATCTTAAAGTTTATAAAACTGTTATAGATCTTGAAGATTTGTCAAATTCGTTAAGATCTTAATATTTCATATAAAAAATTAGGACTGAAATTATTTTTCATTAATACATTTAGATCTTTTTTTCAATTAAACACCCATGAGACAATAAGTTCATCAACTATGACACCCACTAATATATTACTGTCAATAGTAAATGTGAATTTATTGATAATGAATTTCTCTGCAATAGAAACGTAACATAGGAAAAAGAAAGAAAAGTCAGATTAAGTTTTGGTACTTTGACAGTCTTTATATTGACAGCAAGTTAAATGGCTAGATCTTGTGTTTTGCCCTATATTGTATTATACATATTATAAGGGTAGTAAAAAAACACCCTCAAAATTCAATCCGGTTGTTCAGTCTTACTTCACTAGCCGTGTCTGGACCTAAACTCCATATATCAAATGATCACTATGGCATTACTGAGAGTTGAAAAACTGTCTAAAGTCTTTCATCTTTAATAAAATGATCAGCGTTCTGCTCTACCAGGTGTAACAATTGAGTTTAACATCCAGGCATCCATGAAAACAGAATTTATGACATTTAACGGAGTTAGAAGTCGGATACTGTTAGGTGTGGCTGTGTGCAGACAGGAATAGGACCCAAGGTGCAGACTCCGGAGACAGAACTTAAACCAAAACAGCTTTAATGCTGAACTCAAACATAACATAACTGGGGGGGAAAAAGGTCAAAAATAAACTAACACCGGCGGATTGACAAAACACACAGCAAAATAAACGGTAGATCGCGACACGGACACAGAGAAACACAGGGCTTAAATACACAGAGGGAGCAATCAGGGAATGAGTAACAGGAGGGAAACACAGCTGGGGCAAATCAGGCCTAACGAGACAAGGGGAAGCAAAACCAGACACATTAACATCAGACATGGACTTTCAAAGTAAAACAGGAAACGAATAACACAGACTGAACAAAGACACAGACTCGCACGCACTGCAACAGAGGGAACAGAGACATGGGACCAGGGCAGACACAGACACTGACTGGACACGGGGATATAGCCACTAAGGACACACAGAGACGCGAACTAGACAAGGGGATACAGCTGACAGGGGAGACAGAGCAGCTAAAGAAGACAGAGACATAAACCATAAGACAGAACTCAAAGAAACCAAAAACTAGAAAGTATAAATAATATAATAAACTCAAAACCCCTGGGTCAACGACCCAGGCATCCTAACAGATACTTACGTTTTATGAAGTTTTTGAGAACAGTAAGAGCCGTCTGTGTCCCTCGAAGTATCTTGGAAAGATTCAGAAAGATCAAATAAGGTTCCCGCCGGTCTTTAAGTTACAACTTGTGACGTAATCTGTTGTCACCCGCCCTGATTGGCTAACTACGATTGTGTTTCGTGATTGGACTGCCTTGTGCTGATTTTATGTTATCACTGTTTTCGGGTTTTTTTGTTTGTTAACTCGTCTAATTTTAATTATGGAATTATCATTACTATTTTATAAGACTCAAACGTAAAATTTGAGATTTATAAAATCTGTTATAGGGCTTTGGAGTTAACGTCACGCCGCAATGCATTGTGGGAGCATGCCACCATTTTATCAGGCCACGAATCAAAACAAACACACTCGTTTGGACGGAAGATACAAACCGTACTTAAAAGCAGCTCAAAACAAAAAGAACTTTATAGACTCAGATTGTGTCGGATGAGAAGAGACGGTACTTGCAAAAAATAGCGTGCATTGGAAATGTGGACCCGTATGAAAAAACGGCAGTGGAGCAGAAACCCCGAAGCCTGATATATTTCCGTACCTGTGGAGTCAGCGCATACACAGCGAACCATTTCGCAATTATAAATGTCTGGAGGCGCACATCCGATTAACCAATGGTTGGTTACAAGATTTGGCTATTTTTAGACTCCACGTTGTGAATACGTCATCATTCAAACAAAGGTAAGTCAGCTTGAGTACTGCCAGTAAAATGCGTTTGATTTCCCTCCGAACATTCAGATTAGTGCAGCATAAATTCATTCATGAGGGGAAATTACAGTGAGAACATGTTGAGGCTCTGTTAGATGGATAACATAGTGAGTTCAGTACACTGATATGACTGATATGTAAGCCCAGCATTAGAGTGCCTCTGTGCTGGGCAGACACTGTGCGATTTTTGGCCCATTTTGAGCCGTTTTTTCAGTCGTGCGGCCGTTTTGGTGATCGGCCCGATTTTGGCCTGCCTCGTGCATCTTGTAGTATACGTGGGGTAACGAGAAGCGATTAACACCTCACGACCAGCTCCCGATTATCAATCGCTTGGTCCTGCCTCGGGGCCGTCGTGAGGGTGTCACCGCAGCTTCTCACACTTCGCACGCGCAAACACAAATGTCAGCGAAAAAGATGGAGCAGCACGGCTGTGCAGCGTGTGATCTGGACACAAGCGATGGAGGCACAACTTGTAGAACTTTGGAAAGCTCACCCGAGCCTTTTCGATGTGGCCTCACAAAATTATCACGACCACAACAACCGTGAAAATAGTTGGATAGACACTGCTGCTCAATCACAGCTGCCTGATCAGTGTTTTTCATTAGCAATTTAGCAAAGTTGATGGCGGTGGTGTGCGTGTCTGTGTGAGTGAAAGACAGAGAGGGGGAGCGAGCGACAGAATTTCTGTTATAACCTTCATTTTATGGACGCACAGTGTGAGCACTCAGGTCGCATCAGAGCATCGGGCGGTATAGTGTGAGACCCTGCATCGTGACCTATGATCTTCTAACCCCTGCGAGTCAACCGTACAGTTTGAGCAGGAGCTGAATCGCGCTACTGACAAAATCGCACAGTGTGAGCCTTGCTCTTTCAATCAGAAATGAAGCTGCAGGTTGTCTCTTCACACCTACACCGAGACAGAGCAACAGTGAGACAAACCCAAACAGCACTGAGATTCATATTCAGGCCTGACCCTTTAATATTCTTTTCTAACCTGCAATAAATAATATGTTATATGCTTGTTTGATAAGTATTTTTTTTAAAAAATATTTGTTATTGCTTTTTTTCAGGGGTTGGAACCAGGGCCAGCTATTAAATGGTCATCACCAGAACAAGGCTCAATCGAGTCATGGAAGGAGGAATCAGGTGAGATAGTAAGCTGCTGTTATATACAATATTAGTGTACAACAGTCAGGTAACATGCTCCAAGCACAATAGAAAGTGCAATGTTTAAATATAATTAATATAATTATATATACATCCTACAGCAGCTATTCACAAAAGTAAAGACGAATAAACATAAATAGTAAAACTTGTAAACAGACCAAAAACTGTCAGACGTTGACAATCCAGTTAAAAGTGATTTAAGTGATGAATAAAGTGCTCTAACTTTAAGTGCTCAGGTGCAAAACTATTGTGTGCGGGGTAGTTTTTAAGTGTATATATTGTTGTTGTTGTTGTTGTTATTATTATTATTATTATTATTGATATTATTATTATTATTATTATTATTATCATTGTCATTATTACACAGATGACTTTCACAGTGCCTCATTTTACCCTCATATTATTATGTGAGGCATTTAACAGAAATAAACTGTACAACGACTTGGCTGGTGACCCACTTCACATCTCCTTGCTAAACAGTGGAGAATCATGCAAAGACTTTGATGTAATAGATTGACCTCTAACAGCAACCATGGGCATCAGTGATGAGAAAACCTGTGTTGAGACAGCATTGGTGAGTGTGCTTTGTTACCAGCAGCCCAAATTAGCCACAACATCTGTAAACATTTACCAAGATCCTCTTCTTTACCTGCCACTGCTACTCTACACTGTGAGTACAGGCTGGACCCCACAGAGTGTGTGCATGTCTGCAGTGAGGATGAAAGCACAGACGACATGGCAAATAAGATTGA
The DNA here is from genome assembly GCF_963969265.1 of Rhamphochromis sp. 'chilingali'. NCBI lineage: Eukaryota > Metazoa > Chordata > Actinopteri > Cichliformes > Cichlidae > Rhamphochromis > Rhamphochromis sp. 'chilingali'. The sequence goes on along the minus strand of NC_137945.1, from coordinate 30,092,352 downwards.
GACAGCAACAGGAGAACAGGCAGCCGACCAGGAGTGGCATCAGTTCCAGAGGCCAAGATTACATCTTCATGTTTAAGAGGTTTGTTATATGAGGGGTGAAACTGTGCAGAGAGAATCCTCAAAGGAACGAGACAGACTGCAGACGTGAGCACAGGGACAGACATGGAGTTTAACGGAGCTGGAGAAAACTGCAAATTGAAAAACTTTAACTATAGGCCTCATGGCCTCGTTGTCCACCCTGACGCTCCCTGGCTTGGTTCCTCACGAGATGGGTTGATCTTTGATCCATCTGCACAGCCACCGTTTGGACTGCTTGAGATAAAGTGTCTTTATGTGAGGAATTATGTTCACTTCAGATACCTTCAACTAAGAATGGCACCCTGTCTCTCTGTAAAAGTCACTCGTAACGACTATGTTGACACAAAATTAACAGCAGCATCAGAGAGAGCGTGGACTGGTATTACTTTCATGTTCACACGCTGATGCACTTCTCTCTTAAAAATAATTTGATTTCTATTGTGTGGTCTTAAAAAAGTACAGGTGATTTAAAGATGCCAAGTTAAATGTTCAGTATGTTGGTCACACCAAACACATGCACTCTCCAGTTTCTTCTTCTCATCTAATGCAATCTTAATGGTAAATAAACAGGGTGCTTGGTTGCATAATTAGCTGTGAATATGTTGAAATAAATGTAGGTTTTCTTTATTCTTGGCAGGAAAAACATATATCCAAGTGTAAATCAGTGCAATTCATAAATGTGATTATGTAACCATTACTAAAATAGCCAAAGCATAGTTCCAATGTTTACATTTGAGGGGCTACAATCACTAAAATCTGAATGTCATTAAAACCATTTTTTACATTTACTTGTTAAAAATTGTTGTTTGTTATCAATAATTAGAGCTCTAATCATTTACATCATATATAATCTACCTGAACCAATATAAAACTATTTACTATAAAAATAGTGCAGTTACAAGCACTGGTCTGAGCGGTGCAGCTTTTTAAAACATTTTGTTGAATTCAATCAGTGGAATAAATACAAGACTACAGCTGCTGCAGAGGTCTCGTAGCTTTAGTATATGAGGTGCCCTATCTACCAGATGAGCAATCTAAATGCCAAGTGAACTGTGCAACTTCACTGACAGTGAAATCTTTAGCCAAAGTTTTAACCAGGGGTTTGTTTTGATAATACTTAGGAAGCAGACTTGTGCACTGCCAGCACCGTTCAGAGGGATAATGGTGTCAAATATTTTGATCGCCTTGATGCTTCTAATTGCTCTCTCCACATGTATCATTAGACGTGAAATCTTCTAAGAGAATGGTGTGTGGTAATAAATCTTATCATTCGATTCAGGGTAGTGTGGGATTTGTACTGATGAAAACATTTTATCCCTGTATTCAGACATGAATGTCAGAACACTGAAAATACACTTGGAATCATGGTTCCAATCATCTCAGGAGAAATGCATATCCCAATTGCATTGAGTAAGGTGCACCAATTTTATGATGATTTTTTTTTAAAGAAAATAAATGTGTTGACATGGTTTTCCTGCCAATTTTTCACAAGTAGTTTTGAGATAACGCCATCTTGTTCTGTTTATTTATTTATTTTTTTCAGTTTTGTGTCATAACTGTCATAAATGTTCACTAAGATATGACATTTTTAACTAGATATATTTTTTGCTATGATATAGTATTTGTGATTGTTATATTTCTGCTGAGTCACGCTGTTTTCTAAAGTTGTTACTTTTCTGCTAAATTATAGTATTTCTGCTACAATGTTATAGTATTGTATACCAAGTTATACTGTTAAACCAATTCTTCCAAATTGTTATGTTTGTGCTAAATATTAACATTTCAGCTGAATTACAATACTTCTGCTATTTTATACTATTTCTTAGTAAGTTACAATATTTCGGCCAAGTTGCATTTCAGCTAAGTTTTTAAATTTTTGCTAAGTTGTTATGCTTCTGCAAATTGATTAAAAGTTCGACTACTTTTCAAATACTTATTTCAGCTTCTTCAGCTGTTTTCAGCAGACAGCTTCAGCTTTACAGCATCCACACTGCATTTTCGCAGGAAATGCAAATTTTTCTAGTTGTGTGGATGCCCACACTATTGAGTTCCTGTTTCTCTTTATTAAGTGTGCCTATGCCAAAAGGCACACTTATTACTATTGCTCGGATTTAAGGGCATCCACACTATTGAGATCCTGTTTCTCTTTATTCTTTATTTTTCTTTTTCAAGTTGCTTCCGTACGTTTTTGGACTTTAACTACACCTTCAGTTTTCAGCCGATTTTCTCCGTTCAAACTCTATACTGTTCTGCTCTTTCTGCTAATGGGTGCTATGACATTTGGTGTTTATTACTATTATACTTTTTAAAATATTACACTTTTTTCCTTTAATTTGTCCCATTGAAATGAATGGAAAACTTCCACAATTCTGCTAAAACTTTCTTGTCTTTGAAACTTAACTACTTCCTCATACTTTCACCTAGAAACTCCATTCAAACTTTAAAATGTTCTCAAATGATTGGGCTTTTCCTGTGTGATTCAGCTTTTTCATATCTGTTACTGTTTTCATTTAATGCCTCTTTAAGTCTTCAGTTGCAAAATTGTGATTTTTCACAAAATACATGCGTTGCTATGGTTGCTATGCAATTAACTCAGAGTGAGCCCTCGTCCATTCTGAATTTTCTCTTCATGTCCAAACAACTTCTTGCTACTCGCTCAATTTCCACTCAAATTCCACAAATTATACATCAAAACGTAGGTATTTTTGCTGGCTTTCAGGAAATGTCACTATCATTGTTGTGGGAGTTACAGATTTTTTGCAAATCTCCTCAGAGCAACAATAAGTCTCAAAACTCTCCATTGAAAGTCAATGGAGAGTTTATTCAAAATCACCGCTGGATTTCTCTAATGAGAGGCATTTTCAAATTGTCATATCTCCTTAACGAAGCGAAATTAAGATATGAGGCTTGTCCCTGTATATCTTCAGACACTCCTGACACTCACAATTCAAGAATTATTTTCTCACCTATTACCGTTCTGAGATGAGTTAGACTTGTTTGAGGGGTGGAAATCTGTCCCTCGCTCAGATTTCTTCAGATTTCAAACTCTGGAAATGAGGCACTTTTTTCTCTCGTCATATCTTTTTGATGGATTTCCACAGAGCCCTGAAAATTTCCATGACTGTTCGCCAAAGCCTGATGTTTGTTACGGTGAAAGAATGATCTTGGCATCGTTGCCCACCTCTCAATTTTAAATACACGTAGACATTGAGGGCTAGCAGGAGGGACCATGCGCTTACCTGCTGCTCTCTGGCAGGTAGCTCCATGCCCTCCTGGGTTTTAAATGCACCTTAGAACACACATGCATCAACATTACAATGAGCGGGTGGAGGGAGGTTTGGAGTCTTCTCTCACCCCCGTTCTCTGCGACCTGCTGGAGCAGGGGGGCTAGGAGGAGGAGTTGGCCGTCCGACTGCGGTCTGGAGTGTGGAGCCTTCCTGCTGCTGCGGAGTCGGGGCGGTCTGCCTCCCCCCACCGCAGGGAAAAGGGAAACACCACCTGGGTCTGGGTGCAGTTCCCCCCTCCAGGGGCGAGGGCACCTAGACCCGGTTTGTAGAGTACGCTTGGGGAGTGTGATCGTGTGTACAACGTCTCTTTATGTCTGTCTCCACGTTGGTTGAGTGTGGAGTAAGTGCATATGAGAGCATGAGGGTGGGAATGGATGTTTGTATCTGTGTGTGCCTGTATGTCTGTGTCTATATGTCAGGTTGGGTGTCAGGCGCCACCTCTCTGGGGACATCTCAGGCCCTCCAAGGTTTGGAGGCCTATCTCCCCCTACCACCACTTCCCCTGCCAGTGGCGGACCCCCTCAGACATCGGTGCGTTGGTGGTTCTTTGTGTCCGGGGATGGGCGTCCAGGTACACACCGGCTCACTCCTTGGCGGCCGCTTATCGGGGCCTGGAGCCTGGGGCTCGCTCGGGCCACTTCGGAGGTGGGGTGCCCCCGGCCTCTCGGCCTGGGGCTCGGTCACTCAGGCGCAGCTGGCTGCCGGCGGAGCTCACGGGCGCGTCACTGCAACTCCCCCTGGCTTCTGCTCCGCGGCTGCTGAGTGAGCCCTCATCTGGGACTCTCCTCAGCTCTTTCCGGGACAGTGGCGCAGCTGCCCCTCTGTTGGTCTTCCTTGGTCTCTTGTGTTCTGGGGGCCTCTGGATGTCTGGAGTTTTGATCTCCTCCACACCTGCTTCACGCCCTGGAGGACGGGGCTGTGGCCCCCCCACACCCTCTAGCAGATTATTACATGAAGGAACCTTTTAAAAAAACAAAAAACAAGCGCGTCCATGCTCACAGGTGTACACACGGGTGATCACACCCACAAACTACACCCTTTTTGGCTCCTACCTCAAAGCACACTGTGTTCTGTTGATCTTATGTGCTGCACAATGATGTTTAATATTTAGTATTTACTGTCATATTCCCATATATCATTGTGATGTTGTTTATTCTATTACTCTTGTTCTCTTCTGCTTGCTTTCTTTTTTCTTTCTCAGCAGGTGATCCAGGTGATTGATATATGCATTTTTTTTCTCTGCCCGTTCTGTTGGTTTTTGTCTTTTGCCCTTCTCCCCCGTCCCTCTTCTCAGCTGTTTCTCTTTCCCTCTTTCTTTCTCCCCTTCTTTCCCCCAGTCAAGTCTGTCCCGTATTCAGTAAGTGAAAATAAAATAAACAATAAAAGGTGAATCAAATGGACCATTACGGCAAGGCTGGGATGGTCAGTTTGGTAAAGTAAATCCGTTGGGCATCTTTCTTTGCCTTTAGACAACAATTCTGATGGCAAAAGAGCCAAACGGGACAGGCCAAAAAAAAAAAAAAAAAGAAAAAAAAAGAAAGAATGATCTTGATGCTCCATATAGATTTAGAGTTACCAAAGGTTGTTTGAGAGCAAGTCAAGGCAGTTTTTGCTTCGCCTCTACTCAGTTACAGTGTATTACAAGTCATATATCTTTAATAATTTATATTTTATCTCTGAATTATGAAGACCCGAAGATTCCCCCATCTCTTCTGAACAAAACAATGTCTGAATGACCGTTCAAGCCTCTACGGTTAGGAAATTATGGCCATTTGTTCGAGGGGAATCCTGAATGTCAGAAATACACTGAAGAAAACACACCTCTCTCTGTGTCTGTGTGTGTAAGGGCTGACTACAGCAGGTGCAGCTAATTCAACTGACCTACATATACCAAGCCCAGACTCTCAACAGCTCCTGTTCCCTTTACTCTCTGTGTATGTGTGTCTGTGTATCAATATTTCTCCTATGTTTAAGTATTACTCCTCAATCATAGTATTTCTGCTAAAGCAAAGTACTTCTACTACATCTTAGTACTTCTGCTAAATCATAGTATTTCTGCTAAATCATAGTATTTTTGCAAAATCATGGTATTTGTGTAAAATCATGGTTTTGGGGCCAAATCCTAATATTTCTGTTATTTTATAATATATGTGCTGAATATATTATATGTGCCAAATCATAGTATTTATCCCAAATTATAGTATTTATGCCAAATTACAGTATTTCTGCTTAAAAGCAGAAATAGTCCTTTTTAGCAGGAATTTCTGCCAAAAGATAGTATGTATGTTGAAACATAGTATTTCTGCTAAACCAGAGTATTCCTGCCAAATCATAGTATTTGTACTGAAACATAGTACTTCTGCCCAATCATAGTATTTGTACTAAATGATAGTACTTGTGCCAAAACATAGTATTTGTCCCAAAGCATCGTATTTGTATGGAGTAATAGTATTTCTTCTAAATCATAGTATTTCAATCAAATCTCAGTAGTTGTGTTAAAATGCAGTATTATTGCCAAATCATAGTATTTGTACCAAATCATAGTATTTTTGCCAAATCGTGGTATTTGTGCCCAATTAATAATTCTGTTATGTTATAGTATTACTACTTAGTCGTAGAATATCTGTTATGTTATAGTGTATCTGCGGAATATAGTATGTGTGCCAAATCGTAGCATTTATACCAAATCACATAATTTGTGCTAAAACATAGTATTTCTGCCATATTGTGGTATTTGTGCAAGAACATTGAACTGTTATGTTATAGTATTACTACTAAGTCATAGTATTTCTGCGTTGTTATAGTATTTGTGCTAAAACGTAGTATTTCTGCCAAGTCATAGAATTACTGCAATTTCATAGTTTTTTTTAGGAAATCTGTTATGTTATAGTATTACTAGTAAGTCATAGTATTTCTGCCACATCATAGTATTTGTGTGAATTTGTATACTGTAATATCACTGTATTATGTAGTGGCTAAGTAGGGGCTGTTTACAGTGGAAATAGGTCATCTCTTGCGTTGGACTGCCCTCTTGTGGCGCCTTTTGGGTAGTGCCTTAGTAAACATGAACCCTGTAAGAAGTGGTATCAGACTGATTTGTAGTGGAGGAATTTGTTGCCAGTTTTCTTAATCTTTAATCTGTATGCATGTTGTAATGCATACCCTGTTCTTAATCATAGAAACCACACCATATCACCTCTCCACATCCTCCTACTATATGCCATACCTCCCTGTACCATCCATCTGACCGCCAATAAACTCCACCTGTGGTAATCTAATCCCTGGATGTCAGCCTCTCCTTCTGACCGAGGATAGTTACTATTGCAGCACCACCCAGCATTAAACTGACGTACACCATTCTGTACAATAGTATTTGTGCTAAAAAGTAGTATTTCTGCCAAATCATAGTATTACTGCTATTTCATACTATTTAAGCGAAATTACAGTGTTTCTGCAAAAACATGTTTGAGGGGTGGAAATATGTCCTCCTCTCATTTTTCAAACTCCGAAAATGAAGCCGTTTCTTCTCTCGTCATATCTCTGCGACGGAGATACAAAGAGCTATGGAAATCGCAGTCAAAGTACACCAAAGTCTGCTGATTCACCCAGTGCAAGAATTATGCTTCTATCCCACCTAGTTTTTGAGTTACACGACGTTTTGTAACTCCCAAAAACGGCGTTTTTCACCTCTCACCGCGATCAAATTCTGACTGCTGATCACCCTCTTTTTTAAGGCGCCCCGCCCCCTTTTCAGGTGGCGCGATTGGTAATGACACGGCTCTTCAGACCAAAGGTCATGGGTTCGATTCCACCTTGGCCCACATGGTTTTTTTAACTACAAATTTATACACTATCACAGACCGGTAATTCATATTGATAATTTACTATAATTCTGCAAAGTTTAATGATTTTAGCAGCTTTTCTAATATGGACCTCAGATTCTTGTTAACAGTCTATGGCAGAAATACATACAAGTACACAGCCTGATGAAGCAGACAGAAGCAGTACCTCTGATTGGTTCAGTATTTTCACCTCTTATCAGCACAAATCTCAGCCTCTTCTGCTGTTTTCATTAGAATTTTAAGCTTTTCCACCTTTTTTCAGTTACGTGAGAACCAGTTTGGCTCAATGAGTAGCTGAAAAATATCAGCCTCTTCTGCTGTTTTAGCAGGATTTCAGAGTTCAGCTTTTTCACTTGTTTTAAGCACAAATTTCAGTTTCTTTACCTCATTTCACAACAAAGTTCTTCCTCTTCACCTCTTTTCTGCTAATTTGAGCTTCTGCTCCACAGTGCACATTTTCCCTCTCATCATATCTTTGCTTGTGACCAGAACTCATTTGGCTCAGAGGGTAGGGCAGCTGCCGTGAGACCCGGTGGCAGAGGTTCGAATCCTACCTGTGACAGTTGCTACACATGTTCCCTGCTTGCATGCGCTCTGCTTTCTTGACACTCTCCAGTGTGTCATTACACATACAGCCATCTTCAGCAAGCACTTCTGCTTCTACACCTCTTTTCAGCTCATCTTTTTGCTTCTTTACCTCTTTTCAGCAGAAATTCTTCTGATTCACCTCTTTTCTGCCAAATGTTTAGCCTTTTCACCTCTTATCAGCACAATTCTAAGCAGCTTCTGCTAATTTCACCAGAATTGTCAGTCTCTCCACCTCTTCTTTGTGCAAATGAGTTTAGTGCAGTGAGGTGAGTCGCTGCCTTTAAACCAGAAGGGCCAGGTTCGAATCCTGCTCAGGGCAATGTTTTTTGCTTTTTCAGCTTTTTTCAGCCGACATCTTCAACGTTAAGGGCATCCGCAATGTTAGTGTGGATGCCCCACACTATTGAGATCCTGTTTCTCTTTATTCTTTATTTTTCTTTTTCAAGTTGCTTCCGTACATTTTTTGGACTTTAACTACTCCTTCAGTTTTCAGCCGATTTTCTCCGTTCAAACTCTATACTGTTCTGCTCTTTCTGCTCTTTCCGGCCAAGACTTTTTGTGTTTATTGCTATTGCTATATAGCTTTACTGCCAAATGTTTAGCCTTTTCACCTCTTATCAGCACAATTCTCAGCCTCTTCTGCTCATTTCAGCACAATTGTCAGTCTCTCCACCTCTTCTTTGTGAGAAAGAGTTTGGCGCAGGGAAATGAGAACCTGCCTTGCGCACCAGAAGGGCTAAGATTTTAAAATTATTCACATAATGAAAACCTATACTTTGTTTCAGGCGAGTTTCCCATTCAAATGCATGTAACAGTGAGAAACACACTGTCTTGGCGAAAGAAAGCGTTTTCGTACAACTTCATATAAATCGCTGTAACTTTTGATAGAAGACTCAGACAAACATGTTTATGGCTTTATCTTATAGAACTCAATGTCCCCGTGCTGGGCAAACAGGTTTTGCAGCCGTTTGAGCTAAGATTTTAAAATTATTCACATAATGAAAACCTATACTTTGTTTCAGGCGAGTTTCCCATTCAAATGCATGTAACAGTGAGAAACGCACTGTCTTGGCGAAAGAAAGCGTTTTTCAACAACTTCATATAAATCGCTGTAACTTTTGATAGAAGACTCAGACAAACATGTTTATGGCTTTATCTTATAGAACTCAATGTCCCCGTGCTGGGCAAACAGGTTTTGCAGCCGTTTGAGCTAAGATTTTAAAATTATTCACATAATGAAAACCTATACTTTGTTTCAGGTGAGTTTCCCATTCAAATGCATGTAACAGTGAGAAACGCACTGTCTTGGTGAAAGAAAGCGTTTTTGAACAACTTCATATAAATCGCTGTAACTTTTGATAGAAGACTCAGACAAACATGTTTATGGCTTTATCTTATAGAACTCAATATCCCCGTGCTGGGCAAACAGCTTTTGCAGCCGTTTGAGCTAAGATTTTAAAATTATTCACATAATGAAAACCTATACTTTGTTTCAGGCGAGTTTCCCATTCAAATGCATGTAACAGTGAGAAACGCACTGTCTTGGCGATAGAAAGCATTTTCGTACAACTTCATATAAATCGCTGTAACTTTTGATAGAAGACTCAGACAAACACGTTTATGGCTTTATCTTATAGAACTCAATGTCCCCGTGCTGGGCAAACAGGTTTTGCAGCCGTTTGAGCTAAGATTTTCAAGTTATTCACATAATGAAAACCTATACTTTGTTTCGGGCGAGTTCCCCATTCAAATGCATGTAACAGTGAGAAACGTACTGTCTTGGCGAAAGAAAGCGTTTTTGTACAACTTCATATAAATCGCTGTAACTTTTGATAGAAGACTCAGACAAACACGTTTATGGCTTTATCTTATAGAACTCAATGTCCCCGTGCTGGGAAAACAGGTTTTGCAGCTGTTTGAGCTAAGATTTTAAAATTATTCACATAATGAAAACCTATACTTTGTTTCAGGCGAGTTTCCCATTCAAATGCATGTAACAGTGAGAAACGCACTGTCTTGGCGAAATAAAGCGTTTTTCAACAACTTCATATAAATCGCTGTAACTTTTGATAGAAGACTCAGACAAACATGTTTATGGCTTTATCTTATAGAACTCAATATCCCCGTGCTGGGCAAACAGGTTTTGCAGCCGTTTGAGCTAAGATTTTAAAAGTATTCACATAATGAAAACCTATACTTTGTTTCAGGCGAGTTTCCCATTCAAATGCATGTAACAGTGAGAAACGCACTGTCTTGGCGAAATAAAGTGTTTTTGAACAACTTCATATAAATCGCTGTAACTTTTGATAGAAGACTCAGACAAACATGTTTATGGCTTTATCTTATAGAACTCAATATCCCCGTGCTGGGCAAACAGGTTTTGCAGCCGTTTGAGCTAAGATTTTAAAATTATTCACATAATGAAAACCTATACTTTGTCTCAGGCGAGTTTCCCATTCAAATGCATGTAACAGTGAGAAACGCACTGTCTTGGCGAAATAAAGCGTTTTTGAACAACTTCATATAAATCGCTGTAACTTTTGATAGAAGACTCAGACAAACATGTTTATGGCTTTATCTTATAGAACTCAATATCCCCGTGCTGGGCAAACAGGTTTTGCAGCCGTTTGAGCTAAGATTTTAAAATTATTCACATAATGAAAACCTATACTTTGTTTCAGGCGAGTTTCCCATTCAAATGCATGTAACAGTGAGAAACGCACTGTCTTGGCGATAGAAAGCGTTTTCGTACAACTTCATATAAATCGCTGTAACTTTTGATAGAAGACTCAGACAAACATGTTTATGGCTTTATCTTATAGAACTCAATATCCCCGTGCTGGGCAAACAGGTTTTGCAGCTGTTTGAGCTAAGATTTTAAAATTATTCACATAATGAAAACCTATACTTTGTTTCAGGCGAGTTTCCCATTCAAATGCATGTAACAGTGAGAAACGCACTGTCTTGGCGAAATAAAGCGTTTTTCAACAACTTCATATAAATCGCTGTAACTTTTGATAGAAGACTCAGACAAACATGTTTATGGCTTTATCTTATAGAACTCAATATCCCCGTGCTGGGCAAACAGGTTTTGCAGCTGTTTGAGCTAAGATTTTAAAATTATTCACATAATGAAAACCTATACTTTGTTTCAGGCGAGTTTCCCATTCAAATGCATGTAACAGTGAGAAACGCACTGTCTTGGCAAAAGAAAGCGTTTTTGAACAACTTCATATAAATCGCTGTAACTTTTGATAGAAGACTCAGACAAACATGTTTATGGCTTTATCTTATAGAACTCAATATCCCCGTGCTGGGCAAACAGGTTTTGCAGCCGTTTGAGCTAAGATTTTAAAAGTATTCACATAATGAAAACCTATACTTTGTTTCAGGCGAGTTTCCCATTCAAATGCATGTAACAGTGAGAAACGCACTGTCTTGGCGAAATAAAGTGTTTTTGAACAACTTCATATAAATCGCTGTAACTTTTGATAGAAGACTCAGACAAACATGTTTATGGCTTTATCTTATAGAACTCAATATCCCCGTGCTGGGCAAACAGGTTTTGCAGCCGTTTGAGCTAAGATTTTAAAATTATTCACATAATGAAAACCTATACTTTGTCTCAGGCGAGTTTCCCATTCAAATGCATGTAACAGTGAGAAACGCACTGTCTTGGCGAAATAAAGCGTTTTTGAACAACTTCATATAAATCGCTGTAACTTTTGATAGAAGACTCAGACAAACATGTTTATGGCTTTATCTTATAGAACTCAATATCCCCGTGCTGGGCAAACAGGTTTTGCAGCCGTTTGAGCTAAGATTTTAAAATTATTCACATAATGAAAACCTATACTTTGTTTCAGGCGAGTTTCCCATTCAAATGCATGTAACAGTGAGAAACGCACTGTCTTGGCGATAGAAAGCGTTTTCGTACAACTTCATATAAATCGCTGTAACTTTTGATAGAAGACTCAGACAAACATGTTTATGGCTTTATCTTATAGAACTCAATATCCCCGTGCTGGGCAAACAGGTTTTGCAGCCGTTTGAGCTAAGATTTTAAAATTATTCACATAATGAAAACCTATACTTTGTCTCAGGCGAGTTTCCCATTCAAATGCATGTAACAGTGAGAAACGCACTGTCTTGGCGAAATAAAGCGTTTTTGAACAACTTCATATAAATCGCTGTAACTTTTGATAGAAGACTCAGACAAACATGTTTATGGCTTTATCTTATAGAACTCAATATCCCCGTGCTGGGCAAACAGGTTTTGCAGCCGTTTGAGCTAAGATTTTAAAATTATTCACATAATGAAAACCTATACTTTGTTTCAGGCGAGTTTCCCATTCAAATGCATGTAACAGTGAGAAACGCACTGTCTTGGCGATAGAAAGCGTTTTCGTACAACTTCATATAAATCGCTGTAACTTTTGATAGAAGACTCAGACAAACATGTTTATGGCTTTATCTTATAGAACTCAATATCCCCGTGCTGGGCAAACAGGTTTTGCAGCTGTTTGAGCTAAGATTTTAAAATTATTCACATAATGAAAACCTATACTTTGTTTCAGGCGAGTTTCCCATTCAAATGCATGTAACAGTGAGAAACGCACTGTCTTGGCGAAATAAAGTGTTTTTGAACAACTTCATATAAATCGCTGTAACTTTTGATAGAAGACTCAGACAAACATGTTTATGGCTTTATCTTATAGAACTCAATATCCCCGTGCTGGGCAAACAGGTTTTGCAGCCGTTTGAGCTAAGATTTTAAAATTATTCACATAATGAAAACCTATACTTTGTCTCAGGCGAGTTTCCCATTCAAATGCATGTAACAGTGAGAAACGCACTGTCTTGGCGAAATAAAGCGTTTTTGAACAACTTCATATAAATCGCTGTAACTTTTGATAGAAGACTCAGACAAACATGTTTATGGCTTTATCTTATAGAACTCAATATCCCCGTGCTGGGCAAACAGGTTTTGCAGCCGTTTGAGCTAAGATTTTAAAATTATTCACATAATGAAAACCTATACTTTGTTTCAGGCGAGTTTCCCATTCAAATGCATGTAACAGTGAGAAACGCACTGTCTTGGCGATAGAAAGCGTTTTCGTACAACTTCATATAAATCGCTGTAACTTTTGATAGAAGACTCAGACAAACATGTTTATGGCTTTATCTTATAGAACTCAATATCCCCGTGCTGGGCAAACAGGTTTTGCAGCTGTTTGAGCTAAGATTTTAAAATTATTCACATAATGAAAACCTATACTTTGTTTCAGGCGAGTTTCCCATTCAAATGCATGTAACAGTGAGAAACGCACTGTCTTGGCGAAATAAAGCGTTTTTCAACAACTTCATATAAATCGCTGTAACTTTTGATAGAAGACTCAGACAAACATGTTTATGGCTTTATCTTATAGAACTCAATATCCCCGTGCTGGGCAAACAGGTTTTGCAGCTGTTTGAGCTAAGATTTTAAAATTATTCACATAATGAAAACCTATACTTTGTTTCAGGCGAGTTTCCCATTCAAATGCATGTAACAGTGAGAAACGCACTGTCTTGGCAAAAGAAAGCGTTTTTGAACAACTTCATATAAATCGCTGTAACTTTTGATAGAAGACTCAGACAAACATGTTTATGGCTTTATCTTATAGAACTCAATATCCCCGTGCTGGGCAAACAGGTTTTGCAGCTGTTTGAGCTAAGATTTTAAAATTATTCACATAATGAAAACCTATACTTTGTTTCAGGCGAGTTTCCCATTCAAATGCATGTAACAGTGAGAAACGCACTGTCTTGGCGAAATAAAGCGTTTTTGAACAACTTCATATAAATCGCTGTAACTTTTGATAGAAGACTCAGACAAACATGTTTATGGCTTTATCTTATAGAACTCAATATCCCCGTGCTGGGCAAACAGGTTTTGCAGCCGTTTGAGCTAAGATTTTAAAATTATTCACATAATGAAAACCTATACTTTGTTTCAGGCGAGTTTCCCATTCAAATGCATGTAACAGTGAGAAACGCATTGTCTTGGCGAAATAAAGCGTTTTTGAACAACTTCATATAAATCGCTGTAACTTTTGATAGAAGACTCAGACAAACATGTTTATGGCTTTATCTTATAGAACTCAATATCCCCGTGCTGGGCAAACAGAACAGGTTTTGCAGCCGTTTGAGCTAAGATTTTAAAATTATTCACATAATGAAAACCTATACTTTGTTTCAGGCGAGTTTCCCATTCAAATGCATGTAACAGTGAGAAACGCACTGTCTTGGCGAAATAAAGCGTTTTTCAACAACTTCATATAAATCGCTGTAACTTTTGATAGAAGACTCAGACAAACATGTTTATGGCTTTATCTTATAGAACTCAATATCCCCGTGCTGGGCAAACAGGTTTTGCAGCCGTTTGAGCTAAGATTTTAAAAGTATTCACATAATGAAAACCTATACTTTGTTTCAGGCGAGTTTCCCATTCAAATGCATGTAACAGTGAGAAACGCACTGTCTTGGCGAAATAAAGTGTTTTTGAACAACTTCATATAAATCGCTGTAACTTTTGATAGAAGACTCAGACAAACATGTTTATGGCTTTATCTTATAGAACTCAATATCCCCGTGCTGGGCAAACAGGTTTTGCAGCCGTTTGAGCTAAGATTTTAAAATTATTCACATAATGAAAACCTATACTTTGTCTCGGGCGAGTTTACCATTCAAATGCATGTAACAGTGAGAAACATACTGTCTTGGCGAAAGAAAGCGTTTTTGAACAACTTCATATAAATCGCTCTAACTTTTGATAGAGGACTCAGACAAACATGTTCATGGCTTTATCTTATAGAACTCAATATCCCCGTGCTGGGCAAACAGGTTTTGCAGCCGTTTGAGCTAAGATTTTAAAATTATTCACATAATGAAAACCTATACTTTGTCTCGGGTGAGTTTCCCATTCAAATGCATGTAACAGTGAGAAACACACTGTCTTGGCGAAAGAAAGCATTTTCGTACAACTTCATATAAATCGCTGTAACTTTTGATAGAAGACTCAGAAACACATGTTCATGGCTTTATCTTATAGAACTCAATATCCCCGTGCTGGGCAAACAGGTTTTGCAGCTGTTTGAGCTAAGATTTTAAAATTATTCACATAATGAAAACCTATACTTTGTTTCAGGCGAGTTTCCCATTCAAATGCATGTAACAGTGAGAAACGCACTGTCTTGGCGAAATAAAGCGTTTTTGAACAACTTCATATAAATCGCTGTAACTTTTGATAGAAGACTCAGACAAACATGTTTATGGCTTTATCTTATGCGTTTCTCACTGTTACATGCATTTGAATGGGAAACTCGCCTGAAACAAAGTATAGGTTTTCATTATGTGAATAATTTTAAAATCTTAGCTCACACAGCTGCAAAACCTGTTTGCCCAGCACGGGGACATTGAGTTCTATACGATAAAGCCATAAACATGTGTGTCTGAGTCTTCTATCAAAAGTTACAGCAAGCTTGGCATTTCACCAGGGCTTGTGTTGTTTGCTGAGGCCATCCACATTACATCAGGGACAGTGCTTCCTGTGAGGCCATCTTCACCACACCAGGGACTGTGCTGTTGGCTGAAACCATCCACATTACATCAGGGCCATTGGTCCTTGCCGATGTCATCCACATTTCACCAGGGCCATTGGTGTTGGCTAAGGCCATCCACATTACACCAAGGTCTGTGGTGCTGGCCATTACCATCCACATTTCACCTGGGACAGTGTTGGTAGATAAGGCCATCCACATTACAACAGGGCCTGTGCTACTGAATGTGGCCATCCACATTATACCACAGCTAGTGCTCCCTCTGAGGCCCACTTCATGACAGCAGGGCCTGCGCTGCTGTCTGAGGCCACCTATATTTCACGAGGGCTTGCTGTTGCTGGCTGATGCGATCCACAATACACAAGGGCCTGTGCTACTGGCTGATACCATCCCCATTAAACCTTGGCCAGTGGTGTTGGCTGAGGACATTCACATTACGCCAGGGCCTGTGGTGTTGGCCAATACCATCCACATTTCACCAGGGCCAGTGTTGTTGCCTGAGGAAATACACATTACACCAGGGACAGTGCTTCCTGTGAGACCATCTTCACCACAACAGGGCCTGTGCTACTGGCTGAGGCAGACTACATTTCACCAGAACGCATGTTGCCGGCTGTGGCCATCTACATTTCACCAGGGCCTGGCTGCTGTCTGAGGCCATCCACATTACACCATGGCCTGTGCTTCCTGTGAGGCCATCTTCACAACACTAGGGCCTGTACTGTTGGATGAGGCCATCCTCATTACACCAGGTACAGTTCTTCTTGTGTGGCAATCATCACCAAACCAGGGCCTGTATTGCTGGATTAGGCCATCAACATTTCACCAGGGATTGTGTTGCTGGCTGATGCGTTCCACAAAACACAAGGGCCTTTACTACTGGCTGAGGATATTCACATTACACCAGGGCCTGTGGTAGTGGCCAATATAATCCACATTTCACCAGGGCCACTGTTGTTGGCTGAGGCCATACACATTACACAAGGGACAGTGCTTCCTGTGAGGCCATCTTCACCACACCAGGGCCTCTGCTGCTCATTGATGCCATCCACATTACACCTGGGCCTGTGGTGCTGACCGATATCATGCACATTTCACCAGGGTGTGTGGTGCTGACCAATACCATCCATAGTTCACCAGCGACAGAGTTGTTAGTTGAGGCCATCCACATTACACCAGGGCCTGTGCTACTGGCTGAGGACATTCACATTACACCAGGGCCTGTGGTGCTGGCCGATACCATCCACATTTCACCAGGGCCAGTGTTTTCGGATGAGGCCATTCACGTTATACAAGGGCCTGTGGTGCTAGCCAATACCATCCACATTACACCAGGGCCAATGGTGTTGGCTGAGGACATTAACATTAGACCAGGGACTGTGTTGCTGCCTGAGGCCACCTATATTTCACGAGGGCCTGTGTTGATGGCTGATGCCATCCACAATAGACCAGGGCTAGTGATTTCTGTGAGGCCATCTTCACTAGACCAGGGTCTGTGCTGCTTGCTGATGACATCGAAAATACACCAGGGCCAGGATCTAGGACTGAGCAGCTCCCTCTGCAGCTGGATCCTTAGCTTCCTGTCTGACAGACGCCAGGTGGTCAGACTGGGCAGCATCACCTCATCCCCCATCACACTGAACACTGGTGCTCCACAGGGGTGTGTACTGAGCCCTCTCCTGTACTCACTCTACACCTACGACTGCACAGCCACTAACAGCTCCAACATCATTGTGAAGTTTGCGGACGACACTACAGTGGTGGGTCTTATCACCAACGGTGATGAGACGGCTTACAGGGAGGAGGTCAGCGCCCTGACCCACTGGTGTCAAGACAACCATCTCACCCTCAACGTCGCAAAGACAAAGGAGTTGATAGTGGACTTCCGGAGGTGCAGAGAAGTACACACCCCCATCACCATCAACGGCGCTGCTGTGGAGAGAGTGAGCAGCTTCCGGTTCCTTGGAGTACATCTGACTGAGGATCTTACGTGGTCAGTACACACAAACAAAACAGTGAAGAAGGCGCAGCAGCGCCTCTTCTTTCTCAGGAGACTGAAAAGATTCGGCATGAGCCCCCGCATCCTCAGGACCTTCTATCACTGTGCCATTGAGAGCATCCTCACTGGATGCATCACCACCTGGTATGGCAACAGCACCGCCTACAACTGCAAAGCTCTCCAGCGAGTAGTGCGGTGCTCTGAACGGATAATTGGAGGTGAGCTTCCCTCCCTCCAAGACATCTACAGGAAGCGCTGCCTGAGGAAAGCGGGGAGGATCATCAAGGACTCCAGTCACCCCAGCCATAAACTGTTCAGACTGCTTCCATCAGGAAGGAGGTTCTGCAGCATCCGGTCCCGTACCAGCAGACTGAGAGACAGCTTTTTCCATCAGGCCATCAGACTGCTGAACACGTCATAGACACCTCAGCTTCACTACTGGAACTTCAACATTATGCACTCCACACTGTATATAAATGCCACTTGTTTTGAACATATTCAACTCTGTATATTTTATATATTTTATTATTATTATTATTATTTTTTTTTTTTACTATTTAATTTGTAAAAATGTGTATACACACACACACACACACACACACACACACACACACACACACACACACACACACACGTAGGAAAATATTTAGTATACACATCCAGAAATGCATACACTATTATATATTGTACATATATTTATTAGTTTCAGGTTGGCCATTCTTGTATTTTGCTCGTTTGTGTTGTTGTGTTTGCACATCTCTGTTGCTTGTGGGGCTCGCACACAAGAATTTCACTCGCATGTGCTGTGCCAGTGTGCCTGCACATGTGATGTGACAATAAAAGTGATTTGATTTGATTTGATTTGATTCCTGTGAGGCCATCTTCACCAGACCAGGGCCTGTGCTGCTAGCCATCCAAATTACCCAAAGGCCTGTGTTGCTGGCCGAAAACAACCACATTTCACCAGGGCCTGTGGTGTTGCTGGATGAGGCCATCCACATTATACCAGGGCCTGTGCTACTCGTTGATACCATCCACATTTCACCAGGGCTTGTGTTGCTGGCTGATGCGATCCACAGTACACAAGGGCCTGGTCTACTGGTGAGGACATTCACATTACAAAATGGCCTGTTGTGCTGGCCAATACCATCCACATTTCACCAGGGCCATTGTGGTTGGCTGAGGTCATACACTTTACATCAGGGACAGTGCTTCCTGTGAGGCGATCTTCACCACACCAGGGACTGTACTGTTGGATGATTCCATCCACATTACACCAGGGCCTGTGCTACTCGATGATACCATCCACATTTCAGCAGGGCCACTGTTGTTGGCTGAGGCCATATACTTTACATCAGGGACAGTGCTTCCTGTCAGGCCATCATCAGCACACCAGGGCCTGTGGTGCTGGATGATGCCAACAACAACAACAACAACAACAACAACAATCTTTATTGAAGGGAATCATTGCCATGGTAACAACAAATGGTAGTTAACATTTTTTTAGCATTAACAAAGATGAGGAGATACATTTACTGAATACCAAATAAAGACACCTTCAATGCTAAAGATATCACAGGTGTAATGTCATGTTGCTATGGTTTAGATTTTATTTTCTATCATTCATAGACTATGATGTGTTTGTAGTCACATGGACATCTCACACTGATTTCAGGACCCTGCAAAGAAAACAACATGGCCACCATGTCAAATCAAATCAAATCAAATCACTTTTATTGTCACATCACATGTGCAGGTACATTGGTACAGCACATGTGAGTGAAATTCTTGTGTGCGAGCTTCACAAGCAACAGAGTTGTGCAAAATACAATAATGTAAACAAGCAAAATACAAGAATGGCTACATCTTAAACTAATAAATATATGTACAATATATAATAGTATATGCATTTCTGGATGTGTATACTAAATATTTTTCTACGTGTGTGTGTGTGTGTGTGTGTGTGTGTACACATATTTTACAAATTAAATAGAGTAAACAATGAATAGAATATATAAAATAAATAAAATAAAATATACAGAGTGAGACATGTGCAAAACAGTGGCGTTACTGTACAGTATGGAGTGCATAATGTTAAGTGTGCATAATGTTGGAGTGCATAAGGTTAATCCATGTTGGATTTTTGGAGTCACAAATCTAGGCTAACGTTAGCAAGCTGCATTCAGAGAAACTATGGATTTTGGGACTTGTGAGCCATACTTTTCACTGGCGGCTTTATCTACTTTTAAATTAAATCAATGTCTCTCCAAGAGCTCCAGTTTGGTGGCGTCTTATATGGCTCGATCACCTTACACTGGTACCAAGATCAAAGCTTTCAAAGTACGGACATCTACGTGCATTTTCGATCTGGATGGGTAAATATGGTTGTCATCAGAGAGGTGAAGAACAAGAAATTGTTGTTTGCTGAAATGAATGATCACGTGTAAATCTTATATTTTGTTGACTTGGAATTTTACAGTGAATCAGTCCTACAGTTTAAATGAGCCTCCATTGACAGACTAGGTTACTGTGGAAATGCAGGGATTGGCGTGATTTGACCTGTAAGGCAGGGTCAGGAGGGGTGTGTTCACATGTTGGTGCCATATTCTACGCCCTTCTGGCCGCTGTAGAGAAACACGAAAAGGCAGCAGCTATCCGGCATTTTGGCTAAACTCAAAGACGTTCATAAGATGGCTGGAGAGCAAAGGACTGCACTACTGTTTTGACTTTCATGTGTGCATGTCCCAGTAGCTCTGATGTCACGTGAAGACTCTTTTAAAGCAAAGAAACAGATGAATAAAATACTAGCATTTTACTCAGCAAAACTGAAGTGGATGGTTTGTGGATGGTTTGTAGCAGTTAGCAGGCCAGACTATTTGTCATAAAAAAAAATACTCCAAAAGGCACCATGAGCACAAACACAGTTGAGAGGTTCAGTTCAGCCACAGTGTATTAGTGGAAGCCAAAGAGTTCATCAAAGAGGACATGCACCCAAACTTTAAGCCTCAGCAAAACTGAAGCAGTTTAGTTCTGAGAAAGAGTTCAGTTATCATAGACAGAAACTATCCATGTTTAAAGTTGGACATTTTAACATGGGACACCCATGATTCCCAGCCTCAAGTGGCCACTATTGGACCTGCATCTTTCAGCACCTCAGTGCTGCTTTTCTTTTCCAGCCCCAGATGATGTAGCTTTGTGTACCTATCTACACCCTAATTACAAACATTGGTAAAAAAAAAAGAAAAGGAAAAAAAAAAGTTTTCTTAAGTTTCTAACTTTGGCTTGATTCATGGCTTCCTCTTCATTGGTCCATACATGATGTAAGTATGTATTCTAGTTGTCAACTAGAAAGTGCATTTTCTGAAGAAACTGCAGTGTGAATGCTTGAATCTGAATGTATGCATTGAAATGAATTAATTGCTGAATTTTAAGTTAAAAAGTTTGAATGAGATAAAAAGAAAAAGAATTTAATCTGAAAACAAAAGTGCTGAAGTGCTAAAAGCTGACGTTTACACAGAAGAAGAAGTTGGAAAAAAGCTGAAAATGTTTTAATTGTAAATTAGAAAAACCTTAGAAATGAGAAAAGAAAATTTAGAGTCAGAAAACCTCTGAATGAATATTAAAAGTTCATATTCTTTGAGTCACTGAATGACTAAAATGTGATCCCTCCACTTGGATCCACACAGTTTAAAAATTTTAAATGTCTGAGCTTTGAAAGACAAGGTGTTGGAAAGAGAACAACGATGGCAACGTTTTGAGGGTAAAATCATACCTGTAGAGCAAACACTGAGGACACAGCAGCAGTTGAAAGAGAAGTGTTTAAGATGAATCTTGGCAGAGTGAGAGACAGAGCTAGTTAAGCAGGCAGGTGTGAGCCTGGTTGCTATAGTGACTGCACCCAATGGCTCCATACACACACACACACAGACATGCGCCTCACTTCTGCTGCTTAAAATGAACAGAAAAGTCATGTGAGTGAAGTTGGCCCCCCCACCTTCTTCAAATCCAACAAAAGTGGTATCAAACGTTTGTGCTACGTTTGTGCTGGTTTGTGCTGCAAAAATTTTCATTTGTGCTACTATCATTTTAAAGATATTAATCAAAATTTCTAGAGGTCATCAGAGGTCAACCAGCCCCCCAACATTACCCAAATCCAACAAAAGTGGTATCAAACGTTTGTGCTACGTTTGTGCTGCTAAAATTGTCGTTTGTGCCGCTTTCATTTTAAAGATATTAATGAAAATGTAAAGGTCAAAAGGTCAACCAGCCCCCCCACATTAATGGAATCGAACAAAATTGATGTCAAATGTTTGTGCTACATTTGTGCTGGTTTGTGCTGCTAAAATTGTCGTTTGTGCCGCTTTCATTTTAAAGATATTGATAAAAATTTCTAGAGGTCATCAGAGGTCAACCAGCCCCCCCACAGTAATGGAATCAAACAAAACTGGTGTCAAACGTTTGTGCTACGTTTGTGCTGGTTTGTGCTGCTAAAATTGTCGTTTGTGCCGCTTTCATTTTAAAGATATTACCAAAAGTTTCTAAAGCTCAACCAGCCACTTTCTTTACCGTAAAGAAATTGAGAGATATTAACCAGCATTGGATATTTTTTTCTTATGATCACACTCTTAAACCTAGTAATCAAACTGCAATAACTTATTTAAAAACTAGGTTAAATATAGCATTTAAAATAATTAATGCATTCGGTTAGAGAAAAAACTTTATTTGCTGGTAACAAAATACAAAACTACGAGAACAATGTAGTATATATGTTTCCTGTTAGAAAAGGTAAATACATTGAACTGTCTGAGCCTCACAAGTCTAATACATTAACTGAAAAATAACAGCTATTTCCATCATCTAACTCACAAACTAGAAAAGGACTTTCTTTCATGAGATCTTGCCATCATTCCTTTGTGTAGAGCACAGTGTGCGGACATACGCTGGTGTTTTCAGATGCTATGGTTACATCCTTTCTTAGGTCATCATACATCTCCCAGATGTACGGGGTCCTGTTACAGAATGTCATATAATGCCCGAGTGTTTCTGGTGTTGGGCCCTCCTGAAATGTAATGACTGCTTTCAGTGTGAATTTCTCTCCTTGAAGTAGCAGAGTGGATGGGAATTCAGTAAGCAAAAACCTTTTTGGACTGTGAAAACTGTGCTCCAGAGTTTCTGTAGAGCATTTTCCAAGGTCTGTGTCAATCCATACAAGCTCTCTCAGGGTGAAACTGTGACAAACAGTCCCTGTGCAAAGTTGCTTTCCTGATGAATCTGTTTTAAATGCTGTTGGAGATGCATCAGGACTTTCGATTGGTCTTAGGCATGGCGATGCTGGAAGGTTGAGCCCTTGTTCAACAGCAGACTGAAGGTGAGCTATGCCAGAAGCTGAGAGGACTGACAGATCAATGGAAACAAAAGGTATTTGCCTTGTGTTTGGTGTGTAAAGTTTGCAGTACTGGGAGGAACACTGTCTTGTGAAGTGAACACTTGGATTTTCCGTCATTGTTTTTTGAATTACTGTGGACACATGGCACTGTGCATCAACACGATGAACACCAGTCTTCAACTGAACAGGGCAGAATATTGAGCTCAGCACCTCTGCCCTCAATGAATAGGCATGTTGAGTGACACCCTTTGTAGCAAGGGATTTCACAAGCTGGAATACTTTGTTCTCCTCTGAACTATTCAACATGTTTTGAGCAGTACGACTGTCACAGTAAGCGCAGCACAGACTTTGACAGAAGGCATCAAAGGCACAGGTGTTCATGACACAGTATTGTCCTTTGCCAAGTTTTACTGCACTGTAAACCCCAACAGTCTACCTGACTTATAAAGTTTGTGGATATAACAATTGAAATTCCTCAAAGTTGAAAGAACTTAAAACTTTTGTTCTGTTAACGATTCAAACAGTTATAATTGTACATGGCTTAGAAGTTAAGAGTAAATACTGCTTTCTTAATTATGATTTTTGAGTAAATGTTTTTTTTCCGAGCTCCGCATGTGTATGTCAACTACGTCATGACGTTTTCTCTCTAACCTGAACGACGTTGACAAAAAATTCTGTTCAATATGGCTGCCCTTCTCGAGCGACTGGAGAGCACATTTGGAGAAACTTGTAAGTAAAACGGAACCTTCGTTATGTTTATTTTTTCCGTAAAAAAGCAAGTATATTAATATGTTGCAGGCAAGAACTTCGATTTCGAATGCGCTGTTGTGTTAAAAAGCACAGACCCAGGTGGTGAATAGTGGTTCGCTGTTGTTCGCGCTGTTTTTCAAACATAGATTATGTCGTCAGTTTTAACCGATTAAAACAGTTTTACTAAGAATTACATAAAAAGAAAGGGTCTTAATGACATTTTAACGACCACTTGCCAACACAAGAAAGTTGGCGTTTTTACAACAGCAGCCTAATTGTTCGGCAGGTTTTTTTTTCTTCTTCTCATTAGCATGATTCAAAACTGACTTAGCTAGCAGTGGCAACTTCAATCTAAAACAATTGAAATATAGCAAGGTTTTGTATATTTAGTGTGCTAATAAGGTTTTCAATATTTTTATTTTTTCCTTCCAAGGCTGAAGACCGAAGACAAAAGGACAGAAGAAAAAAAAAAATTCAGACTGCAATTAATTTCAGGTGGAGACAGTAAACACAGGTGAGTTGAAAAATCTATTGAAGAGTCCTTTCTTCATGGCCATTAAAACATTTTTAGGTTAAAAGACCCGTGTCATGAATCGCTGTGCGGCAGGCAGGAGTTGGACCCAATTCAATTCAATTTTATTTATATAGCGCCAAATCACAACATAAGTCGCCTCAAGGCGCTTCATAGATACAGAGAAAAACCCAACAATCATATGACCCCCTATGAGCAAGCATTTTGGCAACAGTGGGAAGGAAAAACTCCCTTTTAACAGGAAGAAACCTCCGGCAGAACCAGGCTCAGGGAGTGGCGGGGCCATCTGCTTCGACCGGTTGGGGTGAGAGAAGGAAGACAGGATAAAAGACATGCTGTGGAAGAGAGACAGAGGTTAATAACAGATATAATTCAATGCAGAGAGGTCTGTTAATACATAGTGAGCGAGAAAGGTGACTGGAAAGCAAAAACTCAATGCATCATGGGAATCCCCCGGCAGCCTATGTCTATTGCAGCATAACTAAGGGAGGATTCAGGGTCACCTGGTCCAGCCCTAACTATATGCTTTAGCAAAAAGGAAAGTTTTAAGCCTAATCTTGAAAGTAGAGATAGTGTCCGTCTCCTGAATCCAAACTGGAAGCTGGTTCCACAGAAGAGGGGCCTGAAAACTGAAGGCTCTCCCTCCCATTCTACTTTTAAATACTCTAGGAACAACAAGTAGGCCTGCAGAGCGAGAGCGAAGTGCTCTAATAGGGTGATATGGTACTACAAGGTCATTAAGATAAGATGGGGCCTGATTATTTAAGACCTTGTATGTGAGGAGCAGGATTTTGAATTCAATTCTGGATTTAACAGGAAGCCAATGAAGGGAAGCCAAAACAGGAGAAATATGCTCTCTCTTTCTAGTCCCTGTCAGTACTCTTGCTGCAGCATTTTGGATTAGCTGAAGGCTTTTCAGGGAGTTTTTTGGACATCCTGATAATAATGAATTACAGTAGTCCAGCCTGGAAGTAATAAATGCGTGAACTAGTTTTTCAGCGTCACTCTGAGACAGGATATTTCTAATTTTAGAGATATTGCGCAAATGGAAGAACGCAGTCTTACATATTTGTTTAATACGTGCGTTGAAGGACATGTCCTGGTCAAAAATGACTCCAAGGTTCCTCACCGCGTTACTGGAGGCCAAGGTAATGCCATGCAGTTTTATCTGAATTAAGAAGCAGAAAGTTAGCGGCCATCCAGGTCTTTATGTCTTTAAGACATTCCTGCAGTTTAACTAATTGGTGTGTGTTATCTGGCTTCATGGACAGATAGAGCTGGGTGTCATCTGCATAGCAGTGAAAATGTATGCTATGTCTTCTAATGATGCTGCCTAAGGGAAGCATGTATAATGTAAACAGAATTGGTCCTAGCACTGAACCCTGTGGAACTCCATAATTAACCTCAGTGTGTGAAGAGGACTCTCCATTTACATGAACAAACTGGAGTCTATTAGATAGATATGATACAAACCACTGCAGTGCAGTACCTGTAATACCTACAGCATGTTCTAATCGCTCTAATAGGATATTATGGTCGACAGTATCGAATGCTGCACTAAGGTCTAGCAGGACAAGCACAGAGATGAGTCCACTGTCAGAGGCCATAAGAAGATCATTTGTAACTTTCACTAAAGCTGTTTCTGTGCCGTGATGAGCTCTGAAACCTGACTGAAACTCTTCAAATAAACCATTCCTCTGCAGATGATCTGTTAGCTGTTTGACTAACAGATCAAACAGATCAAACAGCTAACAAAAATCCTCTTTCAAGGATTTTTGATATGAAAGGAAGGTTGGAGATTGGCCTATAATTAGTTTCATCAGTTGTTCAGTTCTTATAAAATGTTGTATAATTGTACCAAATCACTGAGGATACATCCAATGTGTAAATCACAATCAACAATTTTACTGTGATATTTGCTCGTGTTTAGAGAATCTCCATTATCTTTGTTACTGAGTTTCCATTTTTGTAGGGCCAAATTTGTATTAAAAATTAATATTTTCATATGATGTGAAATGACTCAATCATTTCTAATTTTTAGAAGAAACCATTCATTAAGTCCCTTAAGGTGAAGATTTCATATATTGATAATGATAAAATTAACACAAATTAAAGGTTTCACTGATAAACACATAATTTTTCCTTGCTTTGAACCCCATGTTCTATATAGATTACAGCTCTGATCTGGAGAACACTATTTTAAAATACTGTGTAGGGTTTTTGTCAAATGATTAAGAAACAGACTCTCTGTCACAAGAGACAGAAAGGTTGTATCTTAAAAGAAAAGTCTCCAAAATTTGGTAGAGTCTGATGTCATGCAGTTTCATAAACATGTATTCTCCCCAAAGAATGACACCTGAAAACTTTGCCTTAAATGAACTTTTCTTTTCCCTTTTTAGGAGGCGCCTGATATCAACGTGAAACGCACTGCAGTACTTCGTGCCCTTCCTGTATGTCTATGTCTGTGTCAATTTTGGGCTCCTGAGAGGGGTTATCATCCACTTCCTGCTCCACAAAGGCTTTGTGTGGATACTGACGCTTCACTGTACCATCCTGTCTGGCAACCTCTGCTTCTTTTCGTATTTGTTTTGCAGAAGAGATCCGCATGTTCCCTTCAATAAAACCAAGATGACGTGCAATGAATTTATCTATCCTTATAGGGAGATTTTCATGCTTGAACAGACCATGTTTAATGTTCTTGAACTCTGCTTCAACATTAGCTAAAGTTGCAGTGAGTTTTTTGCTCTGAAATAGGGGAACCATTTCTCCAGTCCAGAGTGGTAGGTATCCTCCCAATCTAATTAGGTGTGGGACGAGCTCAGGTAGATAGTGCATATTGTCTCGATCACCATGATCTTCAGCATGGCACCTGCTCCCCTCACAAATATCTGCCACCCACTGCCTTAAGTCGGTGTTTATTTCTGTGCATGGATCCAATCTAATGTCTTCTTCTTCCTTGTCATCAGAAACAGACATAGTCTCATCTGCAATTTTTCTTTTCAGATTTCCCATATGGAAAAGATATATATAAATCTTATAAAGTTTGTATCTGTCTTGTGTGAAACTTGTATGAAAAGCATATAAGAGTGAAAACAGATATAAGATCCCTTGAAAAATTATATAATGAAACTTGTATGTTTTGGATACTTACTAAAACAATGTATGAAAGTAATGCGAAAGTGGCCACTTTCATGAGTAAATCATGTAAGCCTTATATGATTTACTCATGAAAGTGGCCACTTTCATGAGTAATCACATATAAGTTTTTACTATTTCTTTTCCGTATGGGTTGATTTGGACACTTCTGACATAATGAGGTTTCCAAAACTGTCACAGCCTTCTGTCTCACTTAATGCCACAATAGCAATGCTGCGTATTAGGACCTCTGCTTCTTCCAAGGATTGGGACTTGACAAGTTGTGCCATTGATCGCACGTAGAAATCCCTCACCCGATGAGGCTTTTTTCCTCAAACAGTCCCACTGGCAAATCATTTTGATTAAGTGTGCCACATCCACTCTAATGAAACATTCAATTCAATTCAATTTTATTTATATAGCGCCAAATCACAACATAAGTCGCCTCAAGGCGCTTCATAGATACAGAGAAAAACCCAACAATCATATGACCCCCTATGAGCAAGCACTTTGGCGACAGTGGGAAGGAAAAACTCCCTTTTAACAGGAAGAAACCTCCAGCAGAACCAGGCTCAGGGAGGGGCGGCCATCTGCTGCGACCGGTTGGGGTGAGAGAAGGAAGACAGGATAAAAGACATGCTGTGGAAGAGAGCCAGAGGTTAATAACAGATATAATTCAATGCAGAGAGGTCTGTTAACACATAGTGAGTGAGAAAGGTGACTGGAAAGGAAAAACTCAATGCATCATGGGAATCCCCCGGCAGCCTACATCTATTGAAGCATAACGAAGAGAGGATTCAGGGTCACCTGGTCCAGCCCTAACTATATGCTTTAGCAAAAAGGAAAGTTTGAAGCCTAATCTTGAAAGTAGAGATAGTGTCCGTCTCCTGAATCCAAACTGGAAGCTGGTTCCACAGAACAGGGGCCTGAAAACTGAAGGCTTTTATTCGATTCCATTACTGTGGGGGGGCTGGTTGACCTTTTGACCTTTACATTTTCATTAATATCTTTAAAACAGAGGCAGCACAAACCAGCACAAACGTAGCACAGTTGATTGACACCAGTTTTGTTTGATTCCATTAATGTGGGGGGGCTGGTTGACCTCTGATGACCTCCAGAAATTTGTATGGATTTCTTTAAAATGATAGCAGCACAAACGTAAATTTTTGCAGCACAAACCAGCACAAACGTAGCACAGTTGATTGACACCAGTTTTGTTTGATTCCATTAATGTGGGGGGGCTGGTTGACCTCTGATGACCTCTACAAATTTTCTTGAATATCTTTAAAATGATAGCGGCACAAACAACAATTTTAGCGGCACAAACCAGCACAAACGTTTGACATCAATTTTGTTCGATCCCATTAATGGGGGGGGGGGGGGGGGGGGGGGCTGGTTGACCTTTTGACCTTTACATTTTCATTAATATCTTTAAAACAGAGGCAGCACAAACCAGCACAAACGTAACACAGTTGATTGACACCAGTTTTGTTTGATTCCATTAATGTGGGGGGGCTGGTTGACCTTTTGACCTTTACATTTTCATTAATATCTTTAAAACAGAGGCAGCACAAACCAGCACAAACGTAGCACAGTTGATTGACACCAGTTTTGTTTGATTCCATTAATGTGGGGGGGCTGGTTGACCTCTGATGACCTCTACAAATTTTCTTGAATATCTTTAAAATGATAGCGGCACAAACAACAATTTTAGCAGCACAAACCAGCACAAACGTTTGACATCAATTTTGTTCGATCCCATTAATGTGGGGGGGGGGGGGGGGGGGGGGGGGGCTGGTTGACCTTTTGACCTTTACATTTTCATTAATATCTTTAAAACAGAGGCAGCACAAACCAGCACAAATGTAACACAGTTGATTGACACCAGTTTTGTTTGATTCCATTAATGTGGGGGGGCTGGTTGACCTTTTGACCTTTACATTTTCATTAATATCTTTAAAACAGAGGCAGCACAAACCAGCACAAACGTAACACAGTTGATTGACACCAGTTTTGTTTGATTCCATTAATGTGGGGGGTCTGGTTGACCTCTGATGACCTCCAGAAATTTGTATGGATTTCTTTAAAATGATAGCAGCACAAATGTAAATTTTTGCAGCACAAACCAGCACAAACGTAGCACAGTTGATTGACACCAGTTTTGTTTGATTCCATTAATGTGGGGGGGGCTGGTTGACCTTTTGACCTTTACATTTTCATTAATATCTTTAAAATAATAGCACCACAAACAAAATTTTTTGCAGCACAAACCTGTGACATCAACTTTTGTTTGATTTGGGTGATGTGGGGGGGCTGGTTGACCTTTTGACGTTTGCATTTTCATTAATATCTTTAAAACAGAGGCAGCACAAACGACAATTTTAGCAGCACAAACCAGCACAAACGTAGCACAGTTGATTGACACCAGTTTTGTTTGATTCCATTAATGTGGGGGGGCTGGTTGACCTCTGATGACCTCTACAAATTTTCTTGAATATCTTTAAAATGATAGCGGCACAAACAACAATTTTAGCAGCACAAACCAGCACAAACGTTTGACATCAATTTTGTTCGATCCCATTAATGTGGGGGGGGGGCTGGTTGACCTTTTGACCTTTACATTTTCATTAATATCTTTAAAACAGAGGCAGCACAAACCAGCACAAACGTAGCACAGTTGATTGACACCAGTTTTGTTTGATTCCATTAATGTGGGGGGGCTGGTTGACCTCTGATGACCTCCAGAAATTTGTATGGATTTCTTTAAAATGATAGCAGCACAAATGTAAATTTTTGCAGCACAAACCAGCACAAACGTTTGATACCACTTTTGTTGGATTTGAAGAAGGTGGGGGGGCCAACTTCACTCACATGCTTAATGGCTCAAAACACCTTATCCAATTATAAACTGATACGCACCTACTAGCATGCCCCTTTTAATTTCTTCATAAATGTTATTTAATGTTATTATTACGGCAGCACGGTGGTTAGCACTGTTGCCGCACAGCAAGAAGGTCCTGAGTTCAATTCCACCATCACGCCAGGGTCTTTCTGTGTGGAGTTTGCAGGTTCTCTCGCCATGTTTGCGTGGGTTCTCTCCGGGCTCTCTCCAAAGACATGCAGCTTGTGGTGAGAGGTTAATTGGTTAATCCGAATTGCCCATAGGTGTGAATGTGAGTGCGAATGGTTGTCTGTCCCTGTGTGTTGGCCCTGTGCCTCTTGCCCTATGACAGCTGGGATAGATTCC
Source organism: Rhamphochromis sp. 'chilingali' (assembly GCF_963969265.1). Taxonomy (NCBI): domain Eukaryota; kingdom Metazoa; phylum Chordata; class Actinopteri; order Cichliformes; family Cichlidae; genus Rhamphochromis; species Rhamphochromis sp. 'chilingali'. The sequence goes on along the minus strand of NC_137945.1, from coordinate 30,061,907 downwards.
AGCACCCCCTGCGACCCTTAAAAGGATAAGCAAATGGATGGATGGAATTTTATTAATATCTTTAAAATAATAGCACCACAAACAAAATTTTTTGCAGCACAAACCTGTGACATCAACTTTTGTTTGATTTGGGTAATGTGGGGGGGCTGGTTGACCTTTTGACGTTTGCATTTTCATTAATATCTTTAAAACAGAGGCAGCACAAACGACAATTTTAGCAGCACAAACCAGCACAAACACAGCACAGTTGATTGACACCAGTTTTGTTTGATTCCATTAATGTGGGGGGGCTGGTTGACCTCTGATGACCTCTAAAAATTTTCTTGAATATCTTTAAAATGATAGCAGCACAAACGACAATTTTTGCAGAACAAACCAGCACAAACTTAGCACAGTTGATTGACACCCATTTTGTTTGATTTAATTAATGTGAGGGGGCTGGTTGACCTCTGATGACCTCTAGAAATTTTGATTAATATCTTTAAAATGATAGCAGCACAAACGACAATTTTTGCAGCACAAACCAGCACAAACGTTTGATACCACTTTTGTTGGATTTGAAGAAGGTTGGGGGGGCAACTTCACTCACATATGTCATGTCTACTGAATTCTCATTTTTCATGCCTGTGGAGTTTATTATATGGACGTGGTGACAGTGTAAAGACAGCCTGCTCTTCTGATTTAACTTTTCAAGCATTCACACTAATTAGTGTTTAAACCTCCCATGGTTCTATATCTGGGGATGTGGCTTTGGTTTGCACTGATGAAAGCTTATAGTTGAAATGTGTTTGACGGTAAATGGTCAATAAAGAAGACAGCATTTTGTTTTGTTTTTACACAATGATTTTGTCATGTGCTGTGTGCAGGCAGGAACTGTGGACCCAATGTGCAGACACTTGGAGGTAAAAGTGTGAACTTAAAACAGCTTTAACGCTAAACACAAATATAACAAAAGCAAGAATACCAAAAGAAACTTACACAGGCAGCCAAACAGAACACACAGCATAGGATGAGGGAGATCGCGACAAAGACTAAAGAAAACTCAGGGCTTACGTACCCAGAGAGAGCCATCAGGGAATGGGAGACAACAGAGAAACACAGCTGGGACAAATAAGGGTAGCGAGACAAGGGAAGCAAATCCAGATACATTAACATGAGACATGGACTTTCAAAGTAAAACAGGAAACATAACACAGACAACGCGGACTTGACGAGGGGATACAGCAGACAGGGGGAGACAGAACAACTATGTAACACAGAGACAGAAACCAGAAGACAGAACTCTAAGAAACCAAAAGACTAGAAATGATAAATAATGGCAAAATCAAAGTTCAATAATAATGTAAAACTCAAAATTTTGGGTCAACGAACCCAGGCACCCTAACAGATTTTTTTTTACAGTTAATTTTTTTCTATTTAATTATTTAGTTACAGTCCACCATACCTCTGATCCCCTGTCAATCCATCCACCCCCTTTTTAATGGTGTATCTGATTCAGGGTCATGAAGGGCTGGAGCAGCTGTCACAGACTGAGCAAGGTACACCCTGTACAGGTCACCAGTCTATGGCAGTGTCCCACTGTGTGTAGCACAGATTTCACTCTCTGGCTTTATTTATAGCATAATAAGACATTTTACTTTTAAAAATCAAGGACACCAACAAGGCAGATAGGGCACATGCACTGGGGCCACAAATGTCCCAGGTTTAGTCCGACAATATTTTTACGGACTGGCCTAGTACCGGTACCGTAAAAAATAAGATTTATTCATAACACACGTGAAAAGACCCAGGAAAACCGAGTTAACGATAAAAACGATAACAAAATAACGCTAAAAAAAACTATAAAAATCCTGAAAACCATACATTTCACACCTGAGCCTCAACTCTCAACTCTCGTGGCCCGGTACCAAACGACTCATGGACCGGTACCGAGGCCCGGGGGTTGGGGACCGCTGTATTAATACATAGTGAGTGAGAAAGGTGACTGGAAAGGAAAAACTCAATGCATCGTGGGAATCCCCGGCAGCCTACGTCTATCGCAGCATAACTACGGGAGGATTCAGGATCAGTGCTCTAAGTGCTCTAATGGGGTGATATGGTACTACAAGGTCATTAAGATAAGATGGGGCCTGATTATTCAAGACCTTGTATGTGAGGAGCAGGATTTTGAATTCAATTCTGGGTTTGAAGGGAAGTCAAAACAGAAGAAATATGCTCTCTCTTTCTAGTCCCTGTCAGGACTCTTGCTGCAGCATTTTGGATTAGCTGAAGGCTTTTCAGCGAGTTTTTTGGACATCCTGATAATAATGAATTACAGTAGTCCAGCCTGGAAGTAATAAAAGCATGAACTAGTTTTTCAGCGTCACTCTGAGACAGGATATTTCTAACTTTAGAGATGTTGCGCAAATGGAAGAACGCAGTCTTACATATTTGTTTAATACGTGCGTTGAAGGACATATCCTGGTCAAAAATTACTCCAAGGTTCCTCACAGCGTTACTGGAGGCCAAGGTAATGCCATCCAGAGTAAGAATCTGGTTAGATACCATATTTCTAGGCTTTTCAGGGCCGAGTACAATAACCTCAGTTTTATCTGAATTAAGAAGCAGAAAGTTAGCGGCCATCCAGGTCTTTATGTCTTTAAGACATTCCTGCAGTTTAACTAATTGGTGTGTGTTATCTGGCTTCATGGACAGATAGAGCTGGGTGTCATCTGCATGGCAGTGAAATTGTATGCTATATCTTTTAATGATGCTGCCTAGGGGGTGCATGTATAGTGTAAACAGAATTGGTCCTAGCACTGAACCTGTGGAACTCCATAATTAACCTCGGTGTGTGAAGAGGACTCTCCATTTACATGTACAAATTGGAGTCTATTAGATAGATATGATACAAACCACTGCAGTGCAGTACCTGTAATACCTACAGCATGTTCGAATCGCTCTAATAGGATATTATGGTCGACAGTATCGAATGCTGCACTAAGGTCTAGCAGGACAAGCACAGAGATGAGTCCACTGTCAGAGGCCATAAGAAGATCATTTGTAACCTTCACTAAAGCTGTTTCTGTGCTGTGATGAGCTCTGAAACCTGACTGAAACTCTTCAAATAAGCCATTCCTCTGCAGATGATCTGTTAGCTGTTTGACAGCTACTCTTTCAAGGATGTTTGATATGAAAGGAAGGTTGGAGATTGGCCTATAATTAGCTAAGACTGCTGGGTCTAGAGATGCTTTTTGAGTAAAGGTTTAACTACAGCCAGCTTGAAGGCCTGTGGTACATAGCCGATTATTAGAGATGGGTTGATCATATTTAGGATTGAAGAATTAATTAATGGCAGGACTTCTTTGAGCAGTTTTGTAGGAATGGGGTCTAAAAGACACGTTGATGGTTTGGAGGAAGTAATTATTGAAGTTAACTCAGAAAGATCAATTGGAGAAAAAGAGTCTAATATAACATCAATGGTACTAAGAGTAGCTGTAGATATTACATCTGTGGGATGATTATTGGTAATTGTTTCTCTAATGATAAAAATTTTATTTGTGAAGAAGTTCATGAAGTCATTACTAGTTAACGTTAAAGGGATGGTTGGCTCAAAAGAGCTCTGACTTTTTGTCAGCCTGGCTACAGTGCTGAAGAGAAACCGGGAGTTATTCTTATTTCTTCAATCAGTGATGAATAGTAAGATGTTCTGGCTTTGCGGAGGGCTTTCTTATAAAGCAGCAAACTATTTCTCCAGGCTAAATGATGATCCTCTAAATTTGTGACACGCCATTTCCTCTCCAGCTTACGAGTCATCTGCTTTAGGGTACGTGTTTGAGAATTATACCACGGAGTCAGGTACTTCTGATTTGAGACCTTAGTTTTCACAGGAGCTACAGTATCCAGAGTCGTATGTAGTGAGGAGGTGAAATTATTAACAAGATAATCCATCTCTGTTGGAGTAGTATTCAGATAGCTGCTCTGCTCTATGTTGGTACAGGGCATTGAAGATGATAACAGTGGTTGGATTATATTCTTAAACTTAGTTACAGCACTTTCAGAAAGACATCTACTTTGATAAAGTCTACTTTCCACTGCTGTGTAATCAATTATTTTAAATGTAAATGTTATCAGGAAATGATCAGACAGGAGAGGGTTTTCAGGAAACACTGTTAAATGTTCAGTTTCTATGCCATATGTTAAAACAAGATCTAGAGTGTGATTATTAAAGTGGTGGGTGGGTTCTTTTCCTTTTTATGAAAAGCCAATTGAGTCTAATAACAGATTAAATGCCATGTTGAGGTTGTCATTTTTAGCATCTACATGGATGTAAAATCACCCACAATAATTATTTTATCTGAGCTGAGCACTAAATCACTAAATCAGATAAAAAAATCTGAGAAATCAGACAGAAACTCTGTGTAAGGAGATGGGGGGGGGGGGGGGGGGGGGGGGGGGTTGGGAGGGGGTAGCAGGAGGAGAGAAGCTGCAGAGATGCGTTTAAGACTGCAACTCTGCTTCCTGTCCCAACTCTGGATAGTCATATTTTGGGGGGTGTCAATGGAAAATTGTATTTAGTAGTCAGTATAATCTTTTAGTGATATAAGTTTGCTTATGGTAGGATGCTGTTTGTAGTTATTTGTATTAGGAAATGTTTAACCATGTATACTTAGAAGCATATAATTAATTGTGTAGTGACAGGATGTGTGCACCCCAGGAATGCACCCCCACGTCCTGGGAGCATGAGAGCTCGTACCTTGTCTTATTGCTTTACGGTAGGATTAACGTAGCTATGTCTGTTTTAGTTTAAGTGCTTCTTTACATATAGATGAACTGTTGGACTTTCCAGACCAGCAGGTTAAGGGAAGTTGTTTATGGGGCCACACTCTGACCCCACACACACACATACACACACATACGCTCAATGGAGTATAAAATAAAGACCGGGGCAGTTCTCTCACTGGAGTCTCTTAGAGTGGAGGCTGCCCTTGCTAGCAAGAAGTTCTGTGTGTTTCTCTTCTCTGAGTCTTTACTGAAGAAGTGTTTTAGAACATTTTCCCTAACATTTACTTGGTCCTTCGTAGCCGGAGCAGAATATATCAGAACTGTTATCTGTGACTCTGTTCCAGGATCCAGCACTGATTCCTGACGCCGTGGGGAGCCGGCACCGAAGTCTGTGCACAGCCCTCTTAGACGAGGAGAGAGTCCCAGAGCGTGAATTCGAGTCTGGGCCGGTGACCAGGTCCACGGCGCTGGGATTCAGTCTGGTGACTAGTTTTAGAAGTAGCTGAAATTACTTCGTGACAAATTGTAAAAGCGCGCAAATGTCCATATGTGTGTGTGTCTGGAAGTAAGTTGATTTTACAGCACAATAAATTGCTGAACTACTTCCATTTTTGTGTATCCTGCAAGAGCCCATGTACTGGTGACAAAGGAAAAAGGTTGAGTTTCATCTCATAAAACTGATACCGCTTCACCGTTAGGGTGAAGTCGAAGGCCGTATCAGTAAACCATTCCTGAGTCGAGCGTGCCAGAGAAAGCTTTGCAGTTCTGTGAAAATGGGGAATCAGCCCATTAAACTCACTGCTGACGAGCAGTGGCTAGAAAAGAAATGTCCAGGCGCCGGACAAATAAGTCTAAACAGGTGGAGAAATCCACGAAAAACAAAAAGCTGTAACTGGAAAGGGAAATGCAGCCCCTCAGCTGTTACCCAGCTGGGAGCTGCCTTAAAACAAGAGATTACATTAACGAAAGACCCAAAAAAGAAATTAAAACGTAATGAAGAGTATAGGTTTTTCCAAGCATGGAAAAGTGAAACTGAAAGGAGAACTGAAAATAAAATAAAAAAAGAGGAAAAGAAAAAACAACTAGCAGCAGCTTTAATAACCCCTGATGATGAAACTACAAAACAAGCATGTACTGAACAAAGACCTCCATTAACAGACCCACATAACTCTCTTTTAGACCCCTCCGTTAAATTTTCTGCACCAACTGTAGGAGAAACAGCCAGCATTACATCAAAACCTCATTTTGAACGATCTCCCATGTGGCTAAGACATAGGAAAATTAAACTTGACAATGCATACAGGGACGCACAAATGCTGTTAGCTGAGCATGAAATAGATTTTCATCCAGGAAGATCTGATCATGGCTCTGAAAAAGGGTGCAACAGTCGTGGTTCACACCCAGACCCACCACCACCATCATCTACATTAGCGTGTCCATTAGTTGAAGTGGCAAACCCCAGATATGGCACGCTCCTAGGTGATAGTCATGGAGGAGGCAGGGATGACAGACCCACGATCCTTGTTGTGGACACATAAAGATAGGCAGAATGTAATAAAAGGCATTCCACTAATACAGGAAGGATACGAACCATGGCAAGTTGCCGTGCGTGAAGTAATTACCCAGTGGCATTTAAACGGTCACGAGGTGATACAATTATTTCAAGACTGCCTAGGGCTCTCCTGGGGAAGAATTAGGGGAGACTTTACTGGCTCCCTACCAGATGGTAGAGCGTTTCCCCCAGGTCATGCTGATCTCCAAGCAGCATTAATACCTGTGTTTGATAGGGCCCGTCAACAATTAGCGCCAAAGGCCAACTATGGTAAAATAGACCAAGTTAAACAAAGTAACACGGAAAACCCACATGAATACATGGACAGGCTGAGACCAGTTTTCAGACAGAACTCAGGTCTAAATTATGCTGATGACCCGCAATCACCATACCAGCAACAATTTAAACGTGCTTTTATTAAAGGATTACTGCCAAGCATTAGGTCTCACGTAGAAAAATACTGGGTAACACAAGATACAGGCACAGTAGATGAGGCGCTTCAATATGCTAATCATGCACAAACAGTAGTGAAAAACAAAGAGAAGGCCTCAGTCTTTGCCCTAGACACTGACACCGTCTTTACGGCTTTTAGTGGGAGTGGGGGCTACAGGGGAGTTTTCAGAGGTCAAAGGAGAGGGAGAGGAATGCATAGAGGAGAAGCAAGAGGTAGAGGAAGGTTTAGACAAACACCAAACAGTGATTTTAACATTACATGCTGGGAGTGTGGGAAAAGGGGACACTTTGCACGTGACTGTAAGACACAAAGAACACTTGACACAGAATGACTAGCTGCAATCACTGTGGCTGCAAACAGCCAGGTAGCTGACAGGGAGAGCCACATAGATGAAAAAGAAGCAAAAGTTTTAACAAATGTGGAAAATAATTTAGAACAGGATGAAACTGAAGTATATAATGTTCATCAGCTAGTAAGTTTACTGGACGGGAAGCCAACGCTTACGATCTATGTAAATGGCAAAAAGTTGCAAGTGTTGTGTGACACAGGAGCTTGTAAAACAGTGCTTAAAGCAGAGCCCCCGCGCACAACCTTTTCTAGAGAAGTAGTAATGGTGAAAACAGCGTCAGGGCATGTAAAAACCCAGCCACTAACAATGCCACTGACATTTTTGCATAAACCCAGTCAACGCTCCTGTAACATGCCATGTATAATAGACCCAACCTGCCCAGTGAACTTACTAGGAAGAGACGCGATGACAAAATTAGGGATAGGAGTCATCCCCACAGAAACAGGTATGACGGCAGAAATAATGTTAGTAGAGGGAGACCCCTATCAGAGGGAAGGAAAGGGAGAGCCAAACTACTATTGGTCATTAGATTTGCCACCGCTTATGCAGCTCAAAGAAGCAGCTGAAAAACATCTCCCCGCAAGTGCCGAAAAAATGAAGCCAACTGAGTATCACAACACCCTGCGCTATAAACAAACCCCAGGCCCAGACCCTCTGTATGATAAACAGGTGCACAGCCTAAAAAGCCCATATTTGACTTTGCAACACTTATATGTTACAAAAAGCAGAAATGCAGTATGTTCCGTGATCCAACGAGATCAAATAAAAAACCTGAATAGGATCACAAAACCCCATGTGTCAGTTGCAAAAACGACAAGTACACAATGGAACCAATTAGGTAACATCCTGCAAAAAGTAGAAAATGATAAATATACGCCCACGGAAGAAGAGGGTTGGGCACAGGGTAAAAGAACAGGGTGCATGAGATACACACTAGGCTGGGTGGTAAAAACTACACCCAACACTCATTTGTACGACAGTACGCAAAAATGAGAAATTCTCTCGTTAGAGGAAGAGCCAGCACTTAAAAGTTTACCTTCTACACTGTGGTCGGATGGTCCAACTGATGTGGGATTAATAAAAAACGCAGATTCGGTAAAAGTACAGACCATTTCATCCCACAGGCCCATTAAATCACAGTATCCCTTATCTAAGGAAGCAATAGAAGGGATTAAGCCAGTAATAAAAGATATGGAAAAAGCAGGAATTCTAATAAAAACTAATTCTGCTACCTGCAATACTCCAATCTTCCCAGTTAAGAAAGCTAACACCGGAAAATATCGTTTGGTACATGATCTGCGAGCAATAAATGAAATTACTGAAATGATACCACCAGTAGTAGCAAATCCTCACACTATACTAAATCAAGTCACTCCAAAGGAACAATGGTTTTCAGTGATAGATTTATCAAACGCCTTTTTCTCAGTACCTTTACATCCAGATGCGCGACATCTGTTTGGCTTCACATTTGAGGGACAGAGATATACCTATACTAGGTTACCTCAGGGATTTCAAAACAGCCCTACTCTCTATGCTGACGCTTTAAAGAAATCAATGATGTCCTGCCCTCTGCCAGCAGAAGGACAGTTTCTACTTTATGTAGATGATATTTTAGTGACTGGCCACACAGAGGAAGGGTGTAAACAGAACACTATGGCTGTGCTGCGTCACCTGGCAGAGCAAGGCCACAAAGTGTCTCTGAATAAACTCCAATTATGGAGACCTGAAGTAACATACTTAGGCCACACCCTTTCAGGTGAAGGAAGGAAACTCCTAAACAAAAGAAAAGAAGCTATACAAAATGCACCACAGCCACAAACTAAGCAACAGATGATGAGTTTTCTCGGGTTATGCAATTACTGCAGGGCGTGGATTCCAGAATATGCGGCACAGGTACAACCACTGCAAAACCTAATTTATGGAAAAAATCTCGTTTTAAAAGATAAAATACAGTGGACACCAGAGGCAGAAGGAGCATTTAATAAATTAAAAGTCATGCTCCAAACAAACGTTGTGCTTGCATTACCAGATTATGACAAAACATTCTACTTAAACGTAGACGGAACACAGGGATACATGAAAGCAGTATTGACACAATCATTTGGAGAAAAACAAAGGCCACTAGCTTTTTATTCAAGCAAACTCGATTCAGTGGCCTCGGGAATGCCAACCTGTGTACAAGTGTGTGCAGCAGCTGCAGAGGCAGTGCAAAAATCTGCCGACATAGTTTTGGGACACACCCTGACTATTAGAGTACCGCATGCAGTAACTTCTATACTGCTACAAGCACATTTACCTTTCTTAACACATGTGAGACAACTCTCCTATGTTGGCATATTGCTTTCACAATCCCATATCAACATAGTGAGATGTGGACCTTTAAATCCTGGCACATTGTTGCCAACACCCACAGAGGGAAAAACACATCGCTGCGTGGAAAAATTAGAAGAGGAAACTAAACCACGTGCTGACATTTATAGCACACCACAAGAAAGTTTCATTGACATTTTTGTTGATGGTTCAGCATCAAAAAATGCACTAGGGCGTAACTGTGTAGGATATGCAGTAACTACATTAGACACTATAGTAGAAGCAAGAGCTTTGCCACACACGCATTCAGCTCAGAGTGCAGAACTAATTGCAGTATTCAGAGCATGTGAGATACATGAAGGTAAGGATATTAATATCCACACAGACAGCCAGTATGTATTTGCAGCAGTTCATCACTTTGCAAAAATATGGGATAACAGAGGAATGGTTACCTCCTCTGGAAACCCAGTTCAGCACGCAGATTTGCTAAAGCGACTGTTACAGACAGTCAAATTACCGCGACATTTAGCAATTTGTAAATGTGCAGCACATCAGAAAGATGACTCTGAAATTACGAAGGGAAACAATTTTGCTGATAAAGCTGCGAAAGCAGCAGCCATGACAACTACAATTTTATTAGCCACTCATGAAAATCATAGCATTCCGATATCTGTACTGCAGGACGAACAAAAAGCAGCACCATCAAAGGAACAAAAGCAATGGCTAAAGTATGGCGCAGTACTAGATGTTGATGGTATAATGAAAATTGCAGGAAAACCCATTCTTCCTAAATCGTTACACAAGACAGCCGCTCTAGTGAGTCATGGTTTAAGTCATATCTCGACAGGAGGAATGACCTTTATAATAACCCAACAATTTTATGCTATAAATTTTGAAACTTCAGCAAAAGAGTATGTGAGAACATGTATGATTTGCCAAAAACATAATACCCAAGGTAATTTAAGACCAAAAAGAGGACATTTTCCTACACCACCTCATCCATTTCATACAATTCACATGGATTTTATTGAATTGAATGAGTGTCAGGGCTCAAAAAATGCTCTAGTAATTATAGATGTATTCTCAAAATGGCCGGAAATATACCCAGTGAAAAAAGCAGACGCAATCTCAGTTGCAAAGTGTCTCTGCAATCATTTCATTCCAACATATGGCATTCCTACTCTGATAAGATCAGATAATGGAACCCATTTTGTAAATGATGTGATCAGCAAAGCGTCTGAAGTGTTAGGTTTCAGTTTGAAACATCACTGTGCCTATCATCCACAGAGTGCAGGATTAGTGGAGAGAACGAATGGCACTATAAAACAAAGGCTCAGGAAAATAATGGAAGAAACTGGCAGACCATGGCCAGAATGTCTGGGCCTGGTCAAGATGTGGATGAGAATAACACAAGGAAGCAACAAGCTGTCCCCATTTGAGATTATACATGGGAGACCTTTTCCGCTACCAGTTACTAGCGAGCCACTAGATAAATCGATTCGTGAAACCACTCTGGCAGAATGGATGACTCAATTGTTGACAAACAGAGAAGTTGTGTTGAATAATAAACTGCCGCAAGACTCTCTTTCACCTATTTCTTGCAGGTTGAAGCCAGGTGATTGGATCCTTGTTCGAGTACTCCGAAGGAAAAATTGGAGCTCGCCACGGTGGGAGGGGCCATTTCAAGTGCTTCTGACCACTCCAACTGCCTGCAAAATAGCGGAGAGACCCTCCTGGATACATCAGAGCCACTGCAAAAAGGTTGAGGTCCCAGGGAACCCCGACACCCCCAAGACAGCACAGTAGAGAAATCTCACGCTTGGTTGCTTCAGTGGTGAGGGGGGAGTGCTGATTGAGCCCCCGTAGGGTAAGCTCGCACTTCAACCTCCAGCCTCTGATCAACTGATCAACTCTAGGGCAACCAAGTGTGAGGTGTGACGGATCTGTGTGCAACCATGGGGAGGTGGACCCTCCTGGTTACCTTGACTACGATGCTCACCCTTACAGGACTTCAGCTGACCTCAACAGCAGCTGAACCAGGAGGCAGGCAGAAGAGATGGACACACGACAACTCTCACCTAAGGGACATGACGCAAGATCACATTCATCCGTGGATGAATAATGCCTGGTACCATTATATCCACGACAGAACAAAGGCAGAATCGACAAATACAGACTGTTATGTCTGTTCTCATATGCCCAGCACGTCGACACACCCCACATTATATGGCAAATATATGAACAACACTCAAGCAAAGTGTGCAGCCAGCTTTGCTGGCATTGGATTCCAACACAGTCGAATCATCATCGATGATAAAATCTCACACGCTGTTGGACTTAGTAATGGAACATGTGATCAACTCTTTTGGATCGACTTCAATGTGACAAATCGGAATATCTCTATCCATTTCCCAGTGTTCCTGGACCAAGTGCCAGGAAAGAACCACTCCATGTGTTACCAGCAAGAGAAAGGTAACAGACCCCTTGGAGACACCACAAACTGTGTCCAAACTGCAGGCCACGGAGAGGGCGTACCTGTGAACATGAGTGGACCCTCTAACGGCACATACTGGGTGCAAGGAATGGCCTGGCTATGTGGACAACGGGCATATTTCATATTGCCCCCAGACTGGACAGGAACATGTGCTCCTATATTCCTGTCAGACCACACCTTCAGGATGACTGCAGTGAACACCACTTCTACAGTACGCCGGAAAAGAAGATTAGTGATTCCTAAACTTCAAGCACATGACCCGATATGGGGAGGCGGACAGAAAGTACTCCATTCATTGTTCCCCTGGGTGGGAGCTGGAAAAAATATGCTGAGAATTGAAACTCTGGATTACCGGTTTGGACTTTTCCTGAACGCTTCATGTAAGATCAACGAACAACAGAACCAGGAAATTGATGCATTACGGATTACAGCGATGCAACACCAAGTCGCTCTGGACATGATATTAGCAGAGAAAGGGGGACTTTGCGTCCTTTTTAATACCACATGCTGCACTTACATACCAGACGACGTGCATTCATCAAACATGACTGACGCCCTGAATGTTTTGAGACAGATCCAGCAGGCTCAAAATCAGGACTATGTAAGTGATACACGTGACTGGTTCTCTTGGCTATACACTGGCTCCTGGTTACAGGTGCTAAAAAGACTACTCATCGGAGTTGGGATATTTTTACTTTTATTTTGTGTCTTTGTAACGTGTATATTGCCATGCTTAAGACTCATGATTAACCGCATAATATTTTCTACTGTTGCTGCATATACAGCTGTGACAAATGATGATGATAACTTTGGCCTGTTGGAACATGAAGACTTTGTGTGATTAATGACGATGTGACAGAAAATGTACGACAAGATGTTACAAACTGATATCTCACTTTAAAAGTTTTTTCTGACAACAGGAGGGAATGTCAATGGAAAATTGTATTTAGTAGTCAGTATAATCTTTTAGTGATATAAGTTTGCTTATGGTAGGATGCTGTTTGTAGTTATTTGTATTAGGAAATGTTTAACCATGTATACTTAGAAGCATATAATTAATTGTGTAGTGACAGGATGTGTGCACCCCAGGAATGCACCCCCACGTCCTGGGAGCATGAGAGCTCGTACCTTGTCTTATTGCTTTACGGTAGGATTAACGTAGCTATGTCTGTTTTAGTTTAAGTGCTTCTTTACATATAGATGAACTGTTGGACTTTCCAGACCAGCAGGTTAAGGGAAGTTGTTTATGGGGCCACACTCTGACCCCACACACACACACACACACACATACGCTCAATGGAGTATAAAATAAAGACCGGGGCAGTTCTCTCACTGGAGTCTCTTAGAGTAGAGGCTGCCCTTGCTAGCAAGAAGTTCTGTGTGTTTCTCTTCTCTGAGTCTTTACTGAAGAAGTGTTTTAGAACATTTTCCCTAACAGGGGGTTTAATAAATTTGTCCATATTTCTAGAAATGAGAGCTGCTCTATCCAAAGTGGGATGGATGCCGTCTCTCCTAATAAGATCAGGTTTCCTCCAGAAGGTTTGCCAATTATCTATGAATTCCACATCGTTTCTGGGACACCACTCAGACAGCCAGCAATTTAAGGAGAACATGCGGCTAAACATGTCAATCCTGGTCTGATTGGGGAGGGGACCAGAGAAAACTACAGAATCTGACATTGTTTTGGCAAAGTTGCACACAGATTCAATATTGCTTTTAGTGACCTCCGATTGGCGTAACAGGGTGTCATTACTGCCAACGTGAATTATGATTTTACTGAATTTACGTTTATCCTTAGCCAGCAGTTTTGCATTTCCTTAAATGTCGCCTGCTCTGGCCCCTGGAAGACAATTGACTATGGTTGCCAGTGTCTCTAGCTTCACATGTCTGAGAACAGAATCACCAATTACCAGAGTTTGACCCCCGGCGGGCGTGTCGCCGAGTGGGGAAAAACAGTTAGACACATGAACGGGTTGGTGGTGTACCTGGGGCTTCTGTTTAGGACTATGCTTCCTCGTCACCGTCACCCAGCCGCCCTCTTTCCCCAGCTGCTTGGGGTCTGCCGGGGAACAGCTAGCGGGGTCTACGCTATCTTCGGCTGCACCAGTTACAGGGGCCTGGCTAGCTACGGGTGAATGAAGGGTGCGAAGCCGAGTCTCCCTTCCAATGTGGATCACATCAGCCAGCAACACAGGCTCTTGTGAAATGTAGATGACCTCAGACAGTAGCGCAGGCCCTGCTGTCGTGAAGTTGGCCTCAGAGGGAGCACTAGCCCTGGTGCAATGTGGATGGCCTAAGCCAGCAATACAGGCCCTGGTGTGTTGACGATAGCCTCACAAGGAGCACATGCCGTGGTATAATGTGGATGGCCTCAGCCAGTAGCACAGGCCCTGTTGTAATGTGGATGGCCTCATCTACCAACACTGGCCCAGGTGAAATGTGGATGGTAATGGCCAGCACCACAGACCTTGGTGTAATGTGGATGGCCTTAGCCAACACCACTGGCCCTGGTGAAATGTGGATGACATCAGCAAGGACCAATGGCCCTGATGTAATGTGGATGGTTTCAGCCAACAGCACAGGCCCTGGTGTGGTGAAGATGGCCTCACAGGAAGCACTGTCCCTGGTGAAATGTGGATGGCCTCAGCAAACAACACTGGCCCTGGTGAAATGTCGGTGGTATTGGCCAGCACCACAGGCCCTGGTTTAATGTAGATGGCATCAGCCAGCAGCACAGGCCCTTGAGTATTGTGAATGGCATCAGCAAGCAACACCACTGGCCCTTGTGAAATGTGGATGGTTTCGGCCAGCAATACAGGCCCTTGGGTAATGTGGAAGGCTAGCAGCACTGGCCCTTGTGTAATATGGATGGTATCAGCCAGCACCAAAGGCCCTGGTGTGGTGATGATAGCCTCACAGGAAGCACTGTCCCTGGTGTAATTTGGATGGCCTCATCCAACAACACTGGCCCTGGTGAAATGTGGATGGTATTAGCCAGCACCACAGGCCCTGGTGTAATGTGAATGTCCTCAGCAAACACCACTGGCCCTGGTGTAAAGTGGATGGCATTGGCCAGCACCACAGGCCCTGGTGTAATGTGAATGGCCTCATCCAACAACACTGGCCCTGGTGAAATGTGGATGGTATTGGCCAGCACCGCAGGCCCTGGTGTAATGTGAATGTCCTCAGCCAACACCATTGTCCCTGGTGTAATATGGATGCTATTGGCTAGCACCACAGGCCCTGTTGTAATGTGGATGGCCTCATCTACCAACACTGGCCCAGGTGTAAAGTGGATGGCATTGGCCAGCACCACAGGCCCTGGTGTAATGTGAATGGCCTCATCCAACAACACTGGCCCTGGCGAAATGTGGATGGTATTGGCCAGCACCACAGGCCCTTGTGTAATGTGAATGTCCTCAGCCAGTGGCACAGGCCCTGATGAAATGTAATTGGCCACAGCCATGACCACAGGCCCTGGGGAAATGTAAATGTCCTCAGCCAGTGGCACAGGCCCTGTTGTAATGTGGATGGCCTCATCTAACAACTCTGTCGCAGGTGAAATATGGATGGTATTGGTACGCACCACACACTCTGGTGAAATGTGCATGATATCGGTCAGCACCACAGCCCCAGGTGTAATGTGGATGGTTTCAGCCAACAGCACAGTCCCTGGTGTGGTGACGATGGCCTCACAGGAAGCACTGTCCCTTGTGTAATGTGTATGGCCTCAGCCAACAACAGTGGCCATGGTGAAATGTGGATGGTATTGGCCAGCACCACAGGCCCTGGTGTAATGTGAATATCCTCAGCCAGTAGTAAAGGCCCTTGTGTTTTGTGGAACGCATCAGTCAGCAACACAATCCCTGGTGAAATGTGGATGGCCTCATCCAGCACCACAGGCCCTGGTTTGGTGATGATTGCCACACAGGAAGAACTGTACCTGGTGTAATGTGGATGGCCTCATCCAACAGTACAGGCCCTGGTGTGGTGAAGATGGCCTCACAGGAAGCACAGGCCATGGTGTAATGTGGATGGCCTCAGACAGCAGCCAGGCCCTGGTGAAATGTAGATGGCCTCAGCCGGCAACATGCGCTCTGGTGAAATGTAGTCTACCTCAGCCAGTAGCACAGGCCCTGTTGAGGTGAAGATGGCCTCACAGGAAGCGCTGTCCCTGGTGTAATGTGTATTTCCGCAGTCAACAACACTGGCCCTCTATAAATGTGGATGGTATTGGCCAACACCACAGGCCCTGGCGTAATGTGAATGTCCTCAGCCAACACCACTGGCCCTGGTGTAATGGGGATGGCATCAGCCAGTAGCACAGGCCCTTGTGTATTGTGGATCGCATCAGCCAGCAACACACATCCTGGTGAAATGTGGATGGTTTCGGCCAGCACCACAGGCCCTGGTTTCATGTGGATGGCATCAACGAGTAGCACAGGCCCTTGTGTAATGTGGATCACATCAGCCAGCAACACAGGCTCTGGTGAAATGTAGATGACCTCAGACAGCAGCGCAGGCCCTGCTGTCGTGAAGTTGGCCTCAGAGGGAGCACTAGCCCTTGTGCAATGTGGATGGTCTAAGCCAGCAATACAGGGCCTGGTGTGGTGACGATAGCCTCACAGGGATCACATGCCGTGGTATAATGTGGATGGACTCAGCCAGTAGCACAGGCCCTGTTGTAATGTGGATGGCCTAATCTACCAACACTGGCCCTGGTGAAATGTGGATGGTATTGGCCAGCACCACAGACCTTGGTGTAATGTGGATGACCTTAGTCAACACCACTGGCCCTGGTGAAATGTGGATGACATCGGCAAGGACCAATGGCCCTGATGTAATGTGGATGGTTTCAGCCAACAGCACAGTCACTGGTGTGGTGAAGATGGCCTCACAGGAAGCACTGTCACTGGTGTAATGTGGATGGCATCAGCAAACAACACTGGCCCTGGTGAAATGTCGGTGGTATTGGCCAGCACCACAGGCCCTGGTTTAATGTAGATGGCATCAGCCAGCAGCACAGGCCCTTGAGTATTTTGAAAGGCATCAGCCAGCAATACCACGGGCCCATGTGAAATGTGGATTGTTTCGGCCAGAAATACAGGCCCTTGGGTAATGTGGAAGGCTAGCAGCACTGGCCCTTGTGCAATGTGGATGATATCAGCCAGCACCAAAGGCCCTGGTGTGGTGATGATAGCCTCACAGGAAGCACTGTCCCTGGTGTAATTTGGATGGCCTCATTCAACAACACTGGCCCTGGTGAAATGTGGATGGTATTAGCCAGCACCACAGGCCCTGGTGGAATGTGAATGTCCTCAGCCAACACCATTAGCCCTGGTGAAATGTGGATGGTATTGGCCAGCACCAAAGGCCCTGGTGTAATGTGAATGTCCTCAGCCATGACCACGTGCCCTGATGAAATGTAGATGGCCACAGCCATGACCACAGGCCCTGGTGAAATGTAAATGTCCTCAGCCAGTAGCACAGGCCCTGTTGTAATGTGGATGGCCTCAACTAACAACTCTGTCGCTGGTGAAATATGGATGATATTGGTCAGCACCACACACCCTGGTGAAATGTGCATGATATCGGTCAGCACCACAGGCCCAGGTGTAATTGTAGCAGGTTGAAAAAAGCTACATGTTTATTTTTTTAAGAAAACCAATTACCCCCTTATTTTTTGTTTATTATTGTGACTTATTTTGACATTGTTATGTGTTGTTATATTGGTTATATTTCATTATGCCAGTAGATGGTGCTCTTGCACTGCTGTGGAACTACCAGAGAGACTCTAGCTATAGGCTCTGCGCATGCGCAGCTCAGAAATAAATGAGCTCCAGCCTGAGCAAGACGCTAACTTCGGTGTCCTCTCTATTAATCCACAGGTACTGACAAACAAACTTTTATGTTACCGAACTGGTTCTAAATGTCATGTAAGTTGAGTAACAACTGTTCGGCTATATTTTGAGATGAGAGTGATGATGTTGTTTTGTGGTATTTTGTTGTAATGAGTATTAGTGTATCATCGGCATAATGCTATAATGCTACGTAGCACTATAAGTATATGCTATGACAGTGGCAACCTGCGACTTCCGAAAATGTGTTGTAGTGTTTGTTTTAGTGTTAGCCAAGCAGTACTGAGTACATGTATTAAGAGGAAAGCTTTTTGTTGGTGAAACAACGTTGCAGTCGTCTGCCGCCATGTTATGTTGCGTTCAAGGGACGCCATGTTCAAAAGTAATAGCGTATATGGCGCGAATGTGGGTAAAGGTTGTGTGAATGTGAGATGGGTTATTTTGGTATGTTGTTATGCTTTAACCGTGAGTGTTTTGTTTAAGTTGTGAGTATGTAAAGTCATTTTGAATTAGTTTGTATTTATTTTGCTTTTGAGAGAATGCTTTTTGTAACTTCATTTTTGTTTATGAACTCTGTTATTTTATGGGAAAAATGCATGGTCTAGTGTGATTTGTACTGTGTATATGTAGGAAATAAATGAGCTCCGGCCTGAGCAAGACGCTAACTTCGGTGTCCTCTCTATTAATCCACAGTTTGCTCATATTTGGCTACGCAGTGCTCTCTAGCCTGTGTGCCGCTTGCTGCCGGTCCAGATTCCCCTAGGTCTGGTGCCGGTAACATAATCTGGATGGCATCAACGACCAGCAGAGGACTTGGTGTGGTGAAGATGGCCTCATAGGAAGCACTGTCCCTTGTGTAATGTGTATGGCCTCAGCCAACAACAGTGGCCCTGGTGAAATGTGGATTATATTGGCCACTACCACAGGCCCTGGTGTAATGTGAATATCCTCAGCCAGTAGTAAAGGCCCTTGTGTTTTGTGGAACGCATCAGCCAGCAACACAATCCCTGGTGAAATGTGGATGGCCTCATCCAGCACCACAGGCCCTGGATTGGTGATGATTGCCACACAGGAAGAACTGTACCTGGTGTAATGAGGATGGCCTCATCCAACATTACACCACCCGCCCTGGTGTGGTGAAGATGGCCTCACAGGAAGCACAGGCCATGGTGTAATGTGGATGGCATCAGCCAGTAGCGCAGGCCCTTGAGTATTGTGAATGGCATCAGCCAGACACACCACTGGCCCTTGTGAAATGTGGATGTTTCGGCCAGCAACACAGGCCCTTGAGTATTGTGAATGGCATCAGCCAGACACACCATTGGCCCTTGTGAAATGAGGATGTATCACCCAGCACCACAGGCCCTGGTGTGGTGATGATGGCCTCACAGGAAGCACTGTCCCTGGTGTAATTTGGATGGCCTCATCCAACAACACTGGCCCTGGTGAAATGTGGATGGTATTAGCCAGCACCGCAGGCCCTGGTGTAATGTGAATGTCCTCAGCCAAAACCACTGGCTCTGGTGTAATGTGGATGGTATTGGCCAGCACCACAGGCCCTGGTGTAATGTGGATGGCCTTAGCCAACACCACTGGCCCTGGTGAAATGTGGATGGTATCATCGAGTAGCACAGGCCCTGGTGTAATGTGGATGGCCTCATCCAACAGTACAGTCCCTGGTGTGGTGAAGATCGCCTTACAGGAAGCAGTGTCCCTGGTGTAAATTGTATGTCCTAAGCCAACAACAGTGGCCCTGGTGAAATATGGATGGTATTGGCCAGCACCACAGGCCCTGGTGTAATATGAATGTCGTCAGCCTGAAGCACAGGCCCTTGTGTATTGTGGATCGCTCAGCCAGCAACACAAGCCCTGGTGTAATGTGGATGGTATTGGCCAGCACCACAGGCCCTGGTGTAATGTGAATGTCCTCAGCCTGAAGCACAGGCCCTTGTGTATTGTGGATCGCTCAGCCAGCAACACAAGCCCTGGTGAATTGTGGTTGGTATCAACGAGTAGCACAGGCCCTGGTGTAATGTGGATGGCCTCAGCCAGCACCACAGGCCCTGGTTTGGTAATGATGGCATCACAGGAAGCACTGGCATTGGTGTAATGTGGATGGCCTCAGCCAACAACACTGGCCCTGGTGAAATCTGGATGGCATCAACGAGTAGCACAGGCCCTCGTGTAATGTTGATGGCATCATCCAGCACCACATGCCCTGGTGTGGTGATGATGGCCTGACAGGAAGCATTGTCCCTGGTGTAATGCGGATGGCCTCATCCAACAACACTGGCCCTGGTGAAATGTGGTTGGTATTGGCCAGCACCAAAGGACGTTGTGTAATGTGGATGGCCACAGCCAACATCACTGGCCCTGGTGTAATGTGGATGGCATCAGCCAGTATCACAGGCCCTTCTGTGTTGTGGATGTCATCAGCCAGCAACACAAGCCCTGGTGAAATGTGGATGGTTTAGGACAGCACCAAAGGGCCTCGTGAAATGTGGATGGTATTGGCCAGCACCAAAGGCCCTGGTGTAATGTGGATGGCCTCAGCCAAAAGTACAGGCCCTGGTGTGGTGAAGATGGCCTCACAGGAAGCACTGTCCGTGATGTAAAGTGTATGGCCTCAGCCAACAACAGTGGCCCTGGTGAAATGTGGATGGTATTGGCCAGCACAACAGGCCATGTTCTAATGTGGATGGCCTCATCCAGCAACACCACAGGCCCTGGTGAAATGTGGTTGTTTTCGGCCAGCAACACAGGCCCTTGGGTAATTTGGATGGCTAGCAGCACAGGCCCTGGTCTGGTGAAGATGGCCTCACAGGAATCACTGGCCCTGGTGTATTTTCGATGGCATCAGCAAACAGCACAGACCCTGGTCTAGTGAAGATGGCCTCACAGAAATTACTGGCCCTGGTGTATTGTGGATGGCATCAGTCGTCAACACAGGCCCTCGTGAAATATAGGTGGCCTCAGTCAGCAGCACAGGCCCTACTGCAATGTGAATGGCCTCAGCCAGCAACACAGTCCCCGGTGTAATGTTAATGTCCTCATCCAACCCCATGGCCCCGGTGCAATGTGGATGGCCTCAGCCAGCAGCACAGGACCTGGTGTAATGTGGATGGCCTTAGCTTACACCACTGGCCCTGGTGTAATGTGCATGATATCGGCCAGCATCACAGGCCCTAATGTGGATGGCATCAACGAGCATCAAAGGCCCTGGTGGGGTAAAGATGGCCTCACAGGAAGCACAGGCCCTGGTGTAATGTGGATGGTAGAAGCCGGCATCACAGTCTCTGGTGTAATGTTGATGGCCTAAGCCAACAACAGTGGCCCTGGTGAAATGTGGACGGTGTTGGCCAGCACCAGAGGCCCTGGTGTAATTTGAATGGCTTAGGCCACCAGCACAGGCCCTCGTGTGGTGAAGATGGCCTCACAGGAAGCACTGTCCCTGGTGAAATGTGGATGGCCTCATCCAGCACCACAGGCCCTGGATTGGTGATGATTGCCACACAGGAAGAACTGTACCTGGTGTAATGAGGATGGCCTCATCCAACAGTACAGGCCCTGGTGTGGTGAAGATGGCCTCACAGGAAGCACATGCCATGGTGTAATGTGGATGGCATCAGCCAGTAGCACAGGCCCTTGAGTATTGTGAATGGCATCAGCCAGCCACACCACTGGCCCTTGTGAAATGTGGATGGTTTTGGCCAGCAACACAGGCCCTGGTGTGGTGATGATGGCCTCACAGGAAGCACTGTCCCTGGTGTAATTTGGATGGCCTCATCCAACAACACTGGCCCTGGTGAAATGTCGATGGTATTAGCCAGCACCACAGGCCCTGGTGTAATGTGAATGTCCTCAGCCAACACCACTGGCTCTGGTGTAATGTGGATGGTATTGGCCAGCACCACAGGCCCTGGTGTAATGTGAATGGCCTTAGCCAACACCACTGGCCCTGGTGAAATGTGCATGACATCGGTCAGCACCAGAGGCCCAGGTGTAATGTGGATGGCATTAACAAGCAGCAGAGGCCCTGGTGGTGTGAAGATGGCCACACAGCAATCACTGTCCCTGGTGTAATGTGGATGGTAGAAGCCGGCATCACAGGCCGTGATGTAATGTGGATCGCCTCAGCCAAAAGCACAGGCCCTGGTGTGGTGAAGATGGCCTCACAGGAAGCACTGTCCCTTGTGTAATGTGTATGGCCTCAGCCAAGAACAGTGGCCCTGGTGAAATGTGGATTATATTGGCCAGCACCACAGGCCCTGGTGTAATGTGAATATCCTCAGCCAGTAGTAAAGGCCCGTGTGTTTTCTGGAAAGCATCAGCCGGCAACACAATCCCTGGTGAAATGTGGATGGTATCATCGAGTAGCACAGGCCCTGGTGTAATGTGGATGGCCTCATCCAACAGTACAGTCCCTGGTGTGGTGAAGATCGCCTTACAGGAAGCAGTGTCCCTGGTGTAAAGTGTATGGCCTAAGCCAACAACAGTGGTCCTGGTGAAATATGGATGGTATTGGCCAGCACCACAGGCCTTGGTGTAATATGAATGTCCTCAGCCTGAAGCACAGGCCCTTGTGTATTGTGGATCACATCAGCCAGCACCACAGGCCCTGGTGTAATGTGAATGTCCTCACCCTGAAGCACAGGCCCTTGTGTAATGTGGATGGCCTCAGCCAACAACACTGGCCCTGGTGAAATCTGGATGGCATCAACGAGTAGCACAGGCCCTCGTGTAATGTTGATGGCATCATCCAGCACCACATGCCCTGGTGTGGTGATGATGGCCTGACAGGAAGCACTGTCCCTGGTGTAATGCGGATGGCCTCATCCAACAACACTGGTCCTGGTGAAATGTGGATGGTATTGGCCAACACCAAAGGACGTTGTGTAATGTGGATGGCCTCGGCCAACACCACTGGCCCTGGTGTAATGTGGATGGCATCAGCCAGTATCACAGGCCCTTCTGTGTTGTGGATGTCATCAGCCAGCAACACAAGCCCTGGTGAAATGTGGATGGTTTAGGACAGCACCAAAGGGCCTGGTGAAATGTGGATGGTATCGGCCAGCACCAAAGGCCCTGGTGTAATGTGGATGGCCTCAGCCAAAAGTACATGCCCTGGTGTGGTGAAGATGGCCTCACAGGAAGCACTGTCCGTGATGTAAAGTGTATGGCCTCAGCCAACAACAGTGGCCCTCGTGAAATGTGGATGGTATTAGAATAGAATAGAATTCAACTTTATTGTCATTGCACATGCACAGGTACAGGGCAACGAAATGCAGTTTGCATCCATCCAGAAGTGCTTTAGTGATATAGATATATTACAATATACAGTATTGGCCAGCACAACAGGCCATGTTGTAATGTGGATGGCTTCATCCAGCAACACCACAGGCCCTGGTGAAATGTGGTTGTTTTCGGCCAGCAACACAGGCCTTTGGGTAATTTGGATGGCTAGCAGCACAGGCCCTGGTCTGGTGAAGATGGCCTCACAGGAATCACTGGCCCTGGTGTATTTTCGATGGCATCAGCAAACAGCACAGAACCTGGTCTAGTGAAGATGGCCCCACAGAAATTACTGGCCCTGGTGTATTGTGGATGGCATCAGTCGTCAACACAGGCCCTCGTGAAATATCGGTGGCCTCAGTCAGCAGCACAAGCCCTACTGCAATGTGAATGGCCTCAGCCAGCAACACAGTCCCTGGTGTAATGTTAATGTCCTCATCCAACCCCATGGCCCCGGTGCAATGTGGATGGCCTCAGCCAGCAGCACAGGACCTGGTGTAATGTGGATGGCATAATCTAACAACACTAGCCCTTGTGAAATATGGATGGTATGGTAAGCACCACACACCCTGGTGCAATGTGGATGGCCTTAGCTTACACCACTGGCCCTGGTGTAATGTGCATGATATCGGCCAGCATCACAGGCCCTAATGTGGATGGCATCAACGAGCATCAAAGGCCCTGGTGGGGTAAAGATGGCCTCACAGGAAGCACAGGCCCTGGTGTAATGTGGATGGTAGAAGCCGGCATCACAGTCTTTGGTGTAATGTTGATGGCCTAAGCCAACAACAGTGGCCCTGGTGAAATGTGGATGGTGTTGGCCAGCACCAGAGGCCCTGGTGTAATTTGAATGGCTTAGGCCACCAGCACAGGCCCTCGTGTGGTGAAGATGGCCTCACAGGAAGCACTGTCCCTGGTGTAATGTGGATGGCCTCAGCAAACAACACTGGCCTTGGTAAAATGTCGATGGTATTGGCCAGCACCACAGGCCCTGCTGTAATGTAGATGGCATCAGCCAGTAGAACAGGCCCTTGAGTAATGTGAATGGCATCAGCCAGCAACACAGGCCCTTGGGTAATATGGAAGGCTAGCAGCATAGGCCCTTGTGTAATGTGGATGGTATCAGCCAGCACCACAGGCCCTGGTGTGGTGATGATGGCCTCACAGGAAGCACTGTCCCTGGTGTAATTTGGATGGCCTCAGCCAACAACATTGGCCCTAGTGTAATGTGGATGGTATTGGCTAGCACCACAGGCCCTGGTGTAATGTGAATGTCCTCAGCAATGACCACAGGCCCTGATGAAATGTAGATGGCCTCAGCCAGTAGCACAGGCCCTGTTGTAATGTGGATGGCCTCATCTAACAACTCTGTCGCTGGTGAAATATGGATGGGATTGGTCAGCACCACACACCCTGGTGAAATGTGCATGATATCGGTCAGCACCACAGGCCCAGGTGTAATCTGGATGGCATCAACGAGCAGCAGAGGACCTGGTGTGGTGAAGATGGCCTCACAGGAAGCACTGTCCCTTGTGTAATGTGTATGCCTTTGCCAAAAACAGTGGCCCTGGTGAAATGTGGATTATATTGGCCAGCACCACAGGCCCTGGTTTGGTGATGATTGCCACACAGGAAGAACTGTACCTGGTGTAAAGTGTACGGCCTAAGCCAACAACAGTGGCCCTGGTGAAATATGGATGGTATTGGCCAGCACCACAGGCCCTGGTGTAATGTGAATGTCCTCAGCCAGAAGCACAGGCTCTTGTGTATTGTGGATCGCATCAGCCAGCAAAACAAGCCCTGGTGAAATGTGGTTGGTATCAACGAGTAGCACAAGCCCTGGTGTAATGTGGATGGCCTCAGCAAGCACCACAGGCCCTGGTTTGGTGATGATGGCATCACAGGAAGCACTGGCAGTGGTGTAATGTGGATGGCCTGAGCCAACACCACTGGCCCTGGTGTAATGGGGATGGCATCAGCCAGTAGCACAGGCCCTTGTTTATTGTGGATCGCATCAGCCAGCAACACAAGCCCTGGTGAAATGTGGATGGTTTGGGCCTGCACCACAGGCCCTGGTTTAATGTGGATGGCATCAACGGGCCTGTGGTGCTGGCCAATACCATCCACATTACACATTACGCTGAGGCCATACACTTTACATCAGGGACAATGCTTCCTGTAAGGCCATCATCAGCACACCAGGGCCTGTGGTGCTGGATGATGCCATCAACATTACACCAGGGCCTGTGCTAGTCGTTGATGCCATCCACATTACACCAGGGCCTTTGGTGCTGGCCAATACCATCCACATTTCACCAGGGCAACTGTTGTTGGCTTCTACCATCCATATTACACCACGGACAGTGTTTCCTGTGAGGCCATCTTCACCCGACCAGGGCCTCTGTTGCTCGTTGATGCCATCCACATTACACCAGGGTGTGTGGTACTGAGCAATACCATCCATATTTCACCAGGGCCACTGTTGTTGGCTTCTACCATCCACATTACACCAGGGACAGTGCTTCCTGTGAGGCCATCTTCACCACACCACTGCCTGTGTTACTGTCAGGGGCCATCCACATTACACGCGGGCCTGTGGTGTTGTCCGAAACCATCCACATTTCACCAGGGCTTGTGTTTCTGCCTGATGACATCCACAAAACACAGGGGCCTGTGGTGCTGGATGAGGCCATCCACATTCCACCAGGGCCAGTGTTGTTGGCGGAGGCCATCCACATTACACCACTGCCAGTGCTTCCTTTGATTCATTCATCACCACACCAGGGCCTGTGGTGCTGGCCAATACCATCCACATTTCACCAGGGCCACTGTTGTTGGCTGAGGCCACAGACTTTACACCAGGCACAGTGCTTCCTGTGAGGCCATCTTCACAACACCAGGGCCTGTACTGTTGGATGAGGACATCCACATTACACCAGGGACAGTTCTTCTTGTGCGGCCATCATCACCACACCAGGGCCTGTGCTACTTGCTGATGCCATCCACAATACACCTGGGCCTGTGGTTCTGACCAATATCATGCACAATTCACCAGGGCCAGTGGTGTTGGCTAAGGCTATTCACATTACACCAGGGTGTGTGGTGCTGACCAATACCATCCACATTTCACCAGGGCCAGTGTTGTTGGCTGGGGCCATCCACATTACACCAGGGACAGTGCTTCCTGTGATTCCATCATCACCACACCAGGGCCTGTGGTGCTGGCCAATACCATCCACATTTCACCAGGGCCACTGTTTTTAGCTGAGGCCTGTGACAAAGTGGCTAGGACAGAATTCATTTGCCATTTGTCACTTGCGTATATTGTTATTCTGTGTTCTGTTATTTTACAGTCAGCCATAATGCTTTAATTTAGACATTGCTGGTGTAACTTCTCTTAACACACAATATCCCGGGTTTTGTTTGTGGTAGCAGTAGTTACATTCTTTACATCCATGCATGTGTTTTAAAGCAAACACTACTAACCATCAGATCATCTGAATTCTCTTCTGTTTACAGGCACATGTCTAGCAAATTATGTTTCTTTATGTTGCTTTGGTTATACTTACCATGGTGTCCATGTTGTGCTTGCAGGTCCTATATGTGAGACAGGTGTATGGGAAGGGCCGCCCACTACTTCCTGTTTATATAGGGTCATGAGGTCAATGATTGGATCACTGGGTGTAACCAAATGGAGGGTTTTTCATTTTGTATAGTATTGTTTGTTTTCTTTAAAGTAGCCTTTTGAGTTATATTGTATGCAGTGTTTTACTTTACAAACTATTTAGTTGAGTAAATGAGTTTGTCAGTTTCATGCATGACTTTATTCCTGTTCTTTGTTTAGAATTGTATTATTTGGTTTGACCTATTTTGTTCAATGGTAGGGACTAACGAGGTCAGGTGTGGGCAAAGTCTTGTATAAAGCCAGTGGGATTTTTGCATGCCTGATTGATTGTTTTATGGTAAAAGGGAGATGCTAGCAATAAAGTATGCTTAAAAAGAACTTCAATTGTCTGCTAATGCTATTTACTTATAACCTTCCTTGCTGCTTAAGTTATGCTACATCACAAGGCCATACACATTACACCAGGGACAGTGCTTCCTGTGAGGCTGTCAGGGTCCTGGGTCTCCTGACCCAGCGTTTTAGTTCTTTGTGATTTTTGTATTATTGTACTTGGTGTGAGTTATTCTATAGTTTCTAGTAGTGATGGGACGTTCTGTATCGAGGCTTCGGAGCGTGTGTCGAGTAATGGAGGGGGCGTTTCCGCGAAGCGCGTATCGAGGCTTGCTTCATTTATGGGAGGAGCTGAAAATGATGACGTCCGAAGCCTCGCTGCCCGGCTGTACCACGTGACTGGTTCATGAAGTGGTTCGAACTTTGCCGCGAGATATGACAGCGATATAAACCCCTCAGACTTCATTCAAAAATGTGGGTGTTTGATGGAGAGTTGCGGTTAGTGAGAGTTTGGAGACCGTTTGGAGGTTTATGAGAGTGAGGAAAGTCAGGAGAGAATGGAGCCAGCTAAGAAGAGGAGGATGTCCTCCCCTGTGTGGGAACATTTTGATCTTATTCCTCCCAACAAGGTATGTAAATTTCTACAGAAGATGTATTTTCATGATACTGATGGTGCAATACAATTTATGTTGAGCTGTCTTGACTTTTGTACAAGGTGAAGTGTTTGCTATGTGCCAGGGAGCTGGGATATGACAACAACAACACCTCATCCATGCTTAGGCACTACAGAGCTTTGCATGAGAATAAGGGGGACACCGATTGTGGAGCAAGACCAGGTGAGCCATCAAATGCAATGATAATATAGGATGCAGTAATGTTACTAAATGATATAACAGTATTATACAACTGTTATAAGTTACGTGTGTGATATTTATATTTGTGCTTTATCTTTATTGTCTTTCCTCAGGAGAACAATCTCAAATAGATGAAGACCTGGTCAGCATGGTGATTGAGGACTCCCAGCTATTTAGCATTGTGGAGGACAAAGGATTCAAAAGATTTGTTAAATCATTAAATCCTAGCTATGTTCTCCCCACTAAAAAGGTCATAAAAGCAGTGAAAATTTAGTTTTTACAGAATAAAATGTGAACAGGCAGGATTGAGGCTCAAAGCCTCAGTGTGTAGCTGTCCATACCTCAACGTTACAAAAGCACAACTACTGTCCACACCCCAACCACACCTCACCTCACAGTAAATGATCATTTCCATTTCAAGCATTTCCAAATAATCATTTCCCATACTGCCACTATAAATATACACAGTATACTGCCATCACTACAATATACATGTTTTACACACTCCTTTTGTTGTTGACATTTACAGGCTGTGTGCAAAATGCCACACTCTTCAAATTCATGCCAGCTATTATTTTTACGTCCAGTAGGTGTCCTGCTAGAGCAAATGAAGCTTCATGAAGCTTCGCGTTGGGGTGAACCAATTGGATGAAAAGCTTCAGTGCTTCATGGGGCTTCATCTGCCCATCACTAGTTTCTAGTTTCGATCCCTTGCCCTTCTCGTTTCTCTGTGTCCCCTCTGTTCTGTAAGTCTGTGTCTGCATGTTTGAGTTCCCCTCCGTGTCTATCGGTTCTTAGAGTCCTCTGCCTTATGGTTTATGTCTCTATGTTTCTTAGTTGCTGTCTCCACGGTGTCAAGTTCGCGTCTCTGTGTGATCCTTCCTGTTTTACTTTGAAGGTCCGTGACTTATGTGAATGTGTCCTGCTTTGCTTGTCTCGTCAGTTCTAATTTCCCCCAGCTGTGCTCTCCTTCTGTGTCTCATTCTCCTCGTTACTTCCCAGTGTATTTAGACCCTGTGTTTCTCTGAGTCAGTGTTGCGTCGTACCCTCAACAAGCTGTGTGTGTTTTGCCTCTGTGTTGCCAGTGTTTTGTTTCCAGTTCCAGTTCAGTGTTTTGTTTCCAGTTCAGTGTTTTCTGCTTCAGTGTTTTAGTCCACCAGCTTTTTTGTTTGTCTTTTGATGCCTTTAGTTAGTAAGAGGGTTTCCAGCAATAAAGCTGCGCTTTAAGTTGAATTTCTGTGTCTGAGTCCTGCATTTTGGATCCACCACTCCTGCTTGCCCGCCTGCCACACAGCCAACCATGACAGAACGACGCAACCATCAAATGGATCCTGCGGACTCACAGTCTCAGTATCTCGCGCAGTTGTGGAATTACTGCCGGGGCGTAATCCACGCTGAGGACACCCCCAAGAGACTCATTCAGGTGGTCTTTTTCGACAACTTTTTGTCTTCCACCCTCTGCACAGCTGGTTTTTTTGGACATTAACAGATTAAAACAGCTAACAGCTCTGAGGGCCAGGATTTGCTTCGAACTGTTTGGCATGGGCGGTCCAGGCAAGGAAGGGTCAGCTACCCTCCTGGAAGCCCTCACTGCCTGGTATTCTCAGCATCAGCATCCTTTCACATCAAGATTTATCACTAAATCATTCGATCCTCCCTTAAGAGAGAAACTGCATCCTCGCTGCCTTCACCCCAGTACACCAGTGTCACCTGTGTCTCCAGTAGCTCAGCTCCCAGTGTCACCTGCCCCGCAGCCTCCCTCAGCTCGGTTAGCCGCCCCGCAGCCTCCCTCAGCTCGGTTAGCCGCCTCGCAGCCACTCTCAGCTCGGTTAGCCGCCCCGCAGCCACTCTCAGCTCGGTTAGCCACCCCGCAGCCACTCTCAGCTCGGTTAGCTACCCCGCAGCCACTCTCAGCTCGGTTAGCTACCCCGCAGCCACTCTCAGCTCAGTCTACAGAGTCACCCTCAGTTCAGTCTCCAGTGTCACCCTCAGTTCAGCCTCATGACAGAGGCCATCTTCACCACACCAGGGAGTGTGCTTTTAGATGAGGCCATACACATTACACCAGGGCCTGTTGTGCTGGCCAATACCATCCACATGTCACCAGGGCCTCTGCTGTTCGTTGATGCCATCCACAATACACAAGGGCCTGTGGTGCTGACCAATATCATGCACATTTCACCAGGGCCAGTCGTGTTGGCTGAGGACATCCGCATTACACCAGGGCCTGTGGTGCTAGCCAATACCATCCACATTTCACCAGGGCCACTGTTGTTGGCTGAGGCCATACACATTACACCAGGGACAGTGCTTCCTGTGAGGCCATCTTCACCACACCACTGCCTGTGTTACTGGCACAGGCCATCCACATTACACCCGGGCCTGTGGTGTTGTCCGAAACCATCCAATTTTCACCAGGGCTTGTGTTTCTGCCTGATGACATCCACAAAACACAGGGGCCTGTGATACTGGCTGATGCCATCCACATTACACCACTACCAGTGCTTCCTGTGAGGCCATCATCACCACACCAGGGCCTGTTCTACTGGCTGATGCCATCTACATTACAGCAGGGCCTGTGGTGCTGGCCAATACCATCCACATTTCACCAGGGCCAGTGTTGTTGGCTGAGGCCATCCACATTACACCACTGCCAGTGCTTCCTTTGATTCATTCATCACCACACCAGGGCCTGTGGTGCTGGCCAATAACATCCACATTTCACCAGGGCCAGTGTTGTTGGCTGAGGCCATACACTTTACACCAGGGACAGTGCTTCCTGTGAGGCCATCTTCACCACACCAGTGACTGTACTGTTGGATGAGGCCATCCACATTACACCAGGGACAGTTCTTCCTGTGAGGCCATCATCACCACACCAGGGCCTGTG
Source organism: Rhamphochromis sp. 'chilingali' (assembly GCF_963969265.1). NCBI lineage: Eukaryota > Metazoa > Chordata > Actinopteri > Cichliformes > Cichlidae > Rhamphochromis > Rhamphochromis sp. 'chilingali'. The sequence continues at coordinate 30,031,135 of NC_137945.1, read as the reverse complement.
GTGCTGGCCAATACCATCCACATTTCACCAGGGCCAGTGTTGTTGGCTGAGGCCATCCACATTACACCAGGGACAGTGCTTCCTGTGATTCCATCATCACCACACCAGGGCCTGTGGTGCTGGCCAATACCATCCACATTTCACCAGGGCCACTGTTGTTGGCTGAGGCCATCCACATTACACCAGGGACAGTGCTTCCTGTGATTCCACCATCCCCACACCAGGGCCACTGTTGTTGGCTGAGGCCATACACATTAAACAAGGGACAGTGCTTCCTGTGAGGCCATCTTCACCACACCAGGGCCTCTGCTGCTCGTTGATGCCATCCACATTACACCTGGGCCTGTGGTGCTGACCGATATCATTCAAATTCAAATTTTTATTTGTCACGTACACAGTCATACACATTACGATTTGTAGTGAAATGCTTGGACAACTGCTCGTGACCTAAAGAAAACAAAAAAGGAAAAGGCTATGAATAAGATAGGAAATAAATATGAAAAATTAAAAAGGGTAAATTTAACTACGATGGAATAAAATATAAATTAAGGTTAAAAATGAAATAACTGTACAACACAAATTAGAATGAAGGGTAAATTTAACTGGGAAAGAATAAGATAAAATATATAAATTAAAGTTGAAAATAAAATAACTGTACAACAAAATACACAATATAGAACTATATAAGAATGTATGAAGAAATATAAATAAATATATACACAATAACAGCAGGTGTACAAGTATTAACTGGAAATGAAGAATATAATGTCTGGTGTTGTGCAATCCACATTATGTCTTGTGCAGTGCAAATATGCTTAAAGTGATTTAAGTGATGAAGTGAAAACAATGTCCAGAATGTCCAGTGTGTGTGTAAGAACTGTATGTGTGGGTCAGTGCTGTGTGGTGGTGTGATTGAGAGACCGTATCGCCTGCGGGAAGAAGCTCCTCCTCAGTCTCTCTGTGTTGGTCTTCAGGGAGCGGAATCGCTTTCCTGACCTCAACAGAGAGAACAGTCTATTGTTGGGATGGCTGAGGTCCTTCACGATCTTCCTGGCCTTGGTCCAGCACCGCCTGCTGTAGATTGAGTGCAGGTCAGGGAGCTCGGAGCGGATGGTGCGCTCAGCTGACCGCACAACCCTCTGTAGAGCTCGTCTGTCCTGCATGGTGCTGTTCCCGAACCAGGTTAAGATGTTTCCCGACAGGATGCTCTCTATGGTGCACGAGTAAAAGTTCCTGAGCACCTTGGAGGGCAGTTGGAAGTCTCTCAAGCGTCTGAGGTGGTAGAGACGCTGTCGGGTCTTTTTCACCACGGTGTTGATGTGACAGGACCATGACAGGTCCTGCGTGATGTGAACTCCAAGGTATTTGAAGCTGTCCACTCTCTCCGCTGGGCACTCGTTGATGACAGTGGTCTGGTAGTTCCTCTCCTGCTTAGTGCTGAAGTCCACTATCAGCTCCTTTGTCTTACTGACGTTTAGAAGGAGGTTGTTCCTCTGGCACCAGTTCTCCAGATTCCTAATATCCTTCAGGTAGGCCGTCTCATTGTTATAAGAGATCAGGCCCACCTGGTCGTCAGCAAACTGACCATCATGCACATTTCACCAGGGTGTGTGGTGCTGACCAATCCCATCCATATTTCACCAGCAACAGAGTTGTTAGATGAGGCCATCCACATTTCACCAGGGCCTGTGGTCATGGCTGAGGCCAACTACATTTCATCAGGGCCTGTGGTCATGGCTGAGGACATTCACATTACACCAGGGCCTGTGGTGCTGGCCAATACCATCCACATTTCACCAGGGCCACTGTTGTTGGCTTAGGCCATCCACATTACACCAGAGACTGTGATGCCAGCTTCTACCATCCACATTACACCAGGGCCTGTGCTTCCTGTGAGGCCATCTTTACCCCACCAGGGCCTTTGATGCTCGTTGATGCCATCCACATTAGGGCCTGTGATGCTGGCCGATATCATGCACATTACACCAGGGCCAGTAGTGTAAGCTAAGGCCATCCACATTACACCAGGGTGTGTGGTGCTTACCAATACCATCCATATTTCACAAGGGCCAGTGTTGTTAGATTATGCCATCCACATTACACCAGGTCCTGTGCTGCTGGCTGAGGCCATCCACATTGCACCGGGGCCATGGGGTTGGATGAGGACATTAATATTACACCAGGGACTGTGTTGCTGGCTGAGGCCATTCACATTGCAGTAGGGCCTGTGCTGCTGGCTGAGGCCACCTGTATTTCACGAGGGCCTGTGTTGGTGGCTGATGCCATCCAAAATACACCAGGGACAGTGCTTCCTGTGAGGCCATCGTCACAACACCAGGGCCTGTGGTCATGGCTGATACCATCCACATTACCCAAGGGCCTGTGTTGCTGGCTGATGCCATTCACAATAATCAAGGGCCTGTGCTACTGGCTGATGCCATCTACATTACAGCAGGGCCTGTGGTGCTGGCCAATACCATCGACATTTCACCAAGGCCAGTGTTGTTTGCTGAGGCCATCCACATTACACCAGGGACAGTGCTTCCTGTTAGGCCATCTTCACCACACCAGGGCCTATGCTGCTGGCTGAAGCTATTCAAACTACACCAGGGCCTATGGCACTGGCCAATACCATCCACATTTCACCAGGGCCACTGTTGTTGGCTTAGGCCATCCACATTACACCAGAGACTGTGATGCCAGCTTCTACCATCCACATTACATCAGGGCCTGTGCTTCCTGTGAGGCCATCTTCACCACACCAGGGCCTGTGCTTTTGGCTGAGGCGATCCACATTACATCACGGCCTGTGATGCCGGCTTCTACCATCCACATTACACCAGGGACAGTGATTGCTGTGTGGCCATCTTCACCCCACCAGTGCCTCTGCTGCTCGTTGATGCCATCCACATTACACCTGGGCCTCTGGTGCTGACCGATATCATGCACATTTCACCAGGCCAGTGGTGTTGGCTAAGGCCATTCACATTGCACCAGGGTGTTTGGTGCTGACCAATACCATCCATATTTCACAAGGGACAGAGTTGTTAGATGAGGCCATGAGACGGGAGTCTGCATTCAATCACCTTCTCAGCAGAGTGCACAACACGCTGCAGTCTCTGTTTGTCCCTGATAGTGGCTCCAGCATACCACACGGTGACTGACGAGGTGAGGATGGAAACGATGATTGCAGTGTAGAATTGCATCATCGTCCGTGTTGGCAGGTTGAATTTCTTCAGCTGCCTCAGGAAGTACATCCTCTGCTGGGCTTTCTTGATGACGGAGGTGATGGTGGGCTCCCACTTCAGGTCCTGGGTGATGGTTGTACCCAGGAAGCGGAATGAGTCCACAGAGGTGATGGGGGTGTCAGTCAGGATGATTGGGGGGGGGGGGGGAGTGGAGCTGTGTGCTTCCTGAAGTCCACAATAATCTCCACTGTCTTCTGGGCATTCAGCACCAGGTTGTTGTGGCTGCACCAGGACACCAGACGTTCAACCTCCCTCCTGTAGGCAGACTCATCCCCGTCCGAGATGAGTCCAATAACGGTGGTGTCATCTGCAAACTTGATTAGCTTGACAGACTGGTGGGTGGAGGTGCAGCAGTTAGTATACTGGGAGAAGAGCAGGGGACAAAGAACACAGCCCTGAGTGGAGCCGGTGCTGATGGTCCGGGAGTCCGAGACATTCTTTCCCAGCCTCACATGCTGTTTCCTGTCCGCCAGGAAGTCAGTGATCCACCGGCAGATGGGATCAGGTACATTCATCTGGGAAAGCTTGCCTCGGAGATGGTCTGGAAGGATGGTATTGAAGGCAGAGCTGAAGTCCACAAACAGGATCCTGGCGTAGGTTCCTGGGGAGTCCAGATGCTGCAGGATGAAGTGTAGGGCCATGTTGATGGCGTCATCTACAGACCTGTTGGCTCTGTATGCAAACTGCAGGGGGTCCAGGAGGGGGGCCGTGAGGGTCTTGAGATAGGAGAGAACCAGGCGCTCAAAAGACTTCATGACCACAGATGTCAGAGCCACGGGTCTGTAGTCATTTAGTCCAGTGATCCTAGGTTTCTTGGGGACAGGGATTATGGTAGAGGACTTGAAGCAGGCAGGCACATGACATGCCTGCGGTGAGGAGTTGAAAATGCCAGAAAACACTGGGGCCAGCTCGTTTGCACAGTGTCTGAGGGTGGCAGAAGACACACCGTCTGGGCCGGGAGCTTTTCGAGCATTCAGACTCTTAAACTGCTTCCTCACACCTTCTTCTTGAATATGAAGAGTTGTGGTGGGAGGAGGTGGTGTGAAATCCTCTTTTGTGTGGGGTGAGGGGGGGGGGGGTGTTGTAGGTGAAGTGTTTGAAGGTGGTGATGGCTCTATGGAGGGGGGAGAGGTGGGGTAATGAGTGTCCAAAGTGTCTCTATTGTTGGGGCCGTTGGAGGTGTGAAGGCTGCCTGATGGCTCGTCAAAACGGCAGTAAAAGTTGTTGAGGGTGTTGGCCAAGAGCAAGTCATCAGTAGAGTGGGGGGTTTTAGGCTTGTAGTTGGTGATATTCCTAAAACCTTTCCACACAGAGGCCGAGTCATTCTCTGAGATCTGCTGCTGCATCTTCTCAGAGTGCTGATGTTTAGCAACGTCCACTACTTTAGTGAACCTGTACTTGGCCTCTCTGTAGCAGTCCCTCTCTCCGCTTCTGAACGCCTTTCTCTTTTCCAGCCACAGCTTCTTGAGTTTAGGAGGTTTGTCATTGTTATAACTCACCCTGGTGTGTGATGGCACAATGCTGTCCTCACAGAAGTGGATATAGGAGGTGACAGTGTCCGTAAACTCGTCCAAGCTGTTAGAAGCAGCCTTCATTGTGTCCCAGTCTGTAGACTCCAAACACGTGCGAAGCTCCTCTACAGCCTCGTTGCTCCACAGTTTTTTGGTCCTCACGACAGGTTTGGAGAGCTTCAGCCTCTGTCTGTACGCGGGGATTAGGTGGATCATGACATGGTCAGAAAATCCGAGTGAAGCGCGGGGCACCGCACGATAGGCCCCGCTGATCGTGCTGTAACAGTGGTCTAATGTCCTCTCCTCTCTGGTCGGGCATTTAATATACTGCTTGTATTTGGGAAGCTCATGGCTCAGATTGGCTTTGTTAAAGTCCCCAAGAGCAATAATGAGAGAGTCCGGGAATGTCCGCTCCATGTGCAGTATCTGCTCCGCGAGTGCGCACTGAGTTGCCTGCGCATCCGCATCTGGCGGGATGTAAACAGCGGCCAGGATGAATAAAGCACACTCCCGCGGAGAATAAAACGGTTTGCAGTGAATAAAAAGGTATTCCAGAGAGGAAGAGCAGTGCTGAGCAATCACTGGTACATCTGTGCACCAGCCACTATTAAGGTAGAAGCAGACACCTCCACCTTTGGTCGTACCAGAGAGAGAGGCCTGCCGGTCCGCGCGCAGCAGATGAAAGCCCTCCAGCTTGAGCGCGCTGTCCGGGATGTCCTCACAGAGCCACGACTCCGTAAAACATAAGACACAGGAGGAGGCAAAGTCTCTGTTCATCCTTCTCATCAGGGCCAGCTTGTCTATTTTATTCCTGAGTGAGCGTACATTGGAAAGGAAGATCCCAGGAAGAGCAGTTCGCAGTCCACGTCTCCTCAGACGCACGAGTGCGCCGGCTCGCTTACCTCTCTTTCGGCGTCTCCTTTCCTGATCAGAGTCTGCAGTAAATCTGCCGCAGATGCGACAAATATTGGAAGGAAATCCACAGGTGTTGTAGTCCTGTAGTTAAGAAGCTCTTCTCTGGTGTAGGAATATCCAGAGGAGTGCCCAGACACAGAAGTTATGCACAAAAACACAACAGAAGTAACGCACTGAAGCACCAGGGCATCCATACGCGGCGCCATCTTGGATCAATCAGGGCCAGGGCCAGTGGTGTAAGCTAAGGCCATCCACATTACAGCAGGGTGTGTGGTGCTTACCAATACCATCCATATTTCACAAGGGCCAGTGTTGTTAGATTATGCCATCCTCATAACACCAGGTCCTGTGCTGCTAGCTGAGGCCATCCACGTTGCACCATTGCCCGTGCTACTCGTTGATACCAACCACATTTCACCAGGGCTTGTGTTGCTGGCTGATGCGATCCACAATACACAAGGGCCTGTGCTTCTGGCTGAGGACATTCACATTACACCAGGGCCTGTGGTGCTTACCAATACCATCCATATTTCAGAAGGGCCAGTGTTGTTAGATTATGCCATCCTCATAACACCAGGGCCTGTGGTGTTGCTGGATGAGGCCATACACATTACACAAGGGCCTGTGCTACTCGTTGATACCAACCACATTTCACCAGGGCTTGTGTTGCTGGCTGATGCGATCCACAATACACAAGGGCCTGTGCTTCTGGCTGAGGACATTCACATTACACCAGGGCCTGTGGTGCTGGCCAATACCATCCATATTTCACCAGGGCCACTGTTGCTGGCTTAGGCCATACACTTTGCACCAGGGACACTGCTTCCTGTGAGGCCATGTTCACCAGACCAGGGCCTGTGCTGCTGGCTTATACCATTCTCCTTTCACCAGGGCCTGCGTTGCTGGCTGAGGCCTACTACATTTGGCCAGGGACTGTGCTACTCGTTGATTGCATCCATATTACACCCGGGCCTGTTTTGCTGTCTAAAACCATCCAAATTTCACCAGGGCTTGTGTTGCTGGCTGATGACATTCACAAAACACAAGGGCCTTTGATACTGGCTGATGCCATCCACATTACACTAGGGCCAGTGGTGTTGGCTGAGGACATTCACATTACACCAGGGCCTGTGCCAATACCATCCACATTTCACAAGGGCCAGTGTTGTTGGATGAGGCCATCCACATTACACCAGTGCCTGTGCTACTTGTTGATTCCATTCACATTACACCAGTGCCTGTGCTACTCGTTGATTCCATTCACATTACACCAGGGCCTGTGGTGCTGGCCAATACCATCCACATTTCACCAGGGCCAGTGTTGTTGGCTGAGGCCATCGAGATTACACCACTACCGGTGCTTCCTGTGATGCCATCATCACCACATCAGGGCCTGTGCTACTCGTTGATACCATCCACATTTCACCAGGGCATTTTGTTGCTGGCTGATGCGATCCACAATACACAAGGGCCTCTGCTACTGGCTGATGACATTCAAATTACACCAGGGCCTGTGGTGCTGGCCAATACCATCGATATTTCACCAGGGCCACTGTTGTTGGCTGAGGCCGTACATTTTACACCAGGGAGAGTGCTTCCTGTGAGGCGATCTTCACCACACCAGGGCCTGTACTGTTGGCTGAGGCCATCCACATCACACCAGGGCCTTTGTTGCTGGCCCATACCATCCGCATTTCACCTGGGCCACTGTTGTTGGCTGAGGCCACCCACATTACACCAAGGTCTGTGGTGCTGGACATTACCATCCACATTTCACCTGGGCCACTGTTGTTGGCTGAGGCCGTACATTTTACACCAGGGAGAGTGCTTCCTGTGAGGCGATCTTCACCACACAAGATTCTTTGCTGTTAGCTGAGGCCATCCATATTACAACAGGCCCTGTCCTACTGGGTGAGGACATTTACATTTCATCAGGGCCTGTGGTGATGGCTGATGACATCCACAAAACACAAGGGCCTGTGATACTGGCTGATGCCATCCACATTTCACCACGGCCACTGTTGTTGGCTTAGGCCATACACTTTACACCAGGGACAGTGCTTCCTGTGAGGCCATCTTCACCCGACAAGGGCCTTTGGTGCTCGTTGATGCCATCCACATTACACTTGGGCCTGTGGTGCTGACCGATATCATGCACATTTCACCAGGGCCAGTGGTGTTGGCTAAGGCCATTCACATTACACCAGGGCCTTTGCTACTGGCTTACGACATTTACATATCACCAGGGCCTGTATTGGTGGCTGATCCCATCCACAATATACAAAGGCCTGTGCTACTGGCTGATGCCATGCCCATTACACCAGGGCCAGTGTTGTAGGATGAGGCCATCCACATTACACAAGGGCCAGTGCTGCTAGCCTTACACATTACCCAAGGGCCTGTGTTGCTGGCCGAAACCATCCACATTTCAGTAGGGCCAGTGGTGTTGCTGGCTGATGCCGTTCACAATACTCAAGGGCCTGTGCTACTGGCTGATGCCATCTACATTAAACCAGGGCCTGTAGTGCTGGCCAATACCACCGACATTTCACCAGGGCCAGTGTTGTTTGCTGAGGCCATCCACATTACACCACGGACAGTGCTTCCTGTGAGGCCATCTTCACCACACCAGGGACTGTGCTGTTGGCTGAAACCATCCAAATTACATCAGGGCCATTAGTCCTTGCCGATGTCATCCACATTTCACCAGGGCCAGTGGTGTTGGCTAAGGCCACCCACATTACACCAAGGTCTGTGGTGCTGGACATTACCATCCACATTTCACCTGGGCCAGTGTTGGTAGATGAGGCCATCCACATTACACCATGGCCTGTGCTTCCTGTGAGGCCATCTTCACCACACCAGGGCCTGTATTGTTGGATGAGGCCATCCACATTACACCAGGTACAGTTCTTCCTGTGTGGCAATCATCACCAAACCAAGGCCAGTGTTGTTAGATGAGGCCATCCACATTTCACAAGGCCCTGCATTGCTGGCTCATGCCATCCACATAACAACAGGGCCTGTGCTACTGGCTTAGTTCAACTACATTTCACCGGGGCCTGTGCTAGTCGTTGATGCCATCCACATTATACCAGGGCAAGTGGTGCTGTCCGAAACCATCCACATTACACCAGGGACAGTGCTTCCTGTGAGGACATCTTCACCCAACCAGGGAATCTGCTGCTCGTTGATGCCATCCACATTACAACTGGGGGTGTGGTGCTGGATATCATTCACATTTCACCAGGGCCAGTGGTGTTAGCAAAGGCCATTCACACTACACCAGGGTGTGTGATGCTGACCAATACCATCCATATTTCACCAAGGACAGTGTTGTTAGATGAGGCCATCCAAATTACACCAAGGACAGTGCTTCCTGTGAGGCCATCATCACCACACCAGGGCCTGTACTGCTGGCTGATACCATCCACATTACACAAGGGCCAGTGCTGCTAGCCTTACACATTACCCAAGGGCCTGTGTTGCTGGCCGAAACCATCCACATTTCAGTAGGGCCAGTGGTGTTGCTGGCTGATGCCGTTCACAATACTCAAGGGCCTGTGCTACTGGCTGATGCCATCTACATTAAACCAGGGCCTGTAGTGCTGGCCAATACCACGGACATTTCACCAGGGCCAGTGTTGTTTGCTGAGGCCATCCACATTATACCACGGACAGTGCTTCCTGTGAGGCCATCTTCACCACACCAGGGACTGTGCTGTTGGCTGAAACCATCCACATTACATCAGGGCCATTAGTCCTTGCCGATGTCATCCACATTTCACCAGGGCCAGTGGTGTTGGCTAAGGCCACCCACATTACACCAAGGTCTGTGGTGCTGGACATTACCATCCACATTTCACCTGGGCCAGTGTTGGTAGATGAGGCCATCCACATTACACCATGGCCTGTGCTTCCTGTGAGGCCATCTTCACCACACCAGGGCCTGTATTGTTGGATGAGGCCATCCACATTACACCAGGTACAGTTCTTCCTGTGTGGCAATCATCACCAAACCAAGGCCAGTGTTGTTAGATGAGGCCATCCACATTTCACAAGGCCCTGCATTGCTGGCTCATGCCATCCACATAACAACAGGGCCTGTGCTACTGGCTTAGGCCAACTACATTTCACCGGGGCCTGTGCTAGTCGTTGATGCCATCCACATTATACCAGGGCAAGTGGTGCTGTCCGAAACCATCCACATTACACCAGGGACAGTGCTTCCTGTGAGGACATCTTCACCCAACCAGGGAATCTGCTGCTCGTTGATGCCATCCACATTACAACTGGGGGTGTGGTGCTGGATATCATTCACATTTCACCAGGGCCAGTGGTGTTAGCAAAGGCCAATCACACTACACCAGGGTGTGTGATGCTGACCAATACCATCCATATTTCACCAAGGACAGTGTTGTTAGATGAGGCCATCAACATTACAACAGGGCCTTTTCTACTGGCTGAGGCCAACTACATTTCACCAGTGCCTGTCTTGGTGGCTGATCCCATCCACAATATACAAAGGACTGTGCTACTGGCTGATCCCATCCACATTACACCTGGGCCAGTGCTCCTTGTGAGACCATATTCACCACACCAGGGACTGTGCTACTCGTTGATTGCATCCACATTATACCCGGGCCTGATTTGCTGTCCGAAACCATCCACATTTCACCAGGGCTTGTGTTGCTGGCTGATGACATTCACAAAACACAAGGGCCTTTGATACTGGCTGATGCCAACCACATTTCAACAGGGCTTGTGTTGCTGGTTGATGACATTCACAAAACTCAAGGGCCTTTGACACTGGCTGATGCCATCCACATTACACCAGGGCCAGTGGTGTTGGATGAGGCCATCCACATTACACCAGTGCCTGTGCTACTCGTTGATTCCATTCACATTACAGCAGGGCCTGTGGTGCTGACCAATACCATCCACATTTCATCAGGGCCAGTGTTGTTGGCTGAGGCCATCCAGATTACACCACTGCCGGTGCTTCCTGTGATGCCATCATCACCACATCAGGGCCTGTGCTACTCGTTGATACCATCCACATTTCACCAGGGCTTGTGTTGCTGGCTGATGCCATTCACAATACACAAGGGCCTCTGCTACTGGCTGAAGACATTCACATTACACCAGGGCCTGTGGAGCTGGCCAATACCATCGATATTTCACCAGGGCCACTGTTGTTGGCTGAGGCCGTACATTTTACACCAGGAAGAGTGCTTCCTGTCAGGGCATCTTCACCCGACCAGGGCCTGTACTGTTAGCTGAGGCCATCCACATCACACCAGGGCCTTTGTTACTGGCCAATACCATCCATATTTCACCTGGGCCACTGTTGTTGGCTGAGGCCGTACATTTTACACCAGGGAGAGTGCTTCCTGTGAGGCGATCTTCACCACACAAGGTTCTTTGCTGTTCGCTGAGGCCATCCATATTACAACAGGCCCTGTCCTACTGGGTGAGGACATTTACATTTCATCAGGGCCTGTGGTGATGGCTAATGACATCCACAAAACACAAGGGCCTGTGATACTGGCTGATGAGATCCACTTTTCACCAGGGCCACTGTTGTTGGCTTAGGCCATACACTTTACACCAGGGACAGTGCCTCCTGTGAGGCCATCTTCACCCGACCAGGGCGTTTGCTGCTCGTTGATGCCATCCACATTACACTTGGGCCTGTGGTGCTGACCGATATCATGCACATTTCACCAGGGCCAGTGGTGTTGGCTAAGGCCATTCACATTACACCAGGGCCTTTGCTACTGGCTTAGGACATTTACATTTCACCAGGGCCTGTATTGGTGGCTGATCCCATCCACAATATACAAAGGGCCTGTGCTACTGGCTGATGCCATCCACATTACACCAGGGCCAGAGTTGTCGGATTAGACCATCCACATTATACCACTGCCAGTGCTTCCTGTGAGGCCATCTTCACCACACCAGGGCCTGTACTTTTGGCTGAGGCCATCCACATTACACCAGGGCCTTTGGTGCTGGCCAATACCATCCACATTTCACCAGGCACCTTTGGTGCTGTCCGAAACCATTCACATTTCACCAGGGCTCGTGTTGCTGTCTGATGACATCCACAACACAGAAGGGCCTGTGATACTGGGTGATGCCATCCACATTACACCAGGGCCAGTGGTGTTGGCTGAGGCCATTCACATTACACCACGGTGTGTGGTGCTGACGAATACCATCCATATTTCACCAGGGCCAGTGTTGTTGGATGAGGCCATTCACATTACAACAGGGCCTGTGGTACTGGCTGAGGACATTTACATTTCACCAGGGCCTGTTGTGCTGGCAAATACCATCCACATTACACCAGGGCCAGTGGTGTTGGCTGACGACATTCACATTACACCAGGGCCTGTGCTACTCGTTGATACCAACCACATTTCACCAGGGCTTGTGTTGTTGGCTGATGCAATCCACAATACACAAAGGCCTGTGCTTCTGGCTGAGGACATTCACATTACACCATGGCCTGTGGTGCTGGCCAATACCATCCATATTTCACCGGGGCCACTGTTGTTGGCTTAGGCCATACACTTTACACCAGGGACACTGCTTCCTGTCAGGCGATCTTCACCACACCAGGGACTGTACTGTTGGATGAGGCCATCCATATTAAACCAGGGCCTGTGCTACTCGATGATACCATCCACATTTCACCATGGAATGTGTTGCCGGCTGATGCGTTCCAGAAAACACAAGGGCCTTTACTACTGGCTGAGGATATTCACATTACACCAGGGCCTGTGGTGCTGACCAATATAATCCACATTTCACCAGAGCCACTGTTGTTGGCTGAGGCCATACACATTACACAACGGACAGTGCTTCCTGTGAGGCCATCTTCACCACACAAGGGTCTGTGCTTTTGGCTGAGGCGATCCACATTACATCACGGCCTGTGATGCCGGCTTCTACCATCCACATTACACCAGGGACAGTGATTGCTCTGTGGCCATCTTCACCCCACCAGGGCCTCTGCTGCTCGTTAATGCCATCCACATTACACCTGAGCCTCTGGTGCTGACCGATATCATGCACATTTCACCAGGGCCAGTGGTGTTGGCTAAGGCCATTCACATTACACCAGGGTGTGTGGTGCTGGCCAATACCATCCATATTTCACCAGGGACAGAGTTGTTAGATGAGGCCATCCACATTTCACCAGGGATTGTGTTGCTGGCTGATGCGTTCCACAAAACACAAGGGCCTTTACTACTGGCTGAGGATATTCACATTACACCAGGGCCTGTGGTGCTGGTCAATATAATCCACTTTTCACCAGGGCCAGTGGTGCTGGCCAATACCATCCACATTTCACCAGGTCTTGTGTTGCTGGCTGATGACATCCACTTACACCAGGGCCAGTGGTGTTGGCTGAGGCCATCCACATTACACAATGGCTTGTGGTGCTGGCCAATACATCCACATTTCACCATGGCCAGTGTTTTTGGATGAGGCCATCCACATTACACCAGGGACAGTGCTTCCTGTCAGTCCATCATCACCACACCAGGGCATGTGGTGCTGGATGATGCCATCAACATTACACCAGGGCCTGTGCTACTCGTTGATGCCATCCACATTACCCAAGGGCCTGTGTTGTTGGCTCAGGCCATCCACATTATACCACTGCCAGTGCTTCCTGTGATGCTATCATCACCAAACCAGGGCCTGTGGTGCTGGCTTAGGCCATCCACATTACACCAGGGCCTGTGCTACTCGTTGATACCAACCACATTTCACCAGGGCTTGTGTTGTTGGCTGATGCGATCCACAATACACAAAGGCCTGTGCTTCTGGCTGAGGACATTCACATTACACCAGGGCCTGTGGTGCTGGCCAATATAATCCACATTTCACCAGGGCCACTGTTGTTGGCTGAGGCCATACACTTTACACCAGGGACACTGCTTGCTGTGAGGCAATCTTCACCACACCAGGGACTGTACTGTTGGATGAGGCCATCCATATTAAACCAGGGCCTGTGCCACTCGATGATACCATCCACATTTCACCATGGAATGTGTTGCCTGCTGATGCGTTCCAGAAAACACAAGGGCCTTTACTACTGGCTGAGGATATTCACATTACACCAGGGCCTGTGGTGCTGGCCAATATAATCCACATTTCACCAGAGCCACTGTTGTTGGCTGAGGCCATACACATTACACAACGGACAGTGCTTCCTGTGAGGCCATCTTCACCACACAAGGGTCTGTGCTTTTGGCTGAGGCGATCCACATTACATCACGGCCTGTGATGCCGGCTTCTACCATCCACATTACACCAGGGACAGTGATTGCTCTGTGGCCATCTTCACCCCACCAGGGCCTCTGCTCTGGTGCTGACCGATATCATGCACATTTCACCAGGGCCAGTGGTGTTGGCTAAGGCCATTCACATTACACCAGGGTGTGTGGTGCTGGCCAATACCATCCATATTTCACCAGGGACAGAGTTGTTAGATGAGGCCATCCACATTACCCAAGGGCCTGTGCTACTGGCTGAGGACATTTACATTTCACCAGTGCCTGTTTTCATGGCTGAAGACAACTACATTTCATCAGGGCCTGTGGTCATGTCTGAGGACATTCACATTACACCACACTTCACAAGGGCCAGTGGTGTTGCTGGCTGATGCCATTCACAATACTCAAGGGCCTGTGCTACTGGCTTATGCCATCTACATTAAACCAGGGCCTGTACTGTTGGATGAGGCCATCCACATTACACCAGGTACAGGTCTTCCTGTGTGGCAATCATCACCAAACCAGGGCCTGTGGTGCTGGATGAGGCCATCCACATTTCACCAGTGATTGTGTTGCTGGCTGATGCGTTCCACAAAACACAAGGGCCTTTACTACTTGCTGAGGATATTCACATTACACCAGGGCCTTTGGTGCTGGTCAATATAATCCACATTTCACCAGGGCCAGTGGTGTAAGCTAAGGCCATCCACATCACACCAGGTCCTGTGCTGCTGGCTGAGGCCATCCACATTGCACCGGGGCCATGGGGTTGGATGAGGACATTAACATTACACCAGGGACTGTGTTGCTGGCTGAGGCCATTCACATTGCAGTAGGGCCTGTGCTGCTGGCTGAGGCCACCTATATTTCACAAGGGCCTGTGTTGACGGCTGATGCCATCCACAATACACCAGGGCCAGTGATTTCTGTGAGGCCATCTTCACTAGACCAGGGTCTGTGCTGTTTGCTGATGCCATCGAAAATACACCAGGGCCAATGATTCCTGTGAGACCATCTTTACCAGACCAGGGCCTGTGCTGCTAGCCATCCAAATTACCCAAGGACCTGTGTTGCTGGCCGAAAACAACCACATTTCACCAGGGCCTGTGGTGTTGCTGGATGAGGCCATCCACAGTACACAAGGGCCTGTGCTACTGGCTGAGGACATTCACATTACAACATGGCCTGTTGTGCTGGCCAATACCATCCACATTTCACCAGGGCCACTGTTGTTGGCTGAGGCCATACACATTACACAACGGACAGTGCTTCCTGTGAGGCCATCTTCACCACACAAGGGTCTGTGCTTTTGGCTGAGGCGATCCACATTACATCACGGCCTGTGATGCCGGCTTCTACCATCCACATTACATCAGGGACAGTGATTGCTCTGTGGCCATCTTCACCCCACCAGGGCCTCTGCTCTGGTGCTGACCGATATCATGCACATTTCACCAGGGCCAGTGGTGTTGGCTAAGGCCATTCACATTACACCAGGGTGTGTGGTGCTGGCCAATACCATCCATATTTCACCAGGGACAGAGTTGTTAGATGAGGCCATCCACATTACCCAAGGGCCTGTGCTACTGGCTGAGGACATTTACATTTCACCAGGGCCTGTTTTCATGGCTCAAGACAACTACATTTCATCAGGGCCTGTGGTCATGTCTGAGGACATTCACTTTACACCACATTTCACAAGGGCCAGTGGTGTTGCTGGCTGATGCCATTCACAATACTCAAGGGCCTGTGCTACTGGCTGATGCCATCTACATTAAACCAGGGCCTGTACTGTTGGATGAGGCCATCCACATTACACCAGGTACAGGTCTTCCTGTGTGGCAATCATCACCAAACCAGGGCCTGTGGTGCTGGATGAGGCCATCCACATTTCACCAGTGATTGTGTTGCTGGCTGATGCGTTCCACAAAACACAAGGGCCTTTACTACTTGCTGAGGATATTCACATTACACCAGGGCCTGTGGTGCTGGTCAATATAATCCACATTTCACCAGTGATTGTGTTGCTGGCTGATGCGTTCCACAAAACACAAGGGCCTTTACTACTTGCTAAGGCCATCCACATCACACCAGGTCCTGTGCTGCTGGCTGAGGCCATCCACATTGCACCGGGGCCATGGGGTTGGATGAGGACATTAACATTACACCAGGGACTGTGTTGCTGGCTGAGGCCATTCACATTGCAGTAGGGCCTGTGCTGCTGGCTGAGGCCACCTATATTTCACAAGGGACTGTGTTGACGGCTGATGCCATCCAGAATACTGGTCCGGACGGGATTCCCGGCCGCGTCCTCAGGTCATGCGCGGCTCAGCTGGCTGGAGTGTTCACGCACATCTTCAACCTTTCCCTCTCTCTGTCTGTAGTCCCAGCCTGCTTCAAAATGGCCACCATCGTCCCTGTACCCAAATCCTCCACCATCTCCTCATTGAACGACTGGCGACCTGTAGCCCTGACCCCCATCGTAAGCAAATGCTTCGAGAAGCTGGTCAGGGACTTCATCTGCTCTGCACTACCCGACTCACTGGACCCTCTACAGTTTGCATACCGCCACAACAGGTCCACTGATGATGCCATAGCCCTGACACTACACACTGCCCTGTCACACCTGGAGAAGAGAGACACGTATGTGAGAATGCTGTTTGTAGATTACAGCTCAGCATTCAATACCATCGTTCCCTCGAAGCTGGACAGGAAACTGCAGGATCTAGGACTGAGCAGCTCCCTCTGCAGCTGGATCCTTAGCTTCCTGTCTGACAGACGCCAGGTGGTCAGACTGGGCAGCATCACCTCATCCCCCATCACACTGAACACTGGTGCTCCACAGGGGTGTGTACTGAGCCTGTTGTGCTGGCCAATACCATCCACATTTCACCAGGGCCACTGTTGTTGGCTGAGGCCATCCACTTTACATCAGGGACAGTGCTTCCTGTGAGGCCATCTTCCCCACACCAGGGCCTTTACTTTTGGCTGAGGCCATCCACATTACACCAGGGCCTTTGGTGCTGGCCAATACCATCCACATTTCACCAGGCACCGTTGGTGCTGTCCGAAACCATTCACATTTCACCAGGGCTCGTGTTGCTGTCTGATGACATCCACAACACAGAAGGGCCTGTGATACTGGGTGATGCCATCCACATTATACCAGGGCCAGTGGTGTTGGCTGAGGCCATCCACATTACACAACGGCCTGTGGTGCTGGCCAATACCATCTACATTTCACCAGGGCATTTGGTGCTGGATGATGCCATCAACATTAAAAAAGGGCCTGTGCTACTCGTTGATGCCATCCACATAACACCAGGGCCTGTGTTGTTGGCTCAGGCTATCCACATTACACCAGGGACACTGCTTCCTGTGATGCCATCTTCACCACACCAGGGACTGTACTGTTGGATGAGGCCATCCACATTACACCAGTGCCTGTGCTACTCGATGATACCATCCACATTTCACCAGGGATTGTGTTGCCGGCTGATGCTTTCCAGAAAACACAAGGGCCTTTACTACTGGCTGAGGATATTCACATTACACCAGGGCCTGTGGTGCTGGCCAATATAATCCACATTTCACCAGGGCCACTGTTATTGGCTGAGGCCATACACATTAGACAAGGGACAGTGCTTCCTGTGAGGCCATCTTCACCACACAAGGGTCTGTGCTGAGGCGATCCACATTACACAACGGCCTGTGCTACTTGTTGATACCAACCACATTTCACCAGGGCTTGTGATACTGGCTGATGCGATCCACAATACACAAGGGCCTGTACTTCTGGCTGAGGACATTCACATTACACCATGGCCTATGGTGCGAGCTAATACCATCCACATTTCACCAGGGCCAGTTTTGTTGGATGAGGCCATCCAAATTACACCAGGGACAGTACTTCCTGTGAGGCCATCATCATCACACCAGGGCGTGTGGTGCTGGCTGATACCATCCACATTACACAAGGGTCAGTGCTGCTAGCCTTCCACATTACCCAAGGGCCTGTGTTGCTGGCCGAAACCATCCACATTTCACAAGGGCCAGTGGTGTTGCTGGCTGATTCCATTCACAATACTCAAGGGCCTGTGCTACTGGCTGATGCCATCTACATTACACCAGGGCCTGTGGTGCTGGCCAATACCACCGACATTTCACCAGGGCCATTGTTTTTTGCTTAGGCCATTCACATTACACCAGGGACAGTGCTTCATGTGAGGCCATCTTCACCACACCAGGGACTGTGCTGTTGGCTGAAACCATCCACATTACATCACGGCCATTGGTCCTTGCTGATGTCATCCACATTTCACCAGGGCCAGGGGTGTTGGCCAAGGCCATCCACATTACACCAAGGTCTGTGGTGCTGGCCATTACCATCCACATTTCACCTGGGCCAGTGTTTGTAGATCAGGCCATCCACATTACAACAGGGCCTGTGCTACTGGCTGAGGCCATCCATATTATACCACAGCATGTGCTCCATATGAGGCTATCGTCACCACATCAGGGCATGTATTGCTGGCTTAGGCCATCCACATTGCAGCAGGGCTAGTGCTCCCTCTGAGGCCAACTTGACAACAGCAGGGCCTGTGCTGCTGTCTGAGGTCATCTACATTTCACCAGAGCCTGTGTTGCTGGCTGATGTGATCCACATTACACAAGGGCCTGTGCTACTCGTTGATGCCGTCCACATTAAACCAGGGCCTGTCGTGCAGGCTAAAACCATCCAAATTTCACCAGGGCTTGTGCTACTGGCTGATGCCATCCCCATTACACCAGGGCCAGTGGTGTTGGCTGAGGAAATACACATTACACCAGGGACAGTGCTTCCTGTGAGGCCATTGTTAAGGTTCAAAATATTGGGGATGGAGACAAGAGAAAAAACCACAATAACAACACTGGTCCGGCCGGGATAAGTCAAACGATGATTTTAATGATCACACACGTGGGAGATGGACACCGTATGCAGACAGCCTCAGATCTCAAAATGGTGGAGCATTGCTCAAACTCTTATAGCCTCTGGTTCTCCCACCTTATCATAAAAGCCTAAACATTCACATGCTGTTCTCTCACACGGCGCCTAAGCTACGACCTTGGCTCCCCGTTTATCTGCTCCTGTTCAGTTGGGGCAGAAAACTCCAGTATATTCTGTTCTCTTCTAATCAGACAAATAAAACCTGTTTGCCCAGCACGGGGACATTGAGTTCTATAAGATAAAGCCATAAACATGTGTGTCTGAGTCTTCTATCAAAAGTTACAGCGATTTATATGAAGTTGTTCAAAAACGCTTTATTTCGCCAAGACAATGCGTTTCTCACGGTTACATGCATTTGAATGGGAAACTCGCCTGAAACAAAGTATAGGTTTTCATTATGTGAATACTTTTAAAATCTTAGCTCAATCGGCTGCAAAACATATTGAGTTCTATAAGATAAAGCCATGAACATGTTTGTCTGAGTCCTCTATCAAAAGTTACAGCGATTTATATGAAGTTGTTCAAAAACGCTTTATTTCGCCAAGACAATGCGTTTCTCACTGTTACATGCATTTGAATGGGAAACTCGCCTGAAACAAAGTATAGG
Source organism: Rhamphochromis sp. 'chilingali' (assembly GCF_963969265.1). Classification (NCBI taxonomy): domain Eukaryota; kingdom Metazoa; phylum Chordata; class Actinopteri; order Cichliformes; family Cichlidae; genus Rhamphochromis; species Rhamphochromis sp. 'chilingali'. The sequence goes on along the minus strand of NC_137945.1, from coordinate 30,011,573 downwards.
TTTTCATTATGTGAATAATTTTAAAATCTTAGCTCAATCGGCTGCAAAACATATTGAGTTCTATAAGATAAAGCCATGAACATGTTTGTCTGAGTCTTCTATCAAAAGTTACAGCGATTTATATGAAGTTGTTCAAAAACGCTTTCTTTCGCCAAGACAATACGTTTCTCACTGTTACATGCATTTGAATGGGAAACTCGCCTGAAACAAAGTATAGGTTTTCATTATGTGAATAATTTTAAAATCTTAGCTCAATCGGGTGCAAAACCTGTTTGCCCAGCACGGGGATATTGACTTCTATAAGATAAAGCCATAAACATGTTTGTCTGAGTCTTCTATCAAAAGTTACAGCGATTTATATGAAGTTGTTCAAAAACGCTTTCTTTCGCCAAGACAATGCGTTTCTCACTGTTACATGCATTTGAATGGGAAACTCACCCGAGACAAAGTATAGGTTTTCATTATGTGAATACTTTTAAAATCTTAGCTCAATCGGCTGCAAAACCTGTTTGCCCAGCACGGGGATATTGAGTTCTATAAGATAAAGCCATGAACATGTGTTTCTGAGTCTTCTATCAAAAGTTACAGCGATTTATATGAAGTTGTTCAAAAACGCTTTATTTAGCCAAGACAATGCGTTTCTCACTGTTACATGCATTTGAATGGGAAACTCGCCTGAAACAAAGTATAGGTTTTCATTATGTGAATAATTTTAAAATCTTAGCTCAATCGGCTGCAAAACCTGTTTGCCCAGCACGGGGATATTGAGTTCTATAAGATAAATCCATGAACATCTGTTTCTGAGTCTTCTATCAAAAGTTACAGCGATTTATATGAAGTGGTACGAAAATGCTTTCTTTTGCCAAGACAGTGTGTTTCTCACTGTTACATGCATTTGAATGGGAAACTCACCCGAGACAAAGTATAGGTTTTCATTATGTGAATACTTTTAAGAAAGAGGTAAAGAGAAACAGCTGAGAAGAGGGACAGGGGAGAAGGGCAAAAAACAAAAACCAACAGAATGGGCAGAAAAAAAGAAAAGAAAAAAATGCATCTATCGATCACCTGGATCACCTGTTGAGAAAGAAAAAAGAAAACAAGCAGAAGAGAACAAGAGTAATAGAATAAACAACATCACAATGATATATGGGAATATAACAGTAAATACTAAATATTAAACATTATTTGCAGCACATAAGATCAACAGAACACAGTGTGCTTTGAGGTAGGAGCCAAAAAGGGTGTAGTTTGTGGGTGTGATCACCTGTGTGTACACCTGTGAGCATGGACGCCCTTGTTTTTTTTTTTTAAAGGTTCCTTCATGTAATGATCTGCTAGAGGGTGTGGTGGGGCCACAGCCCCATCCTCCAGGGCATGAAGCAGGTATGGAGGAGATCAAAACTCCAGACAGCTAGAAGCCCCCAGAACACAAGAGACCAAGGAAGACCAACAGAGGGGCAGCCGCGCCACTGTCCCAGAAAGAGCTGAGGAGAGTCCCAGATGAGGGTTCACTCAGCAGCCGCGGAGCAGAAGCCAGGGGGGGTTGCAGTGACGCGCCTGTGAGCTCCGCCGGCAGCCAGCTGTGCCTGAGTGACCGAGCCCCAGGCCGAGAGGCCGGGAGCACCCCACCTCCGAAGTGGCCCGAGCCAGCCCCAGGCTCCATGCCCCGATAAGCGGCCACCAAGGAGTGAGCCGGTGTGTACCTGGAAGCCCATCCCCAGACACAAAGAACCACCAACGCACCGATGTCTGAGGGAGTCCGCCACTGGCAGGGGAAGTGGTGGTGGGGGGAGCTAGACCTCCAAACCTTGGAGGGCCTGAGATGTCCCCAGAGAGGTGGCGTCTGATACCCAACCTGACATATAGACACAGACATACAGGCACACACAGACACAAACATCCATTCCCACCCTCATGCTCTCATATGCACTTACTCCACACTCAACCAACGTGGAGACAGACATGAAGAGACGCTGTACACACGATCACACTCCCCAAGCGTACTCTACGAACCAGGTCTAGGTACCCTTACCCCTGGAGGGGGGAACTGCACCCAGACCCAGGTGGTGTTACCCTTTTCCCTGCGGTGGGGAGAGGCAGACCGCCCCGACTCCGCAACAGCAGGGAGGCCCCACACCCCAGACCGCAGTCGGATGGCCAACTCCTCCTCCTAGCCCCCCCGCTCCAGCAGGTCGCAGAGAATGGGGGTGAGAGAAGACTCCAAACCTCCCTCCACCCGCTCATTGTAGTGTTGATGCATGTGTGTTCTAAGGTGCATTTAAAACCCAGGAGGGCATGGAGCTACCTGCCAGAGAGCAGCAGGTAAGCGCATAGTCCCTCCTGCTAGCCCTCAATGTCTACGTGTATTTAAAATTGAGGGGTGGGCAACGACGCCAGGGGTGAGGTGTACACCCTGATGGTAATTTGGAGTCCGTGTATCGTGCCCACCCCCAAGATCCTATATGTATGTGTAATGAGAGTGTGAGTAATGTGAATGTCTAAGTTGTGGGATAAAATTGAGGCAGAGGCAGCCAGAAGGGGACAGGGGGGGGGGGGGGGGGGGGTAGCCTCCTCTGCACCCTGGTGACACACCCCTACTCCAAGGCCCTGCATGTGTGGGTGGTTGTGGTGGAGCGGGAAGAGGGAGGCAGCTGGAGATGGGGAGGGAAGGAAGGGAGGGGCAAGTGACCCCTCCCTGGGGCCAGCTCCCCCGCTGACCCCAGTAGGCACCCCCATATATTCCCGACCCGCCAGGGAAAGGGGGCCCAGGCCCATCCAGACGCCCAGTGCAGCAGCGCCTCCCGGCCCCACAGAGCCCGGGACAGTCCACCCAACCCCACCACAGAGAAAACCCCACCATCCACTCATCTTCCAGACTACATAAGACAATAGACACCCAGGCTGAGATCTTCCTCCACCTCTCCTGTATCTCCCCTTCCTGCAGAGAGAGTTCCTGAAGAGAGGAAAGCTCCTGCAAGATGTGACAATCTTCCCCACCAGTTGAAGAGCCCCCCAGGTGGCTCGACGCACCGGCGGCACCCTGCGCCAGGGATGGGCCCCCATGCACCCACCCGCCCACAACCCCGGCAACACACCAACCAGGACCCAAGCCCCCGAGGCCCGGCCAGGGCCCCAGCCCAGAGACGGAGCGCCCCCAGAACCTCACGCCCATCCCGGACCCACCCAGGGGCAGCCAGGCTACCAGGTCAGTAACCCACGTCCGTCAGCACAGACCCTCCCCTAGCCGCGCTGCACGCAGCCACGAGGAAACAGTCACCTGAGAGCCAACAGAGCCCCTAACCGGACATGACCGCTACCCCGGGTTGAGCCCCCCAAGGAAGATGCCTCCGGGGAACCCCCCGACGCCCTAGGCCTGTCCCTACCCCCACACCAATCACAACAGTGAAGGCGGGACCAAACTAAGACCCCCCCACCCCCACTAGGTGATGGAGCTGATCAAAGGAGCCCAGAGCAATTGATCTGATGTGGTGGCAGAGGCTGTATCAAGACTAATGTAATCTAATAGATAATTTCTATATTGGTTAGAATTAAGATTATTTTTATTTTTCCAGTTCATGAGGACTGTTTTCTTGGCTATGCATAGGGTAGTGAAAACCATATGGGCTATATTCTTTTCTGAAGTGACATTATCTAAGCTGCCCAACAAACACACTAAGGGGGAAGTTGGAATGTTACATTTCAGACACTTTGATAAGTCCTCACATATCTCGCGCCAAAACTTCTGAACTGGTGGACAGAACCAAAGAGCGTGGATATAATTGTCCGGTGAATTGGTTTGGCAGTGTGAGCAGTTGTTGGTAGACGTAAAGCCCATCTTGAACATCCGATGACCTGTATAGTGCACTCTATGTAATATTTTGTATTGAATTAATTGAAGACTGGGATTTCTAATTAGATGAAAGCGATCTTCCTGCCGCTGCTTCTCCAGTTTCCATCGGGCCTCTCTGTCACTTTGTTGCCTCATAAAACCACGCAGGAGGTTAGAAAGTTCAGCAAGGTTATGCAGTCAATACCTTGCTCTTGCTCTGCTTCCTCTAGCTGATTGAGCACTGGAGGCTCCTCACTTGCAGAGTCCATTGGCACTTGGTGCTTTTATTGGTCTAACCCCTTTCTGCATTGCTGCTACCTACTGGCCTGGAGCCACTGCTGCCACCATTTGTGAAGTAGTCAGACTCAAACGTCAAGGAAGGTGGTAGGGAAGCAGACTATGCAGACATTTCAGATTTCCAGAGGTGAGCAATTTATTTACAGTGAACTTAATTTAATGTGTAACTTAATAAAACTTCCCCCCCCCCAAATCAACTCAATTAACAAAACTCAACAGAACATGGACCTGGTAACACAGCTCACCTCTCCTCTCTGCTGCATCTGGTAGAGACTGGCTTTAAATAGGGCCATCGATTTCCCTCCAATTGTCCAGCCAGTACCACTCACTCAAACTGAGGGATCTAAAACTCTACACAGATGATCTAAAAACACAAAATCTCTTCACACTTCTAATATGCACATTTACACAACTAAATGGCAGTATTAACGAAAGGAAAAACATTCAACAAATCCCTTTAAACCTTAACACAAACAAAAGGCAGCGTTTCTATCCAATTGTTCAGTCTGACGTCACTAGCCGTGTCTGGGTCTAAACTCCGCTGCAGGTCCATATATCAAACGATCACTATGGCATTACTGAGAGTTGAAAAACTGTCTAAAGTCTTTCATCTTTAATAAAATGATCAGTGTTCTGCTCTACCAGGTGTAACAATTGAGTTTAACATCCAGGCATCCATGAAAACAGAATTTATGACATTTAACGGAGTTAGAAGTTAGCAGGGAGTTAGCTCGCTAGCTTCTATCTAAATACAATATAGCATGTCCTGACTGCGGGGTTTTGGAAACAAATTAAAACGTACAGCTCTGCTATCACTTCCAGCATAAATGAAGACAGAAAACTAAACAGCAGTGACGTTTGTAGGGTTACTGAAGTTGGGCTAGCTGGTATATAATGATGTGCTACGTGACCGCTAGCGACACAGCTATGTTAGCATAATATAAACAAGCTAACTTTTTTTCCACTCGATAAAAGTTAACGTGAGTGTTCTCGGTGGTCAGGAACAAATGTAATCGCATGGCAGGATGCTGTAAAAGGACCAAACTTCAGCCAGGAGAACAACTGAGATAATCCATCCACAATACGAGGTTAGTCATTCATATACTGCTGCATGGGCTGGGCTGTAGTTACATCCTAAGGTGTTAAAAACTGAGCTTAAATAAATGATTAGTGGTAATAAAAGCCGAGGGAGGTCAACAGTGATCACTGACTGTTTTAGGAGCTTTTTGAGATCAAATAGAAGAAAATACATAACATTAAACATGTTAACAACACAAAAGCCATATTAAACGCAGACTACTTTAGACCCGGAAGTAGGATTCGTCGCGTCATCACTGAACAACCGGATTGCCATTCTCTCCTGACTTTCTCTGATAAACCTCCAAACTCTCACTAACCGCAACTCTCCATCAAACACCTACATTTTGAATGAAGTCTGAGGGGTTTATATCGCTGTCATAGCTCGCGGCAAAGTTCGAACCACTTCATGAACCAGTCACGTGGTACAGCCGGGCAACGAGGCTTCGGACGTCATCATTTTCAGCTCCTCCCATAAACGAAGCAAGCCTCGATACGCGCATCGCGGAAACGCCCCCTAAATTACTCAACACAAGCTTTGAAGCCTCGATACAGAACGCCACATCACTATCGTTTCCCCACACCTGACCCTCATGAAGACTGAAAAGACAAACAAAGTATGAACAAATTTAATCTGTAACATAATAAAATATAAAGAAACATGTACCTGAGTATTTGCCTTAATTTGCAGAATGTTTGATTTGCTGGCAACAAAACGCTTACACAAACAAACCCGGGATAGTGAGTGAAGCAATGTTACTTGACAAATAGCAAATCATAGCAAATACATAGAAACAATGTGCAATGTGTACAATGTGCAAAAAAAAAAGGTAAACACATATGGGACAAATGGAGAGCATTGCAACTGCTCCTCCACTTTGTCACAGTCCCCGCTGGCCGTATAAACCCTCGCACTGTGGGTAATACGCCAGACAGAAACCCGGCTAAGTAGACTGGAGAACTCTCACTCGCCGCAGTGAGGTCCGACTGGCGCATAAGCTGCTGAAACACCGGCAATATGCCAGGGGAACACAGCCTACTATAGCCACTTGAGCACAGCAGCTACAATTGCCTTTGCTTACTAAGTGAGATAGGGGGCTAGGAGATAGGCAGCCTCCAGGGAGGATGCCAAGACAGGCTCCCACGAGCGGACACCACTGCCACTGTCACACACAGAAACACACACATAGTACCAAACACAGGTACCACCTGTCAACCACACATGTACAAACAAGTGGAGATCAAACAATCACCGGTGTCACGTTTGCACAACTGTTTTATACGTAGCTATGGGGTGTGGGCGGGCTAGTCGGAGTGTCTTAAAGAAGTATCCACATGCCACTACCGGGAGTATTGAACACATCACCCATTTGTAAATACATTTCTAAAGATGCTACTGACTAGAAATTCTAACCACATTTCTGCAATAACCCATCCAATTTTTACATGCAAGAAATCCAACCGTAGATCATAAATTGAATTATGTGTAAAATTGAGAAATGATATGGAAAAAGTATTGAACACATGAAGAAAGGGAGGTGCAAACTAGATGAAATCTTTAAGTTCAAAATTCACACAGATCAGTGAAAACAATTATGACAAGAGTTGCTAAAGAAGAGAGCTGAAGAAAGACCTGGAATCAACAGGTACAATTGTTTCAAAGAAAACAAAAAGCAATGCACTCAACCACCGTGACTTGTATACACCACACAAAGAGAAATAAAAAAAAGTATGTTGAAGTATGTTTAAAGTTTGCTGAGCAATATTTAGAGAATCATGTGAAATTCTGGGAGAATATAGAGTTATTAGAACAATTGAACTCTTTAAATGCCATAAGGTACACCATGTTTGGAGGTCAAAAGGCACTACATGTCACCCTAAAAACATCATAGCCTTTATTTTAGCATATGGTACTGCCATGCTTCATTTAACTGAAGGAAGGATGAATGGAGAAATGGACCAGAAATCTGCTGCGATTAACCAGTATAATGAAGTTTTAACCAGGGTGGATGTTTTAGCAGGGCAATCATCCCAACACACAGCCAAGGAAACTCTCAATTGGTTTCAGGAAAAAAAAAAAGGCTTCTTGAATGGTGTAGCCAATCACCTGACCTGTATCCAATTAAAAAGCTATGGAAAGAACTAAAGCTGAAAGTTTATGAAGGTACCAGTGAAATGTTTAGGATTTGAAGACTGCTTATGTGGAAGAATGGGCCAAAATCACACCTGAGCAATGCATGAACCTAGCTTCTCCATACAGGAGGCGTCTTGAAGCTGTCATCACCAAGAAAGTCGTTTGTATGAAATATTAAATAAATGTAGGTAACTGTGTTCAATACTTTTCCCCTGTGCCATTTCTCACTATTACACATAGCTTATAACCAGCAATGGTTTGAATTCTTTGCATGTGTGGATTGGATGGGTTGTTACTGACATCTAGTGAGAATTTAGTGTCAATAGCACCTTTAGAAATATATTTACAAATGGGTTATGCGTCCAATACTTATTTTACCTGCTGTATGTGAAAATTCTGGAAGAAAAACCTCAAGCAGTCAGGAGCACCATTTTCTCTTCCAACATGACAATGACCCTAAATTTACTTAACACTTGGTGAAGAACTATGTCCAGAAGAACAAACTGAATATTACTTACTGGCATGCACAAATCCTTGACTTGAATCCCACTGAAAATATGTGGGGTGAACTAAAGGCCAAGGTCCATGCCAGAAGACCAGCAAATCTAGAGGAGGTTGACAGCTTTTCCAAAGAAGAATCAGCTAGAATTTCTTAAATATTTTTGAGACTTATTGATAACTAAAACAAATGACTGCAGGCTGTTATCAGTCAAAAAAGGATACACAACTGACCATTAGCATCTGGGAGCCTAATTGTTTTAACTTGTTATTTTTAACTTAACAGTCTTTTTGTAGAAAAAAAAAAAGAGTAAAATTAATTAAAACTTTGGAAAAGTGTGTTTAAAAGTATTTGCGCTGTTTAAAAGCACTGAGGAAATACTTTTAAAAAATGAAATTTTCATAGGAGGGCTACTATTTCTGTCATCTGTATCATAAAGTCTCAGTGAAAGACACTTTTGTTTACATTCCAATTTTGGAAACAATAAGATATATCTGTCATAATTCTTATAATTGTAATCTGCCCGTGGAACTGTGTATTATAGATTCAAAACAAAAAATCGGTACCCTCAATTTTTTTCTCAGAAAGGTGCCTCTCATGCAGAAGATATGACAAAAATATGTTTTTTTATCCTATTTCACAGAATCTGATTAATAACATCAAATGGTATTGTGCTGCCTTTCTCATCTGAAAAAATACAATATGTCAGGTAACTGTGGACCACTTGGGGTTTATGGGTTCTAAAGTGGACATTACTTCTGTTCTTGTGTTTGAAAAAAATGATGCCCAGAATGTTTACACTGAAGATAACCCCAAAATTATCTTTGTGAAATGCACTGTAAGTAGCAATGTAACAGAGTAGCAGAGAGGCAATCATAAAAGTGTCATGTTTCGCTGTGTAGCAGGCAGGAAACAGGGTGCAAACGCAGTACTCATACATTGGAATGAAACTCAAAACGGCAGCTTTATTGCTGGGATCATACTAATACTGAAACTAAACACAAGGAACTACAAACATGAAACTCAAACCAAAGAAAAAAGCTAAACTGGGCACAAGGAACTAGGAAGCATGGAGGAAAACACACAGTGTGAGGGGACAACGAACGGAGGTGAGCACAAATAATAAATACACAAGGAGAACACGGCAAACAGGGAACAGCTGGGAGACACGGCTGAGGGCAATTACACACGTGACAAAACGGGGAGGACACAGAGACAGCCTGGAAGGGGAGAGAGAGAGAACACGCAGGGGCACGAGAGAGGATGGACATGATGGGATGAGGGAAACATGGAACATAACATAACATTGTGCTAGAAAAAAAACAGAACTAGACTCCGTTGTTCCTTTTACTGCAGATAATTAACACTGTATTCTCTTTATCTGTTAAGTTGACTGCACATTTAAACCATTTATTAATGCAACATGTTCAACAACTTGTTCAAACAGTCGTATCCAATAGATTCTGAAACTTGATTTTGAAACATCACTTAATAATACACTTGCTGACTCGTATGTATCCGATCTTTAATATAAATGCTTACTATGATATTTGAGGGAAAAAAACATGGCTTTTCCAAAACATTCTAAAAAACTGGAAAAATATTGGCTGACAACATTGTCAGTTGTCAGCCAATGAGCAAGTGGTTTTACAGCCAGACCTATCCTACAGTCTTTTTATCTACACCTAAACACTCCAAGAACTTCATCATTAAGCAGGGGCAACTCGAAGTTCAGTATTTCACTACAGCAAATAAATTGTAGGAGCTGGGACTGAAACAATGACCTTGGGGTATCTACTGATGGGTAGAAAACCTGTTCCAATACCTGAGTCTTCAAGTCAAACACTGTTGCATACAATTTAATTTTTGCTTAATGCAATGTGCATAAAGTTAAAAGATTAAAACTAGTGAAACAATTTTTAAGAAGAGGCTTTTTCATTTGATTCAGTTTCACATGGTGGATTATGCAGAAAAAAAAAGAATAGGGCTGAAAGGTCGAAGGACAAGAGAGGCATTATGGACAAAAACAAGACATCCCCCCATAAT
>NC_137945.1:29984191-29996691 GCF_963969265.1 Rhamphochromis sp. 'chilingali' | reverse complement strand
ATTTGAAGAGCGACTCTGTTGAAATAAGATGCCTGGAATTTTATATTTTGGTTCAGGCTTTTAAACCAGCTGCCTAAACCACTGCTTTTGCAACATGTAACCACATCAGTAATTTCTATCTTTGCTTTTCTTATTCTTTTGTAGTGCAACTAGGGAGTACTTCAGGAGCAGTTGGTGTAGTTGTCTTTACGTTTGCTTAGGACATCACCTCGTTCTTCATAGCTAAGTTTTACTCAATGGTGTTTATGCCTTAAGTGGTGAAACAAATTTGTTGTTTATACTTTTAACAGGAACCTTTTTTTTTTTTTGCATATTTTAGAAAGTACTTGGTTGGCAGTTGTTAAAGTAGCTTCCTTTTAGTTTCTACATTGTTGAAAAATGGTGAATGACATTTGCTATCAGTTATGCCTGGGCTTGTTTCATTATTGTGAAACCTAGGTAACATAAACACTTGGTGTTGATATGGCACTGATGTTGTAATATGACATTTTAATGCCACATAACATTTTTAATGGGTAATATTTAGAGCTGGGCGATATGAGATTTTTTCATATCACGATATGTTTTTTTCATTTCAGGCGATAACGATATCTATCACGATATAAGCCAAATAACTGTATTTATAAGATTTAAATGTGCCGTTGCTCACAAGTAAAATGTGAAATAATCAGCAGCTTGTTTTTATTTAAATATTTATTTCCCATAATAAGTTCAACAGGGTAGATGTACTTAAGGAACATGAGACTTTTTCAGATAGATAAAGGCAAATATTGCAAACTACACAAAAGGCAGCGGCTAAAGCGTTTAAGTTTCAAAATAGAACAAACGAAACAGACTAAATTGTCAATTCCACTTAGAAACAAAATATTAATTCTAAAAATAAATCTTAGTTTGTTTTACAGAAGAACAGACAAAACTGACTAACTTTTGTCAATATCAAATAAACTGAGAACTAAAAGGAAATTCTCAATCTCTCCTTGTTGTATAGCTGAGCTTTTCAAACAGTTACTTTAGTCTGACAAAAGCCGAATGACGAATTAGCGCTTCCAGTCAGAGACTGAGGCTACATCCACACGTACACGGGTATTTTTGAAAACGGAGATTTTCCGTTTTCGTTTTAAAAATAATCCCGTCCACACATAAAGGGAGAAATGAAAGAAAACGCTGCTATGAACATGCCAAAGCAGCAGGTGGCGCTAGATTCCTAACCGTGCAGAAATGTTGGCCAATCAGAAGTCTAGAAGCCTCGGTGGGAAAAAGTAAACAAAGCTGGGGCATAGAAGCAGAACAGAGTCGTATGTGTGGACTGTGTGTATATGTAAGCATTTAAACACTGCAGAGAGTACAATTAACAGTAACAGTACTCTGTTTTTTGTCAGACTTGAAATAGCCGAAATACCTTCACACTACGGAACTTCTATGGCTCTTCCGTTCGACAATCTCTCCGGCATTGGAACCATCATCTGTTTTCTCTTCGGTCACGCTCGGTTGATTTTTCTAGTCGGCACACTCATTTCCTCCATTACCCGCTGGCTGCTTCCCAAACAAACACACATGCAGCTTGGCACTTGTGCTGTACGTAACAAGTCACGCGACGTGACGCTGCGGCTGTGATTGGTTCGGCTCTGCGCTACTTAATTTGGATTGGCTGACCTTTTTTTTTTTTTTTTTAAGAGGACAAGAGCGGCGAGGTCTATCGCGATAGCTTAATTTCTCTATCGAGTAAAAGTTATATCGCGATACATATCGTTATCGTTCTATCGCCCAGCTCTAGTAATATTGTAGATCAGCCCTTTTTGCCACTTTCAAGTTTTATGAGGTACTGTTACAGAAAAGCACCATCAGATTGGACAGGAGCTCTTCTCTAAATGGTAAGATAATAATTGATCATTCCAAATCAATAATTCAGTTTTTTAAATCCAAACTATAAATTTGTAATCATTCTACACATCAATAATCAGGACCCATCTCATCTTAAAGAGCTTATAGTATGGTATCACAGATGTAGATCTTTACTCAGACTGCTGGCTCAGTTGTGGCTCAGGATATTTAAGTTAAGTTTAGTTTTGTTTCTCCTTTAACTTTTTTCACTCACCATTTCTTTATGCAGCACAAAGCATTCAGTCAATAGTTAATATTAACCTCTGTCTCTCTGTGGATTCTCATGTGTGTTTTCATGTTCTTGCTCAGATATGGTTGGATTATAAAAATACTTCCCTTTTTTGAAAATATGTCTTTGTAAGGAACTTAGCGTTAAATGGACACCCTGTCCACTATGAGATAAAGGAGAACAACAGCCTGATACCTGCAGGCCTGACAACAGGAGATGTATCACTCCTGTAACATCTGTAACATTCAGCAGTCGCCTCATTGTTCTGACACACACAACAAAACTACACTACACACTAACGACACAAGATTTGCGCTAAACGTCTCAAATCTCTCACATCTCAAAGCACCGCCGTCACTCCCAAAACTTCCCCCCGTTTCTTAACAACTAGATGCTCCTTGGCGGCTGCTTATCGGGGCCTGGAGCCTGGGGCTCGCTCGGGCCACTTCGGAGGTGGGGTGCCCCCGGCCTCTCGGCCTGGGGCTCGGTCACTCAGGCACAGCTGGCTGCCGGCGGAGCTCACGGGCGCGTCACTGCAACTCCCCCTGGCTTCTGCTCCGCGGCTGCTGAGTGAGCCCTCATCTGGGACTCTCCTCAGCTCTTTCTGGGACAGTGGCGCGGCTGCCCCTCTGTTGGTCTTCCTTGGTCTCTTGTGTTCTGGGGGCCTCTGGATGTCTGGAGTTTTGATCTCCTCCATACCTGCTTCATGCCCTGGAGGACGGGGCTGTGGCCCCCCCACACCCTCTAGCAGATCATTACATGAAGGAACCTTTTAAAAAAAACAAGCGCGTCCATGCTCACAGGTGTACACACGGGTGATCACACCCACAAACTACACCCTTTTTGGCTCCTACCTCAAAGCACACTGTGTTCTGTTGATCTTATGTGCTGCACAATAATGTTTAATATTTAGTATTTACTGTCATATTCCCATATATCATTGTGATGTTGTTTATTCTATTACTTTTGTTCTCTTCTGCTTGTTTTCTTTTTTCTTTCTCAGCAGGTGATCCAGGTGATTGAAATATGTATTTTTTTTCTTTTTTTTTTCTGCTCATTCTGTTGGTTTTTGTTTTTTGCCCTTCTCCCCCGTCCCTCTTCTCAGCTGTTTCTCTTTCCCTCTTTCTTTCTCCCCTTCTTTCCTCCAGTCAAGTCTGTCCCGTATTCAGCAAGTGAAAATAAAATAAACAATAAAAGGTGAATCAAATAGACCATTACGGCAAGGCTGGGATGGTCAATTTGGTAAAGTAAATCCGTTGGGCATCTTTCTTTGCCTTTAGACAACAATTCTGATGGCAAAAGACCCAAACGGGACAGGCAGAAAGAAAAAAAAAAAAAAACAACAACTAGATGCCACGTTGCCATATCATTTTTTGATTGGTCGACATGGTACTTTTTTGGACGAATAGGAAAGGGAGACGGGGATGGAGTTTGTTTTTGCTCACAGGCGGAGAGCGCTTTCGAGCCTTTTTTCTTATAAAACGTCGTTTTTACCGTTTCTTCCCGCAGTAAATATAAACAACGACAGTATTCAGGAAGAAAACCAAACATTGCAGATATTTTTTATCATAACTCTGGTTTTACGTGGCCTATCAACAAAGTTGGAGTGAGACACTGAGACCTCTCCTGTCGTTACTACATACCTCCACAGTATAAAGTCCACACACTTTTTCCGTCAATTGTTCCGTCTGTCCTGCTCACATCTCCAATGGTTGTCCACGTTGTCATTAACGTGGCTTCACTCCACATCAGCCATGCCGCTTTGCTTGCTAAAACACCGCTGTCATAAGGACGCTGTCATAACCTGTCAGCGACGTTGATTAGCTGCGTATATACGAATGTAAATCGCATTATTGGCTGGACTATGGAATAAGGTGGCATCGTTCTAATCCCATACGGGAGAGATTGCGCACGTGCGCAGCTTAGAGGGAATATTGACAGAGATGTCTCTTCAATCAATATGTGCATGCAGTTCTTACGTGTTAAAAGAGGGTATATTGCTGATCTGTGTGCTGCCTAACCTATTATGAACATCTGGAGGGTAAGGACATTAACCATTGCCACCACCTCTCTGCACACTAACATCTGTAGCTGATAATATTAGTGTAACCAGTATGGTGATTCTAAGTGCTGTTCAAGATAACGCCACTCCGGGGTAGCAATGCAGAGTCAACATCAGAAGTACAGTAACCAGCAAGGTGAGACTTCGAAACAATACTGTGGTTCACGTTATCGAACCACACACACACACACACACACACACACACACACACACACACACACACACACACACACACACACACACACACACACACACACACTCAGTGGCGTGTCCAGCGGGGTGGCCTGGGGGGGCACAGGCCACCCCCCAACCAGACTGGCCACCCCAGGTGCCACCCCAAAGGCAAAACAATAAAATTCAATCAAATATCAAATGTCCGATTATGTTTTCACGGTGAAGCTCAGATATCCGAGTGTAAGTGAATGCAGCATCGGCTTCTGCGCTATGTGCATCACATTAGCAAAGGTAGGAGAGCCAAGCACGAAAGACGGCACCGCAGGAAACAATTTTTCGGTGAAAGAAAATGAGGACAGAATAAATGTCCCGGTAAGTAATATTAAGTTTGTTGAGTTTAGTAAACTTCGGTGAAATTAGAATACCAAAGAAAAAATAACACTTAAAGAATTATTGCAGCCATCGAATATATCAGACAGTATGCTACTGAGGGGAGCTAACATAAGAGTTATGAGTTATAAGATATAATCTAAGTCGTAACATTGCTGTATGGAGCTGCAGATTTGGTTGCAGGTTAACATAGCTGGACTGGCCATCGTGCATACCGGGCATGTGCCCGGTGACTTATTTATTTATTTATTTTGTAATGGCATGAACAATGAGAGGTGGTGGATTGGCCAGATGCAGGTCAATGTGTAAAAATAACTCAGTTGTTTGGTGGTGGCTATGGCGGGGCTTCCACAGAGGCCAGCAGGTGGATGAGGGAAGGGGAGGCAGGAGGAGAGCCCCGAGGCAGCCGCCAGTCCGAGTGTCAGGTGAACTGAACTTCAGGTAAGAAGTTATGATCTGCAGTCTATCTGGGTCAGATATAAACCAAGTTTAGGTGGAGTTTATTTTCGTTGTGCTGACTATTTACCCTCAGTTGCAATAACTCGTACTGCGTTCTAGCCAGCTTGACGGAGTTTTTATACAACTGGGTGGGTGCTATGATGTTACTGATAGTGAACTTTATTTTATTCATAAGGTTAGTTAGTAGAGTTGCCAACGGCTCCTTAAAAAATGTAATGGTCCCTCATTCAGAGAAAATATTACATACAATATTTCGTATTGAGCTGAGAAGAGACGCAGTGTGTCCCGGACTTTCGCTATAATGAAAAAAAGACACAAAGCTGGAGTTATTCTGTCGTTACGCTGCACAGCTGCCTCTTCTTCTCTCGTTCTCTCCCCCTGCCTCTCCTGTTGCTACTTCAATCATGAAACTGATCAATGATCAGCTGATCGGCTTTTCTCTCTTGTTTATTTATCGCCCACTTTGCGCCAGAAAGAGGAAACCAGCAGATGTCGCGCTAAACAACAGCAGCACGTTTAAGCTTGATCAGCTGTTGTTAGAATTTATTTAATATTAATTTCTAGTATCAGCTGATGTTTGCTGGAGCCACAGCTGTAAAGCTGCTGGTCATGATGTCGGTTTGGTTATGTGGTGAGAGGGAAACATGAAGATGAAACCAGGAGATGTCCTTACTGAATCATCAGAGCTGAACAGGTGATGGAGAAACAGGTTTACCTTTTAGGTGACATGGATGAGTTGAAGTTATGAACTGTTTCTGAGAGACAAATAACACCAGGATTCTTTTTTATGTAGCTGACAGCTGGTAACTGTGCAGGGGCGGGTCTAGGAAAGTTTTGCCAGGGGGCCAGGTAGGGCATTAACAGGGAGAGGGGGGCACAAAGAAATACTTTTCTTTCTTACTCTCATTTAAAATATCTAGCTTTTATTAAATAATTATCTAAATCTTACAACCAAAGTTTTTATCTGATGTAAAATGTATAGAAATCATACATATACCAACAAGACAGTGTACATCACTGTCACAACAGCATTTGTTTTCATTCAAAGGCTTTATGGCTTTAATACCTGGGCCCTATTTCAGGAAGCCGGTTTAGTGCAAACTCTGAGTAAGTAAACCCTGAGTTAACGAAAACTCTGGGTTTTCGGTTTCACAAAGCGAGTTTAGATTAATTCTGAGTGAGTTACTATGACGACACACTCCGTGAAGCTAACGTGCCCCCTAGCAGGTTTACTTCAACTAACCCTGACCTTCTCCGCCTCTTTGTCGGAAACCTGACTGTAGGAAGTGTCAGACATGGCGTGCCCCTTCCTTGAAGAGCCAGTAGATGTTGAAGCCCAAATTCTCCGCAGAGCTCTCCGCCGGGAGAGAGTGATTAGAGCGCGTTCGGACATGTTATCATTTCCTGATGATTTTCTGTGTGAACGTTACCGTTTTTCAGCACAATCTATAATTTATTTGAATAACATCCTCAGGCCTAATATTGCTCATGTGACACATCGCGGACATCCTCTCAGTTCTGTACATATTATTTGTATTGCACTTCGGTTTTTTGCAAACGGGAGCTTTCTATATAATATTGGTGACGCTGAGCACGTTTCCAAGGCTACCGTCTGTCGGGCAGTCAGGAATGTTACAGTTGCACTGAAACGTCTCCTGTACTCGTTTGTGGTGTTCCCCGGTCATAGACCCACAAGATTTATCAAAGAGGGATTCCACAAAATTGCAGGTATCAGGATGAACAAAACTTAATTCATGATGTGGTGATACTTGAACTACTACTTAAATTTTACATTTATTTTCACGGTTCCCAGGTGTGATTGGCTGTACAGATGGCACTCACATTCCAATCATTGCTCCTTCAGTAAATGAAGGAGACTATGTGAACAGGAAGTCTTTCCACAGCATTAATGTACAGGTACATAGTTCCCTGTAGCGTTTCAAACTAACAAATTATTTCATTATAGTAATGGATGCTAATTTGTGTTCTCTGCACTGTGAAGATCATATGTGATGCTGCCAACATTATCACAAATGTGGAAGCCAACTGCTCAGCCTCTGTGAGTGGTGGTGGTGGAGGACCCCCACCTGTTTTTCGGGCCTCCGCTTTTTTCTGTTGGCTATAACGGGTCACATTTGAGCATACAGAGTAAGCAAATATGTACTTGTAATGTGCTCAGATAATTTCAATAAGTGCTTACAGAGGGGAAATTAATGTAACCTCTAACTGCAATTGATTTATATAGGACAAACAGACCAAGCACTATGGCTCATAATTAGGGATGGGTACCGGTGTCCGGTGCCATGACATAAACGGTAGTAAGCAGACCGAAAAGCAGCGCACATTTCAGTGCTTTATTTCGGTGCTTTTTTTTTCCTGAGCTGTGATACACTTCTAGCCAATCATTTTACGTTTCCGAGGATAGTAGGCGGGGCCAGGTACGTACGTTCAGTTAGAGCAGAGCTACAGATTAAAAATGTCCAAGGCGAAGCGGTCAAAAGTCTGGCTGTACTTCACAGCAAAATATGCAAACTCAGCAGCCTGTAACAAGTGCTTTAAGCTGATACTGTGATACTGTCAAAGGAGGTAACACCAAGAATCCGATTAAACAGCTGGCGACGCATAGCGTTTTTTTAAAAGCCGAGAAATGCGCCATATTTGATAGCTTGCTGTGAGACCTCACACCGTGCACGTCGGGTGGGTTGCCAGTTATCGGACCCGGAGCAACATCCCCCAAAAACCCGAAGAATAGAGTCCTGGCCCCTAGCCCTGCCAGTGTAGCAGAAATGATGAGGATGATGATGCAGCAGCAGCCGTTCTTCACTGCATGAGTAGCTTCATGTTGTTCGTGTGTAATTTACGTTGAGTAGGCTAACCACGTTATTACATTAATGCATGTAAGGTGAACTAGCAAACATCATCATAGCTACATGCGGCTGTCTTCTTGTTTGATGGCAGATACTCCCTTCACCCTGGCCAAAAAGGCTAAAATGACCAAAGAAAAAGTGGGAAACAGTTAAACATATATGCCACATAGCTGCAGAAAAGGCACACATTGTTATCTTTTTACAAAAAAACCCAGCTGAACATGAGAGGTTTTTGGACAAAGTTTGTGTTCTCCATTCTTTAAGCACCGGTTCGAGCTCCGTTTAAGCACCGGCACCGTTTCAAAAGTACCGATTTGGCACCGGTATCGGATAAAACCTAAACGATACCCATCCCTACTCATAATACAATTACACCTTACCTGTTTGGACTATATTTTTATATTTCATTTTTACTTGCTGCCAGGAACGTTTGGGGCCTGTTGGGTTGCACCTGCGCTCACATCACATCACAAAATAAAATGTATGAAATAAAAAATAGAATAAAATATAATAAAATAACGTGTTAAATGGGTGGAAATCCCTAGATCAATGTTTAAATTAACACTCACGCATTGACTCTGTCGGCTTTGTTTTGCCGTGCATGCTCTCTTTCTTTTGCAGCTGAGGCTGTGTTACTTTTTTTCCGTGGAATTTGCATGTTATCGGCATATGCTGCCATCAGAATTTCGGCCTCAAGCGCTGTAAAATACATTGACCGCGCCTTCTTTCCCTCCGTCTCCATGGTGACTCGCTTAATCTGTGCTCCACTAATCAGGGCTTTATGTATCCTCGTGCGCGTGCTTAACTTGGGGTTAAAGCAACTCCGCGTTGATTGAACTAATTGTTATCAGCCTTTCTGAAACCGAATATTCCGAGTTGGACAGTTCGGGGTTACTCAACCCTGAGTATCGTTTTTCACTCTGAGTTTTCTAAACCGGCTTCCTGAAATAGGGCCCTGGTGGGCCGGTCTCTAGTCAAAATGCCAGATTTTCTGTCCCAGTCCAGCCCTACAGGTTAATACTGGCAGTGTCACCATGCCAGCTGACTGTATTTCATCATCAGCCAGTGTTGTTCTTGATCAATATTACCAAAGTTTACCATAAGGCAGCATAGCAAGTATTTACTTGCTTTCAGGTTTTATTCAAATGTTAGTCTTTTCAGTTGTTTCCCCACTTTTTTCCTGTTTCAAAATCACCAGTTTGTGAGAAGATTATCTTCTTTTTTTAATAGGCACAAAGTTTTGCAATTGGCATTGGCTAATTTGTCAATTGTTTGTTACAAATGTTTGTATTTTAATATTCAAAAATGTTTTTGCCCAAAACATATGTGCACTATATGTCAGTAAAAATACTATGCAAATATTGCTGTCCTTGAATGCTGAGTAAACACTGACTGATTGTATCTCTTGTACTTTATCAACGCAGTATCTAAAAACTTTGCACCATAGTGGTTAAAATCTCATTCTAATAAGAGTTAAAAGCGCATTCGGTTATTAGGTTTATAGGATTATTGAATTATGGTTAACGGTTGGTAGAATTTTTTTTTAAACATTATCTGCCAATTACATCTGCCACCCTTCTCCAAATCTGTGCCCCTACCTGGCCCCCCAACAAAAATTTTCTAGACACGCCACTGCACACACTATTCCAAAAAAAAAAAGCGAAATTTTCACTGACTCATCCCTGTTGCTGTTAGCAAACTAATTACATTAGTAGAAATATATTTAGCTTATAATTAAAATTGGGTGGGGGGAAACAACAGCCATTTTCTTAACAGAAACATTTCTGCTCTGAACTGGAAGAAAAAACCCTGAGTAGAAAGCTCACATCAAGACAATAGACCCTGTGCACGAGAAAATGCTGAACCAGGTTCAGGGAGGGGCAGCCCTTTGCTGCGACCAAATGGGAGTAAGGGGAGGGAGACAAGACAAAAGACATACTGTGGAAGAGAACCAGAGATTATTTTTAAATTTGGCCAGATTTCTGCAGATGAGAGCTGCTACATTCAAACTGAAATGGATGCCACTTATCCTAACAAGACCAAGGTTTTCTCAAAATTTCTCAATTATCTATAAAGCCCACATTATTTTTGGGAGGTTTGGAAGGTTAACCCAGCACTATCTTCAAAGGAATACTCCAGACCTTTCTCCCATTTGGTTTTGGCAATAAGTGATTTGTTCTCCGGGAGAGTTAAGATCTCAAGCACATGGTGTGTTAACAGTTTTGAGGTGATACTGAGATATGGGCTATTTGTTCTAGGTTATGGTGTCTTGTTAAACAGCTGGAGAAGGGAGAAGCATCTGTGGTGGAACTGAAGAAAAACCTGGAGTTTGCCGCCTGTCTCCTTGAATCTCTCTGTTCTGAGGAAAACAGGTAAGGAGCTTTTAGCTAATTTCCCCATGTATAGACTTTAATCAGTGGTGGAAAAATAAAATAGTCAGTATTTCAATAAGACAATGTAATACTCACAATGCAATAAAACTTTTTTATATGTTGCGCTATGCCAAACATATTATGAGGCCTGGGAGCTTGAGGGTCCTGCGCAGTATCTTTGCTGTTCCTTGGAGTGTGCTCTTCTGGACAAAGATTTAGGATTTTGTTCCTGGGATTTGCTGGAGTCAGTCACCTAGCTTTAGGGTCAGTGCACCAAATGCTCAAATTACCACAGGGACCACTGTTACCTTCACTCTTCTTGAGTTCTTCTCTGAGCCCTTGGTACTTTTCCAGCTTCTCATGTTCCTTCTTTCTGATGTGTTTGTCATTTGGTATGGCTACATCTATCGCTACAGCCGTCTTCCTCTGGTTGTCCACCACTATTATTTCCGGGTGGTTAGCCATCACCAGCTTGTCCGTCTGTATCTTTAAGTCCCACAGGATCTTAGCTTGGTCATTCTTGACTAGCCTAGGGGGCGTCTCCCATTTTACCAGTTTTCATGGCCTCAGGTATGACAGTACTGCTCCTTGTGGCTGTCTATCTTGTATCCAAGCATCTACTGTTCACTGTGGTGTGGTCTTGGTTACATTGGGGGGGTCTAGCCTAGGGAACTTTTCTGGATAAAGATGCTCTGGTTGGGAGTTGAACTCCTGACCTGAAGTTTCAAAGGTGTCTCTTTTACCAGCATAGAGGATGGCACTGGCCACAGCATACGCATAAAAAGTCCTGAGCATTGTCACTCACAGGTTTCTCTACAAATATTTTATTTTATTTCATTTTATTTTGTCCTTAATGTGAAGCTCTTTGGTCACAACTTGCCATTTTAAAGTGCTGTTTTAATTAAACTTGGCTTGGCTTGGTTCATTTAAGATGAGGATGATAGATTAATTATTTTAGAAGATGAAAATGTGCATTCAGTGTTTTTGTGAATGGTCTTGCAGACAACTGGGGCACCAAGATGATGAGCTGAGTGATATCCAGTCAGACTCTGTACCACTGGAGGTTCGTGACTGGTTGGCCTCCACTTTTACACGGCAGAGAACCCTGTTGCTGCACCACAGTGAAGACAAACCACACTTCCGCAGCATCGTCCGTGCAGTACAGGCTGGGATCTTTGTGGAGAGGTTTGGCTTAAGACAGCTATAAAAAATACAAGTCAGTTTAACAAGTCAGCATAGTAACAGAACAGAAGCCTAGGTAGCAATAAAAAGTGTGTACATTTGTTTTTCTATTTTCTTGTCTATTTATTTGAAAAAAAAAGCATCACACATTTCTGTAACTAAAACATATGTTGAGAAGTTCGGCCAAATGGTACTTTTTTCTTGTAATGGTTTTGATTAACATACAGTGAACAATTTGGATAAGGCCCCGAGATGCATCATTTTGTTTCCATGGATAAGACACAAACAATAGAAATGGACTGGCATATATATCATTTCTCTAGACTTGATGAACACTTGTTGCACTACCAGTCACATCCACCAATTAGAATTAATCTTAAATCTATCTTGATGTTCTTCAGCTATCTTACATCCCAAAAGTTAATTAAGAATCAGCAGTTAACCTAACAACTTGTCTCTGAGCTCTTGGGATACTGGAGTGATCAGAGAAAATCTATTTAGTACCTAGTAATAGCTTTGAATTACCCCTTTACCTTTGAATAGCATATTATGGCCGCAACTCAGGTCAACAGATATTATATTAGAATGGCTTGGGAGCCAATCCGAACCACTCAGTACAACACATATTATTCTCAAAATAAATTACGCAGATTATAGAAGTAATGCCAGAAATATAAACATTACTTTATCAATATAGAAAATGGAATGGTAAAAAAAATTGAGGTTGACAAGGTTTTAATAGAATAGATTTATTTTCCCCTTAGACTGAATAACAATTTAGAATAAACAAAAGTTAATCTTTCTTTATTATTTGGCCTAATATTGCAGTACTGCTTCAAAACTCTGGGGATCTTCTATTTTGGGGATGGATTTTTTTTTAAAAA
>NC_137945.1:29734191-29976691 GCF_963969265.1 Rhamphochromis sp. 'chilingali' | reverse complement strand
TGTGGCATTTGCAGGTCAGACACGGCGCTATTTTACAATGACCGAGCTGTTTTGGAGAACCATCACGTCAGTGCTGTCTATCGCCTTCTACATGATAATGAGGAAATGAATATTCTCTCTAATCTTTCAAAGGAAGAGTGGAGGTAAACAGTAAACAGTATTCAAATATTCTCAATTTGTGTAGCTGCTCCACATCTGTCATGGTCCTGTCCCAGTTTTTGAGTTTCTGTTGTGGACTTTTCAATTTAAGAAACTTTTCTTCAGTGCTTGTATTATTTGGTCTTAATTTTGTGAAAAAACATAGTGCTTTTGTTATCTATATTTCTTGTTCTTGATTCGTGTTTGATTGTGTTAGTACCCTTTTGTCTCCAGTCTATCCTAATCTCTTTTCTCTATTATGTCAATGCCTCCTGTACCAGTCAGTCATGTCTCATTGTCTCACTCTAAGTCAAGCTCATGCATCTTAGTCCTGGTCCTTGTATTTCAAGGATCAGTTACCTCCTGTTACCTCCTGAGAGTTTACTTTTCTCATGTTTCCCAGCGTTTCCTATTCCTAGTTTATATTTCCAGTTCAGGTTCCATAAGTTTCAGCTTTTTTGTTTTCCTTTTCCTTTTTTGGAAGTAAACTTCATACTGCATACATCTTAAGATAGCTAAAGTCAACAAAGAGCAGCCTGGTGTTACTCCCCTGTTAGGGCTCTAGACTAACTTTTTGCCATGGGCGTACTGGTACGCCTAACTTTGAAAAGTTAGGTGTACCGGCACAAAAGTTAGGCGCACACAAATTTTATAATAATTTATATAATATAATGTGTTTTTCTGGATACACTGTTCTTTTTCAGCATTTAAAGATTGATGACACCGTGTCAGAGCACTGGCTATGAATTTCAGAAGGATCAGGCCTTAACTTAACAGAAAAGTTAGCAATAGTTCTTTTCCTATTACAGCTACAACCACTTCTGTCGTGCCTAGGCTGCTCACTAGGGCTGGGTATCATCACTGATTTCTATAATCCATTCGATTCCGGTTTTCAAAGTCCTGATTCGATTCAACTTAGCCTCAGACAGTTAGAAATATTATAATTCTGATCATTTATCAGTACTGACTTCATCAGAATTGTGAACATCACAGCAGATGCCTTTGTGTGAAAGTAACTGAGAATAAAACACAGAAAAACATGAAGGAGATTTTCCTGGTCTGGCTTTTTATAGCAGATAACCTTAAAAATATTCTACAATGTTCTGCATATAAAGTTTAAATTTCTTCAGTATTGAACAGTGTTGGTCAAGTTACTTGAAAAAAGTAATCAGTAACTAATTACTGATTACTTCCCCAAAAAAGTAATCCAGTTACTTTACTGATTACTTATTTTCAAAAGTAATTAGTTACTTAGTTACTTTTTTAAAACACGATTTACAACCTGAAGAGGTGATAAAGCGATAGATCTTTCAGCCCAATTCTACTTTTTCTACATAATCCATCATACAAAATGTAATCAAATGGAAAAGTCTCTTTTTTTTAACTTGTTTTATCAGTTTTAATCTTTTAACTTTATGCATCAAGCAAAAATTTAATTATATGCAACATTCTCTGAGTTGAATAAATTAGTTTAACATTTAAACCTATTTTCTACACATTCCAGCACATAAAATACATTTTTTTTTTTTGTGTTTACACTCACTCTTTCAAATAGATGCAAGTAAAACACAGCAGAACATAAATAAAGTCAAAGACTCAGCGGTCCTGTTGCTCTATTTTCACCCAGTGGCGTGTCCAGCGGGGTGGCCTGGGGGGGCACAGGCTTCCCCCCCAACCAGACTGGCCACCCCAGGTGCCACCCCAAAGGCAAAACAATAAAATTCAATCAAATATCAAATGTCCGATTATGTTTTCACGGTGAAGCTCAGATATCCGAGTGTAAGTGAATGCAGCATCCTTCTGCGCTATGTGCATCACGTTAGCAAAGGTAGGAGAGCCAAGCATGAAAGACGGCACTGCAGGAAACAATTTTTCGGTGAAAGAAAATGAGGACAGAATAAATGTCCCGGTAAGTAATATTAAGTTTGTTGAGTTTAGTAAACTTCGGTGAAATTAGAATACCAAAGAAAAAATAACACTTAAAGAATTATTGCAGCCGTCGAATATATCAGACAGTATGCTACTGAGGGGAGCTAACATAAGAGTTATGAGTTATAAGACATCATCTAAGTCGTAACATTGCTGTATGGAGCTGCAGATTTGGTTGCAGGTTAACATAGCTGGACTGGCCATCGGGCATACCAGGCATGTGCCCGGTGACTTATTTATTTATTTTTTTTGTAATGGCATGAACAATGAGAGGTGGTGGATTGGCCAGATGCAGGTCGATGTGTAAAAATAACTCAGTTGTTTGGTGGTGGCTATGGCGGGGCTTCCACAGAGGCCAGCAGGTGGATGAGGGAATGGGAGGCAGGGGGAGAGCCCCGAGGCAGCCGCCAGTCCGAGTGTCAGGTGAACTGAACTTCAGGTAAGAAGTTATGACCTGCAGTCTCTCTGGGTCAGATATAAACCAAGTTTAGGTGTAGTTTATTTTCGTTGTGCTGACTATTTACCCTCAGTTGCAATAACTCGTACTGCGTTCTAGCCAGCTTGACGGAGTTTTTATACAACTGGGTGGGTGCTATGATGTTACTGATAGTGAACTTTATTTTATTCATAAGGTTAGTTAGTAGAGTTGCCAACGGCTCCTTAAAAAATGTAATGGTCCCTCATTCAGAGAAAATATTACATACAATATTTCGTATTGAGCTGAGAAGAGACGCAGTGTGTCCCGGACTTTCGCTATAATGAAAAAAAGACACAAAGCTGGAGTTATTCTGTCGTTACGCTGCACAGCTGCCTCTTCTTCTCTCGTTCTCTCCCCCTGCCTCTCCTGTTGCTACTTCAATCATGAAACTGATCAATGATCAGCTGATCGGCTTTTCTCTCTTGTTTATTTATCGCCCACTTTGCGCCAGAAAGAGGAAACCAGCAGATGTCGCGCTAAACAACAGCAGCACGTTTAAGCTTGATCAGCTGTTGTTAGAATTTATTTAATATTAATTTCTAGTATCAGCTGATGTTTGCTGGAGCCACAGCTGTAAAGCTGCTGGTCATGATGTCGGTTTGGTTATGTGGTGAGAGGGAAACATGAAGATGAAACCAGGAGATGTCCTTACTGAATCATCAGAGCTGAACAGGTGATGGAGAAACAGGTTTACCTTTTAGGTGACATGAATGAGTTGAAGGGAAGTTATGAACTGTTTCTGGGAGACAAATAACACCAGGATCCTTTTTTATGTAGCTGACAGCTGGTAACTGTGCAGGGGTGGATCTAGGAAAGTTTTGCCAGGGGGCCAGGTAGGGCATTAACAGGGAGAGGGGGGCACAAAGAAATACTTTTCTTTCTTACTCTCATTTAAAATATCTAGCTTTTATTAAATAATTATCTAAATCTTACAACCAAAGTTTTTATCTGATGTAAAATGTATAGAAATCATACATATACCAACAAGACAGTGTACATCACTGTCACAACAGCATTTGTTTTCATTCAAAGGCTTTATGGCTTTAATACCTGGTGGGCCGGTCTCTAGTCAAAATGCCAGATTTTCTGTCCCGGTCCAGCCCTGCAGGTTAATACTGGCAGTGTCACCATGCCAGCTGACTGTATTTCATCATCAGCCAGTGTTGTTCTTGATCAATATTACCAAAGTTTACCATAAGGCAGCATAGCAAGTATTTACTTGCTTTCAGGTTTTATTCAAATGTTAGTGTTAAGGAAAATGTTCTAAAACACTTCTTCAGCAAAGACTCAGAGAAGAGAAACACACAGAGTTCTTGCTAGCAAGGGCAGCTCCCTACTGAGAGACTCGCACTAAGAAACTGCCCCGGTCTTCAGTGTGTGTGTGTGTGTGTGTGTGTGTTTGTGTGTGTGTGTGTGTGTGTGTGTGTGTGTGTGTGTGTGTGTGTGTGTGTGTGTGTGTGTGTGTGTGTGTGTGTGCGCTGCTGATCAAAGGGTCATGAAAGCACAAAAGGTACATCCTTGGTCAGGAAAGGGTAGTCTCCCCCTCACCCTAAATAACATGGTGAGGAAGTCCAGCAGTTCATCTATATGTAAAGAAGCACTTAACAGACATAGCTACGTTAATCCTACCGTAAAACAATAAAACAAGGTACGAACTCTCATGCTCCCAGGACGTGGGGGTGCATTCCTGGAGTGCACACCAAGCCTGCAGCCTGTTAGAGATCACACACAATTGATTATATGCCTCTAAGTATACATGGTTGAATATTTCCTAATACAAATAACTACATGCAGTATTCTACCATATGCAAACTTATATAACTAAAAGATTATACTGACTACTAAATACAATTTTCCATTGACAGTTAGTCTTTTCAGTTGTTTCCCCACTTTTTCCTGTTTCAAAATAACCAGTTTGTGAGAAGATTATCTTCTTTTTTTAAATAGGCATGGACGCTAATGTTTTTGTCACTTTTTATGGAATCAAACTCAAAGTAAGGTCAGTACTTCCACGCTTTAAATGCTGCACGCTCACACTCTCTCCCACAATCGATATGTGATCCACTGTTGATCTGCACACAGCTGTTGTCACTAACGGCGCACTCGCTTACGTCACTGTCGTGAGACATTCTCGCAAAAAAATCACGGTTTTAGTAATGCAGTAACGCAGCGTTCCTACGGGAAAGTAACGGTAATCTAATTACCGTTTTTGCAATAGTAATCCCTTACTTTACTCGTTAATTGAAAAAAGTAATCAGATTACGCGTTACTGCCCATCTCTGGTATTGAACAACAGAAAAAATAGGCTTTCTTGTCCGAGGTCATTTAAGTGAAAAAAGAAAAGAAAAAGACAGCAGCCGACAGCGCTGTAAACAACGGTAGACTGGTGGGTAATAAGCGAATGAATAATACAGAAAACAGAGATTGGAGACGGGAAACTGTTCTTGAAGTATAGAGAGAGATAGAGAGAGAGCTAGCTGTGCATGAAGTGTGATTTTAATAGTCGTGGAAGCAAAACAGCAAAATTCATGACGACATTGATCAAATGTGAAGCGCAGTTTGCTGCTTCTTTTGCTGCTGGCCCGGTGAATTTTGGTTGGAGAGAGACAAAACCTGCAGCTCAGAATCAGAAAGCCGAGAAAGACAAAGTTGATTCTGATGCGTCGGTCCGTTCTGTGTTTATGTCTTTGTGTGGAGTCCGTGTACCTGCTCTCATTTGCTGTTTGGTTGTTGTTGAAATGGTTTTGTGAGCTTTAATCTGAGAATCTGGCGTTTCTGGCCAAACACAGTTATATTTAAAAGTCGATTCAGGATTTAATGAATTGATATCGCTTTATTCAAGCTACTCACCTCCCACTTCCACCTGCACTTTCAACTGGACCACGGCCAATCAGAGAGGTCCCGCCCCTTACTATCTCTAATTGGTTTAGTCCACGATAGGGGCATAATGTGTATCTGTTGTTGACCACAGGGAAGGTTGCAGATTTTTTTTTTTTTTTTTTTGCTACCCGAACATTTGGTCGGGTAGCAAAAGAGCCAAACGGGACAGGCAAAAAAAAAGAAAAAGAAAAAAAAGAATGAAAACTCTACGTCCAAAGGAACAAAATCAACCTTTTGGGATTTACTTAACTGTATGATTGAGCATGCATCAAGACATAAAATAAGGTGATATCTTAAAAATAATAATTAATATGTATTTCTATTTGTATTATTTTTCTGTTATTTTACCAATTTTGGTAATATAGCATACACCATTTGTAGATTACCGTAGTCGTACCTTTTGGCATTTTACTAATTCTAGTAGATGTTATATACTCTTGAAAAAATCATTCATATCATTTCCCCACCAAACTTCTATAATTTCACAACATACCTGTTAGTTAACAAACCCACATAAAATTACAGAAACTTTACTTCTTTTAGTAGCATTTTGGGGTCATTTTATGCTCAATGCACCAAATGTGCATTTGAATGTGTATTTAGTGCACAAAATTAGAATTCAACAGTTTTATCTTTTAAATAAACAAGGTAAATATATATGAAATTATGTTAAACTTGCAACTGTATTTTTGCACTCTTTTTCTGTGTAAAAAGTTTATTTAAAAATGTAAAACATGTTTATTTACAGGTACAGTTTTTTTATTTTATTTTTTATTACTCATGTTAATTTACAGACTTTGACAGTTTTTTTTTTTTAAATAATCGTGTTGATATTTCACATATTTAAAAATAACAGGAAAATACTGTATCATTTATGAAAAATTCTGTTAAATGACAGATTTCAGATTCAGTTCCTGAATCCTAATCCTTTCAGATTGCTATTATTTCTAATTCTGGGATATTTTACTTTCTACATTTATTTTTTCAGAGAACTGCGAGCCTTAGTAGTGGATATGGTATTGGCCACTGACATGTCCTGCCACTTTCAGCAGATCAAAGCCATGAAAAGCCTCCTGCAGCAGTCTGAGGCGTGAGTAATGGCTTCCAAACTCTTATTATAATCAGCAGTAATGTATGAAAGACTGGGATAAAGATATTTTTGTTAAATACTGTCAGCAACGTTAATGTGTAGCTATCATATTTGATGGATGCTTGCTGAAAATCAGGAAAATTCTGATCTTATTTACAGAGTCTCTATATTCAAAAGCCAATGGCCAATCTTTAGCTTTACTTTCAATAATTCTTTTTTCCCTTGGAAAAGATGAAACTGATTTAGCAATCATGGTTTCTCTCTAGATCTCACTCTTGGAAGTTTCATTGCACTCAAAAAGTACACTCATATTTACCCAATTTTAATGTACTTTTCTTTGGGAGCTGAACAGCTGCTGTTTGTTTACACCCACCAGTGACTAACTACTCTTTATTCACAGGATTGACAAACCAAAGGCTTTATCATTGCTGCTGCACACTGCTGACATCAGCCATCCTGCCAAATGCTGGGACCTCCATCATCGCTGGACAACATCCCTGCTTGAGGAGTTCTTCAGACAGGTAGTCACCTGAAAAATTTGCACCTACCTCCTAGTCCCTCCATTGACACTTTATTGTGTAAAGGAAGTGGGAGCCATACTATAATGATGATAACCTTTTATCGGACACATAAAACAAACAAACCAATATATACATATACACAGATAGCTGGATATACTTGTACACACACATGCTCAAACAAAATTTCTGTGACATGAAATAACCACTCAATCATTAAGTCAAAAATGGAACAGAAGTATGCACAGACTTATTTACACCTTGCCCATCTACTGAAGTAGGAACCCTAGAAGTTTTCATATGCTGCCAAAAAAGAAACAAACAAATAAAAAAAACCTTGAGCTTTGTTTTGCTGTAATCTGCATCTGCAATTACAGTACAGTCACAGACAGGAAAACAATTAATGTTTAGGACTGACTGCAAAAATAGGAATATTAATCTACTGCAGTTCTTTAATTAAACTTAAACACTTCACATGTGCAAGTTGTATTACAGCTGAATACGGTATTTCAGAAAGCTATGAGTAATGTTATTGCAACTTAATTACTGGACCACAGTAGTTTACCATGCAGATAACATTACTCTTCAACAGCCAACTAGACATAGGGTGAAAAAATTATGGGTACCACTTTACAATAAGTCTCCCCTTATAGATGCTAATAAATAGTTTATAGCTATATTATTAATTAATCTGTAAATGCTTTATAAACCATTATTAATGGTTTATTATGCATTAGTTAAGGGTGAGAAAAAGAAAAAAAACTGACCGGTTTCTTGCCAAATAGTGAGCCAAATGTGTTCACCTATATATTTCATCTAGAGTTGCTATATTAAACATTTCAGACTAAGTTACTATCCTGTAAGCACAATCAGCATTTGTAAACATATTTTTTTATCATATAAAATTGTACTTCATAAATGCATTATAAATATCCACAACTATCAATCGGAGCTTTGTTGTAAAGTGTAAAGCATAAAACCATTTATTAATGAATAATAAATATTTATAAATGCCACATGGGAGACTTATTGTAAAGTGTAAAGCATAACACCATTTATTAATGAATAATAAATATTTATAAATGCCACATGGGAGCCTTATTGTAAAGTGTAAAGCATAACACCATTTATTAATGACAAATAAACATTTATAAATGCCACATGGGAGCCTTATTGTAAAGTGTAAAGCATAAAACCATTTATTAATGACAAATAAACATTTATAAATGCCACATGGGAGCCTTATTGTAAAGTGTAAAGCATAACACCATTTATTAATGACAAATAAACATTTATAAATGCCAAATGGGAGCCTTATTGTAAAGTGTAAAGCATAACACCATTTATTAATGACAAATAAACATTTATAAATGCCACATGGGAGCCTTATTGTAAAGTGTAAAGCATAAAACCATTTATTAATGACAAATAAACATTTATAAATGCCAAATGGGAGCCTTATTGTAAAGTGTAAAGCCTAACACCATTTATTAATCACTAATAAACATTTAATTGCCAAAAGTGAGTCTTAAATGTATAATGTCACCATTTATAACACTTAGACCTAAATTACAATCAGTGCTTGAAATAACATTTAACTACTGTCAAAAATGTATTGTAAGAGTAACACATGTAACATTAAATGTGTTTTTTAAAACACCAAACAGTCACCCACTCCAAAAAAAGTTCATGCCAGACTGGTTCAAACTGGAAATATTTTTTGTATGTCCTTAAATAAGCGTCCTAGTGGTCCATCAGGGTGTCGCGAACCAAGCCAAGATGACCACTCAAGAACCATCAGGTGTTCCTCCAGCAACTTCTCAGTGCGATTTCCTTAGTCTACGGACATGTCCTTTGGTGGTCATCCAAGCCCTTTCGATATGCTGTGTATGACTGCCAGATTGAGGATCTACAAACCACCTGCTGTGATTTACAGTGTAATGTCTGTACCCTATGTTTGTCAAAACATTCTTGTAGGCTCTCCACTCATCACTGATAATGGCACTACCCAACTTAGCATGCTGTCTGATCAGAGGAACAAGGTGGCTCCCTTGATCGTTTTTCAACAAGTTTTAACACGAGCCTTCGCCTTTTGTCTTTAATTCCCATCATTCCAAATACCCATTTCTTCCTTTTCCATGCATTTCCAAAGCGTCCACGTGCATACTGAAAACAAAAAGAATAAAATTAAACAGAATATCTACAAAGAAACATTCAAAAAGATGGTTGCTTCTACTAATTTTTTTTACTTATGGTAAAGGTTTCCATGTTTAGAGGACACATTCAGATCTGCATTGATTCTAACAAACCTGTCTGAGAGTTTACCAACCTTTCGCTGATGACGGAGACAGCTTTCATCTATAACCACAAATTCTCTGTCACCACCAAAACGGTGTCCATTGTTTATTCTGTGTCTTTTAATTGCACGTATACAAACATGTCGAATGTGTCTTGCCATGCTACTTAGTGTTCTGGAGCTGCCAGCCACTTCATCATCGATCATATCTATTTGTCTGAGCCTGAGCCCTTGTGAAAATCTGTGATAGAAATTGAGGCAATTATTACTTACTGAGGCCCTAATTTTATTTCACAAGTCTTGTATTGGTGTTCAATTATGAAAGGTGCATTGCTATTAATGTCTACATCTACATATACCTGTAAATGAACTTCATCCAACTGAAAAGAGATGTTTTTGATTTCTCAAAGAGGGAGCTAGTTCTAATTGTTCTGGAAACTTTCCTATGACTTGCTCTTTTGCAGCACCTGAGAACATACAAATGAGTTAAGTAAAGAAATGGACCCTTAAACAAGAGCATTAATTAAAAAGATAATCACAAAATTAAGTATGAAGAAAATAATAATGAAAAGAGGTTAATGCTCCCTCTTGCATTGATAACCGAAATATTTTGTTATATTTACTACATGCACTACATTATCATGCATTATACATACCACATATATTGGTCTTTCTTCACCACGGAAATCATTTTCATCTTATGGTGACAAACAGGACATCTAAGCTTCTTTTTTAGCAGGTGTTTCTTCTGCAGCCATTTAATGAGCCTTAGTGCCTTATATTTAGTTTGTTTTCCTTCTATTCTGGCGCGCAATCTCATTCCCAGAGACATTCTGGTGGGAAAAAATGAGTAATTTATTTTATTATCACCTCGAAACACCGTAAAATACTCTATGGGAGTCTAGTGCAAATCGGTTCAGAGTTAAAGAACTTCACATGCTATATAAAACAAGCCCTATAATCAAAAATAGTCCCAAGCAAAAAAGAGGATTGTCTCACCTGTTATAATGTATCTCCGACTTTGTTATGTAGATCTAACCCGCTGGATTCATGCTAAAGAAATATGTTCTGCCGCCAAAGGGAGGGAAAACAAATTTAATTTAAACGCAGAGGAGCTTATACAACCATCCAATCACAGTTAACTTTATTAAGGAAAGCCCCTCCTCTCAGAGCGCGACAGGCAGTGGAGCGCTCTGGAAGGTCAAGCCAAAGGGGCACGAACAGACACACTGAAGGCGCTCGTTCAAGTTGCTGCACCATGGATGGAGCAGAAGATAAAAATTTGTGTGCGTCTGCGACTTACACAGTTAGCACACGTTCGAAGAGATACAAAAAGCAGAGACTGGATTATCTAGATTGCACTAAGCCAACGACGTCAGCAGTTAGACATGAAGGTGAGTATAATGCTAGCTAGCTAGCTACCGAGCCATTTGGCTGCTAGCTACAGTGGCTAACTAACATCACATAACATGTGAATAGCTCTATTACTATTGGTTATTCCAAACGATTTATATCACTTAGTTGTACAGTATATTTTTAGTTTTGTTTATGTGCATCATTAAATTTATATTAAACACCCTGATAAGGCAGTACACATAAGAATTATTTGCCTTGTTTTAGAAATGCCTGAACCACCACAGGTGTATATAACATAATTTTTACAAAGTGGCTTTTTATAAATTCAAGTTGTAACCGTTTTTAATCAATATTTTATTTGACTTCCCAAGTTTAGATTATAAATTATTTTAGTATTGTAATTTAATAATTGTTTGTTCTTTAGATTCTTCTTCTAATCCTGCCCCTACTGCAACTGCCCTTCTTAACAAGGAGCGAGAGAAACTGACTTTTCTTAAGGAGAAACTGGAGTGGCAAAAGAAGAGAATTGAAGAACTGGAAGGAGAGAGAGATTTTCTCCGAAGTCAGCTATCATCCCTTACAAGTATGAAACTAGACTTGTTCCATGAACATTGTTTTTATTTTACAGTCTTCAAATAAACATTAGATAATTTATCAATCCCAGTGAAGTTCCCTTATTGTCATTGTGTTGATTAAAAGATTTTAGTCAGTTAACTTTAAGTGTTGTGCTAGTTCATTCCTAAAGAGATCTGGTTCCAAATTCAGTTCAGCCAGGTCTAACTTGATTGATTCAATTTCATAGTTCATAAGATCATAACTCCAACTTGAACTAGTAATGTAACAGCCTTACAATCAGAATTAATATAGGTTTTATATATATATATATTTATATATATATGTACACCTTATTCACATGATGATTTTCTATAACAAAATCTTCATTCTCTTTAAGCACATAAGCTTACTAAATCATCAATTGTGTAATTGAAAAACAGGGGACTTGTTTCTAAAACCAGCCATTTTGTTGTTTACATCCTGCAGAGCAACCTAAAGACGAACCATTCAATGATCCATTTTCCTCGAAGGCTTCTGAAAACTCAGATTCATCTTTCGCATCTTCATCTGTATCGTCTGTGTGGTCATCCTCATCTTCATCCCCAAAGAAGCGAAAGCACAAATACAACAAAAAGCATTCAAGAGCCAAGAAGGAGCAGAAGAAGCTCCGGCAGCGTGGTGAGCAAAAGATTTTGGAAGAGAAGATTTTACAGAAGAGGATACTATAAATGTGACATAAAAGATAGTATTATGATTTTAATTTGTTCTAAAAATTACTCTGAGTTCACTACGTCATATATACATATCTATCTATCTGTCTGTGTATATATATATATATATATATATATATATGTATAGATTAGTATGCTTTGAGCATTTGCTTTTCTAATTATTTGCTTTGTTTTCATTTTTAGTTCAAACGCCAAATGACATTGTGCAGCGATACAAATCCCTCCTCAAGACATTTCCAAAGACGAAGACCATGACCAAAGCTTTTCAGAAGCATGGGCTCGACAGGAACACTGTTGTGTCCACTTCATCAGTTGGGGAGCTTGCTATTGCGGTCCCCAATGTCTACCAGGAGCTACTGTCCAACAGGCCTAGTGGAGAGACGGTACTAGCTTTTGCTAAGCGATGTGAGGCTGCAATTCAAGGCAGTGATGAAGTAAAAAACAAAATAGAAAGTATGAAGGCCGCTGGTACTTTGCTTCCAATTCGAAGAGGGAAATCTGTCTGAAACCCTAATTTGTTCTAAGTGGTTTTGTTTTTTGAGCATATTGAACTGAAGAAAAGATCTGCAAAACCAATCATTTTTCAAAGATCTGTTCACATATGTGTTGAGTTTCCACACAACTAAGAGATTTACCTGTTAGTTTATTTTATTGTTTTTTTTTTTTAATGTTTTGATTTGTATAAATGTGTGTAGAGTAAATAATACAGCTGTGCAGTTTCAGTTAAGGTATAATAATTTATTATATTATAATTATTATAATTTTCCTTTGTTTTATGCCAGTGGTGAATTTAGGGATGGGATTAGTTTCCTTAATATAGTTTTAGCTATCTTTAAAGGGCTTGTATATAAGTTTAGCAATGCTAAATAACTGTTGGTGCTTTATACTTTTTATAGTAATGCCCAGTAATACTTAGAAATGTTTGTTGATCATAAATAAATGTTGACATGTTTTAAACTTTACAACAAAACTCTCTTTTGTCATTTATAAATGTTTATTAGTCATAAATAAATGGTGTCATGCTTTACACTTTACAATAAGGCTCCCATTTGGCATTTATAAATGTTTATTTGTCATTAATAAATGGTGTTATGCTTTACACTTTACAATAAGGCTCCCATTTGGCATTTATAAATGTTTATTTGTCATTAATAAATGGTGTTATGCTTTACACTTTACAATAAGGCTCCCATTTGGCATTTATAAATGTTTATTTGTCATTAATAAATGGTTTTATGCTTTACACTTTACAATAAGGCTCCCATTTGGCATTTATAAATGTTTATTTGTCATTAATAAATGGTCTCATGCTTTACACTTTACAATAAGTCTCCCATATGGCATTTATAAATATTTATTATTCATTAATAAATGGTTTTATGCTTTACACTTTACAACAAAGCTCCGATTGATAGTTGTGGATATTTATAATGCATTTATGAAGTACAATTTTATATGATAAAAAATATGTCTACAAATGCTGATTGTGCTTACAAGATAGTAACTTAGTCTGAAATGTTTAATATAGCAACTCTAGATGAAATATATAGGTGAACACATTTGGCTCACTATTTGGCAAGAAACCGGTCAGTTTTTTTTCTTTTTCTCACCCTTGACTAATGCATAATAAACCATTAATAATGGTTTATAAAGCATTTACAGATTAATTAATAATATAGCTATAAACTATTTATTAGCATCTATAAGGGGAGACTTATTGTAAAGTAAAGTGGTACCAAATTATGCTTTGACATAACAAAATAGAAACTTTTCTTGCCAGGTACAAACATTTTGTTTAGGCTCCTATTGTGGTGGAGTCTGTTTCCCATTTCAGTCGATGTGGTTTTCAGAGGAGGCTTGCATTCCGTCTCAGTTCATAGTGTCTAATAAAAGGCATAAAATAAAAGAACTTTTATTTTATAGAAGTTTTTAAGTCACTTCATTACTTTTCTAATTCAATAGAATTAAAAACAGTGTTTCAGGGAAATTGCATTGGTTAGTTGTACACATAATAACTCTTACATATACACATGCAGATATACACTCATCCCCCCCTCCCCTTCCAAACGCCGTCGATGCTTATTCCCTTCTGATGCAGATGGTGGATCAAAGGGGACCAGCGCATATGCTGCAGGCCCGGATGCGCTGTCTACACTGGCTGTCTCTCACCTTTTACCTTTCCCTGTTGCTTGTCATGCATTTCAATGGTGTATTAAGATTTTTTCATGTGCTATGCGCTGAGGAGGGTTTTTTTCTGTTCTCAAACTGATCTCCCACTAGGAGCTCAGTCTGGAGGGAGTTCTTTTTTCTCCTTGTCCTTCCTGGTGTTGTGCATTTTTCCATTGTTCGGTTCCCGGTCGCTGCTCGTGCGGCTGACCGGCCAGCTAAAGTAACAGCTGTCTAGCCTGACCTTCTCCCCAATGTGATGTTTGTGTATTGTATGTACGGTCGGCAAGGTCAGTCTCTCTTAATTGCCCCTTGGGGATAAATAAAGTCTTCCGAATTTGAATTACAGTGTACATTATTGAGGCCAACTGTCTTTGTAAACATAGCGGTGTCATTTGTTTTCAGGGAGATAGGGAAGCAGAGCTGGGTCTACCTTTCTCCCCTCTTTGTGACCGCAAATCCACCATGGTGGCCCAGTCCCAAATAGGTAAAGTTCTTAAATACAGTTAATGCTTCTTTCTAAATGATTAGCATATTTTGGATACATTTTAAGTTTTGTCAAGCAGCAGTCAGTGACCAATAACAGCCAAATGAATATAATAATATTTTTTCAAGTTCATTTTTGGAAGAATTGCAGTGCCTACAGATAAATGTGGAATCTGAATATCATGAAACAAAAATACTAGTAAGTCAAAAGAGTTAATATTCAATTCAGTTTCAGTTTTCAATTAAATTGTATTTATACAGTGCCGTATACAGTATACAGTTATTTATACAGTCTAAGACTGTCTAAGACTGTATAAATGTAATGAAATGTATAAAGTTATGTTTATGTGTGTCAGTCCAGTTTGTGAGTGTTCAAGAGTCTGGGAGAAGAAACTGTTTCACAGTTTGGAGGTAAGAGAGGCTCCAATGAGCTTCTCAGCTGTTCAGCTAAAATATACCATTTATAAAGCTCTCACCGTTTTTTGGACAGCCAGCAATTTACCACCTGCTGCAGCTTCCTCTTATCCTCCACAGTATAACAGTTGAACCAGTGTGCAGCAGTAGGTCAGAAGGCTCTCAATGGTGGATTGGTAGTAGTTAATTAGCAGTCTCATGGACAATGTTCCCTCTAATTGTTCATGTATCTGAGCAAACACACAAACTCCCTGAGCGGTCCCTTGGACCACTATGAGCAACATTAGACTTGTGCACTGTGGTCACGCCAGCATCGAATCCATCCAAGTTACATGGTTTATTAAAATAATCAAATTACAGCATTTACATTTATGCTAGATTACTTTTAATGAAGTACTTTAGCCCACTTATGAAAATTTTAAAAAGTCTTCTTCATGACCTGTGTAGTATGTTAACACTATTGGTAAAATTAACTTGAACTCCAATTTTGAAAACACAATTTTCTTTTTTCTTTTTTTTTTTATAAAGCTCTGACTTGTATTATGAGTAAACGTCGCAAATCTCTCACATCTCAAAACACCGCCATAACTCCTAAAACTTCCCCCCCTTCCTAAGCAACTAAATGCCATGTTGCCATATCATTTTTTGATTGGTCGACAGTGTTGGTCACGTTACTTGAAAAAAGCTCATACTCTCTCCCGCACTCGATATATTATCCATTGTTGCTACAGCTGTTGCCACGAACGTTGCACTCGCTTATGTCATTGTCATGAGACACTCTCGCAAAAAAATCACAGTTTTAGTAACGCAGTAACGCAGCGTGCTTACGGGAAAGTAATCGTAATCGAATTACCTTTTTTGCAATAGTAATCCCTTACTTTAATTGGATTACAGAGATTACAGTCAACCAACAGAGATGGGCAGTATCTCTGTTGGTTGACATGGTACATTTTCCACTAATAGGAAAGGGTGTGGGGTTTTTTGGTTTTGTTTTTGCTCATACACAGCAAATCCAGCATGTCCAAATTAACACTGTCGGATTTGATTTCAACACTATTAAAGTGTCTATATGGGTCCACACCAGAAAGTGTTAATTTAACTCTTTTTGGAGAGTTGGTACGTTAACTCTGATTTAGTGTTAAACACCAAATCTGTCTGGAGTTGATAATTTAACACTTGGTGTTAAGAGTTTATATATTAACTCTCAAAGAGTATTTTAGTTTAACTACGTAAGAGTTATCTTCTAATTCATTCTAAAAAGCGGGAATTTTACTGTTCTGAACTTCTAGACATTTCTTTTGGAAATAAACATTTACTAAAAAGATGCAATGGTTTTTGAAAAACATTTATTCTGAACTGTGCACCACAATTTCAAAACATTTTCTGAAAGATGTAACAGTATACATGTTCTCACTTTCATTAGAATTTTGTTTATCAAAAGGTCTGACATGGTAAATGCAAATAACAGCATTCTCATCACTTATTTCTTCAATACAATATGCATGTCCTTCATTCATCCCTTTGTGGAACTTCAACGCACTTCTGCTCTCCCCCATATTCCATCTTCACATATCCTGTGCGGAGATTGAATAAAAATTAGTTGACACTAATTAATGGCACAAATAATCCAGTAAACAATTGCAGCACAGTAAAAAAAAAAAGGAATCCTCTTTGAGCCATTACTTGTGTAAAGTATTTTCCCAAAAGACAAAGACACAGGCAACAGGTAATACTGAACTAAATGTAAAACCTCAACCTTTTTCATTTTTACCTAAACCGTGTGCACAAAACTCTGGAGGGATCTATGCTAAAGTAGAATCCAGTCAGGACGTCTGCTACTGCTGTTTGCTCGTTTTTTATTTTTATTTTTATGGGCGATCGTTTTCAGGCTTCAAGTAGCACCATTATACCAACATTTCACATTCTAGACATTGTTTTAGGTGTATTTGACCAAAGGTTTGACTGAAAATTCACATGCAAGCTTTTTTTCCAAGGCTGTGGTATTTGCCCGCAAACAATACCTTTCAGCTAGCTAAAACAGAATATTATGCTATCAGCGAGCAACATGGCTAATGCCTTTCACACAGCTTTGTCTCAACTCCAAAGAGCCACAGAAGTAAAAGCTCATAATAATAATTGAAACAATCTTTGAAAAAATGACTTACCAAGCATGGCAAACAACTCAAATATGTAGAGCAAAATGTTCTGAAACGGCTTCACTTCAGCTTCGATTGGAGCCGTGCTGGGGGCGGAGTCTGTGAATTTACTCTGTTGGTGTCATAGCCCCTGTAGGAGTTCAGAGTTAAGAGGTCAAGAGTTAATGTTTCCATTGTAACACCTCCAGATTTGACAGAGAAACACTCATTTTTAACACTCGATTTTAACTACTATCATTTTACACCTCAGAGTTACATTAAAAGAATGTGACTCTGCTTAGAGTAAAATTAACTCTACTTTTGCAAGAAGACTATTAACACCAAAACATTTAACACTTTTGAATTTGCTGTGTAGGCGGAGAGCGCTTTTGAGCGCTTTCCTTATAAAACGCTGTTTTTACCGTTTCTTCCCGCATTAAATATAAACTATATATAAATTCCCGCAGTAAATATAAACTATGTAAATATAAAATATATAAGTAAATAAAGTAAATATAGTATTCAGAAAAAAACAGACATTGCAGATATTTTTTTATCATAACTCTGTTTTTACGTGGCCGATCAACACAATTTATAAACTGGTAAAAAGTCCACATGTTTTCCGTCAATTGTTCCGTCTGTCCTACTCACATCTCCAATGGTTGTACACGTTATCATTAACGTGGCTTCACTCCACATCAGCCACAACGCTTTGCTAGCTAAAACGCCAGTGTCGGCACATAAGGACGCTGTCATAGCCTGTCAACTATATTGATTTGCTGCGTATATATGAATGTGAATCGCATCATTGGCTGGAGCAGCCAGTCGCTGGTCACTTACTGACTTCCACTGCAAAACAGAATGAATTGTTAATGTATTTATTTTAATTTTAATTCAGGTTAGATTTTTATTTTTGTGCACAACGCAGATTTTCTGTGCGCAGAGACCGTGCGAGCAGTGAGCACAGATTGCACAGGCGCGCAGTTTAGAGGGAACATTGGTTATAAGATAAGATAAGATAAGATAACCTTTATTAGTCCCACACGTGGGAAATTTGTGGTGCATTTATTTTAGACATGTCACATATGAGGCAAGCCAAGACCTCAAATCAAGTGTTGCATGGGCCAGTTCGCTAGGTTTGTGAGCTTGAGATCGTGGCTTGTAATCAGAAGGTTGCCGGTTCGTGAATGTGAATAAATGGGTGAATGGCTGAATGTAGTGTAAAGCACTTTGGGGTACTTAGGGACTTTACACTAGGGACTAAGTAAAGCGATATACAAATACAGGCCATTTACCATTTAAAGTTTGCATTACAGGTTGTAATTATACATGATCAATTTGTCGTTCTCTTAGGGGCTGCTAATAATTGGTACTTGATCAGGAATTCTTGTCCCTAACTTCATAGGTTTGAAAATGTGATGAATCTATGATTCTGCTTCCTCCTTCCATGTGATTATTCACATGATGAAACTAACTATAAATGTCAATTTTTGTGTGTAATATAGAAGGCTCTAATAAACATTTGTTTCTTGAATTAAGTGGGAGAATTTAAAAAAACTGTGCCAATTATGAATGTCTGTTTTTGTAGGATTCATTGATTTCATTGTGGAGCCAACATTCACTGTGTTGACAGAAATGATCGAAAATATTGTGACACCACTCATTGAGGAGACCTCTCGCTCTGAATTGCCTGTCTTCAGACAGTACAGGTGATCCACACAAAATTCTCACTTTCAGTGCAGTCTCATTATTTGTTAATGTGTGTGAATCTGTCTCAGTTGCTGTGTGTACTTTATATAAAAACCAGTACAACTACTCTGAACTAAAAGTATTGTCGGGCTATAGGCCAGAGAAAAATGAAG
Source organism: Rhamphochromis sp. 'chilingali' (assembly GCF_963969265.1). Taxonomy (NCBI): domain Eukaryota; kingdom Metazoa; phylum Chordata; class Actinopteri; order Cichliformes; family Cichlidae; genus Rhamphochromis; species Rhamphochromis sp. 'chilingali'. The sequence continues at coordinate 29,957,657 of NC_137945.1, read as the reverse complement.
AGTAATACAAACTTATAAGGCACCTGTGCTACCGGACTTGTCTTCATCCAGAATCCCCTAAAGTAGACATTAGTGTGAAATGCCATTGTGGGGGTTGATGCCAATTCAAGTATAGGCATCAACCCCCACAATACCACAATGCCCACAAAGCCTCTTTTTGAAATGCAAGAGCAAAAAGTAGAACTGGTTAACTTAAAATACAGTTCTACCACCTAAAAACATTTCTGTTTAGCTTTTACATTAGAATTAGAATTAGAATTAGAATTCAACTTTATTGTCATTGCACATGCACAGGTACAGGGCAACGAAATGCAGTTTGCATCCATCCAGAAGTGCTTTAGTGATATAGATATATTACAATATATATTAGCAATAATATAGATATGTGAGTATATTACAGAAATGGGTCTATTATGGTATGTTATAATGTACACGGTATGAAGTATGTTGTGAATATTCTATAACTATAAGTATGTACAGGCTGTAGTGAGTACAAGCTATGTACAGGATATGAACAGGATATAAATATGAAAAACTATACAGAATATGAAATAAATAACTTTACAGGAATCTGAGATATACAGCTATACAGAAATGGGAACTATGCAAGTTGTAAACAGTTGTAGGGTTAAAAATTATCGTATGTACAGAATGATTATTTACACAGAGCTATACAGTAGTGCAGTTAAGATAAGTGAGGGTGTAGATAGTTTCTACAGAGGCTATATAAAGTGCTAGTGGTTGTGAGTGGTGGTTCAGTCCATGTTATTATTGTGTGTTTGAGGGTACAGTTGTCCATTGTGGGTGTGTGTATGTTCAGTCCATGAGTTTAATGTGGGTCAGATGTCAGGAGGCAGAGTTCGGGAGTCTGACAGCTGTGGGGAAGAAGCTGTTCCGGTACCTGGTGGTCTTAGTCCGGAGGCTCCTGTGACGCCTCCCAGAGGGCAGGAGGGTGAAGAGTCCATGTGATGGGTGACTGGGGTCTTTGATGATTTTCCCAGCCCTTTTCAGACACCGCTTCCTGTAGATGTCTTTTATGGCAGGAAGTGGTGCTCCGGCGATGCGCTGGGCAGTTTTCACGACCCTCTGCAACGCCTTCCGGTCCGAGGCAGAGCAGTTCCCGTACCAGACTGTTATACAGTTGGTCAGGATGCTCTCGATGGTGCAACGATAGAAGTTCACCAGGATGTCTGAGGACAGGTGGTTCTTCCTCAGAGTCCTCAAGAAGAAGAGGCGCTGGTAAGCCTTCTTGACCAGCTTGGAGCAGTTGGTCGTCCAGTGAGATCCTCGGAGATGTGGACTCCCAGGAACTTGAAGCTGCTCACACGCTCAACAGCCGTCCCCTTAATGTGGATGGGTGGATGTGGGTCAGCATTCCTCCTGTAGTCCACGATGAGCTCCTTGGTCTTCTCGGTGTTAAGCAGCAGGTTGTTTGTGTCGCACCACTCAGCCAGACAATCCACCTCCTCCCTGTAGGTGGCTTCATCGTTGTCACTGATGAGGCCAATCACCGTGGTGTCATCTGCAAACTTAATGATGGTGCTGGCGTAGGTGTTGTTGTTGTCCAGGTGTGAGAGGACAGAGTGCAGTGCGATGGAGTCTGCATCCTCTGTGCTCCTGTTCTGGCGGTATACGAATTGGTGGGGGTCCAGGGTGGGGGGGAGACAGGATTTGAAGTGTGCTAGGACCAGCTGCTCTAAGCACTTAGTGATGATGGGGGTGAGTGCTACTGGGCGGTAATCATTGAGGCAAGATGGGTTGGAGTTTTTGGGTATCGGGACGATGGAGGTGGATTTGAAGCAGGCCGGTACCACAGCGTGGGCCAAGGACAGATTGAATATGTCTGTGAGCACTCCTGCAAGCTCCCCAGAACACGCTCTGAGAACACGCCATCAGGGCCTGCAGCCTTGTGGACATTGATCCTGCTCAGCACCGCTCCTACATCGGTGGGGGAGAGAGTCAGAGGTTGGTGGTCTGGCGTCATGTCTGCTTTGGTTGTGGTTGTGGGGTTCCCTCGCTCAAAACGAGCATAAAAGTTGTTGAGCTCATTGAGGAAGGAGACATCAGAGGATGCGGGGGAGGGTTTGGTGGTCCTGTAGTCTGTAATGGTCTGGAGTCCTTGCCACATGCGTCGGGGGTTGGAGTTGGAGAAGTGTTCCTCTACCTTCTTTTTGTAATGGTGTTTGGCTTTTTTGATGCCCTTCTTTAGATTAGCCCTGGCTGTGCTGTAGGCGTGTGCATCTCCTGACCTAAAAGCGGTGTTGCAGGCCTTCAGGAGGAGACGAACATCCCGGTTCATCCAAGGCTTCTGGTTGGGGTACATGGTGATCCGTTTCTGGGTGGTGACACTGTCTGTGGTTTCGGAGATGTAATCCAGTACAGATGAGGCGTACTGGTCCAGGTCTGTGTGGGTGAACATATTCCAGTCTGTGTTTTTAAATCTGTCCTGGAGCACTGCGTCTGTCCCCTCTGGCCACACTTTAATTGTCCTCACAGCAGGTTTCACACGTTGGATGAGTGGTGAATACCGAGGTGTGAGGAACAGGGAGAGATGGTCCGATTAGGTCAATAAACATTTTTTTTAATTGAGAACATTTGTCTCTCAATGTTGTATTAACAAAGAGACTGATTAATATATAGTACCATTTGACTCTGAGCACTTAAAGTGCTTAATACAACTTGCCTTATTCACTTCTTCTATGCTTGCTATCTAATGTTCACACTCCGATGGATGCGTTGGATATTGGATGCGTTGGATGCACAAGGATATTTGCAAACTCCAGAACCCAGGGACTGAACCAACAACCTTCCGAGTAGTAGAGCACCTACTCTACCTCCTAAGCTACAGCCACCCCTGTAGCGCTTGGGGCTCTTACATGTAATCTTTTTCAATATAATAGCTTTTAACTCAAAAGTACAGTTTTTAAATTTAATGTTGCTGAAACAACAAAGTAATTAAAAAATAAATCTATCTGATCGAGAAATCACTCTTCTTTGGAAAAAGAGAGTTTATTACAGAGAAATGGCTCTTTCCAAAATAAAAGCTATACTATATGCTTCTTCTGGGCTATATTCTCAGCAGCATATTAAACATATCAGGCCCCCATAAGGAGAATCATGTGCTAACAGCTGTCTAAATGACTCGGGTAAAGTTTGTAGCATGCGTGCTTGTTGTTTTTGTCTGCTTCCACTTGTCTTTGCACTAGGATGATATTGGCGTAAATGTGCAGTCATATTCGTTGTGTTCCCACTAGTGCTGTCAGCGTTAATCTCGTTGAAATGACATCAACGCCACAACACGGCAAATCTCCGTTAACGAGCTACCGCGGATCGCCCCGTGCGTGGGGCTGGACGGCGTCAACACGTGCGAGCAAACTGCGCTAACGTACTAGTTCCCACCAATTGAGCATTGCGTGGCACATCCAACATACTGTTTTACTTTTGTTCATGACGCGCTTACCCTTAGGGTCATGCGTCACATGAAGACCAAAATAGTTCCAAACGCCAGATCTGATTGAGGGTGGGGGAGGTTCAATTTGGCATGTTGCAACGAGCTTAGCTTCTGTCTCGCTAGCTTGTGCTGCGCTCAGTGGATCTGCGCTCGACAGTGCAGCCTAGGCGGATAAGTCGAACGCAGATCCACTGAGCTCTCAACACAGACAGCATCGTCAGAAGAAAAGTTGATAAAATAAATTAAAAATTTTGTATTGTTTGATACATACGCGTACCGAACCGAAAGCACTGTATCGAACGGTTCAATATCGATACGAGTGTCGTTGCACCCCTAATATATATCTATATCGCTCCATATATATCTAGATAGATAGAGTTACAGTTAAATTTACCGTTTACTAAAATGCATTACTTATTATTTTTTGTCTATGTAGGCAAGACAGTTGGCGTCGTAAGCCACCTGTTCAAAGATGGTCATTCACAGTGGACATAGAGGGCTTCTTTCACTCCTCTTTAAAACCTACTGTCTTCTCGGTCTAAAATGTGAACATTGGCATCCTCAAAAGACTGACCTTTTTCCTTTAAACGGGACAAGACTTGGCTGTCCATCTGAATCTCCAATGAGAGATGAAATGTTTTCGAGGAAACTTAAAGAAGTCCAGACGCTTTTCTTTTCAAGCTCCCTAGACTCCGTCCTTTAAGTTTACTGTTGGCTAATTTTTACCATTAACTGCAGTAACTAACAACTACTCACTATGTTTAACTATATTTAACATTATACTTGTGTCCTGTCATAGTTTCAACAGTACTGGAAGTGACGAAAAGCAGTCCAGCATGAAGAGTACACACTCAGAAGGCAGCTGCTCTCTGACCACAGTGGACTTCAAAGGTTTCAGGGGTACATGGAATCAAAAAATTCATCAAAACAGGGAGACATGGAGGGACCAAGCAGGAAAAGGTAGCTGGAACACAATATAACTGACCTTTAGAATACACTTCCATTTTTGCCTTGAAATCCAGATTTTCTAATTCAAATTTATGAACTGCAGGTTAGGCTGTCTTCTTCCCACCGTCCAAGCACAGGATGTTCAATGTACTGTCATTCATAGGGTTTTAGACACTGTGGTTTTAATTAGAAGAGGCTGTGTGTGAACATTAATGTTATATACCTTGTGCATTTAATTCAGGAGAATGATTTTTCCTCCACTTCAAAAGCATGCACAATGCAGAGCAGCTACTTTTAACTTTACTCCCGAAAAGGTTGATGATCTTGTTAATAGTGTTATATGCTCACTGCATACAAGCTTGGATATTGGGGCTCCTCTTAAAAGGAAGGTAACAAACCAGAGATGCTTGACTCCCTATAGCTCAAAAATATGGACCTTAAAAGAGATGATTCATAAGCTAGAGAGGAAATTGTGTTGCACTCTTTGTTTGGCCTGTAAAAATACTTTTCCAGGCTAGGACATCTTACTATTTGTCTCATATTGAGGAAAACAGGAACAACCCCTGTTTTTTTGGCAGCAATTTAGACAGTCAGTTAACTCTGTTGAGCCAAATACTCCTTGAACTTTAATTCAGTTTTATTTATATAGAACCAAATTCCAACAAGTGCCACCTCAAGACACTTTATGTTGTAGGATAAAAACCCTACAATATTCGGGAGAAAAACACAACAATCTGATGAGTCCACTTGGCAACAGTGGGAAAACCTCTAGCAGCCTGAACCTTACAGCCTAACTAGAGAGAATTTAGGTCACCTGATTCAGCTTTATCAAAAAGGACGGTTTTAAGCCGAATTTCCCATTCTAATTTTAAATCCTGCAGTTTCAGAGCAAAGACCTCTGTCAAGTTGATATGGGACTATGGGGTCTTTAAGAGAAAAAGGGGCCTGTTTATTCAAGGCCCTGTATGTGAGGAGATGGATTTTAAATTTCATTCTGGATTATAGGGAGCATATAAAGAGAAGTCAATTTGGTACAAATATTCTCTTTTGAATCCCTGTCAGACAAGATGTCTATAATTTAAGAGATTATATCCAAATGCAAGAAAGAGGTCATATGCACATTGAAGGTAACAATTACAGTGTGGAGCTAAACAGAGACTACACGAGAGCTCTCACTTCTCACTCCAACTTTATTTTTGACCTGACAACAACTGACTACACTGTGCCACAAAACTCAGCAACACACTTCCTGTACAATGGGTGGAGCCCTCCAGAGCGCGGCCTTGAGTTAATGGTGAAACCGCTCGCACATCCCGTTGGCTTGCGGGTGGTAAGCCGTGGTTTGACGGCCTGACAGCCTAGGCCGTCACAATCAAAAGGTGTGTGAAATCTTGTGACTGCGGCAAAGGGCCAACAAGATCAAAATGCCTACCAGGGACACAGAAGGGTTCGAGGGGCTCCTGTGTGTGTGTCTATCGATCTTTGCATGTTGGCATGGAGCACACGCCGCTGTCCAGTCCTTCACCGATTTGCGAAGGCCCGGCCAAATGAACGTGGCACTCACCAGCTTAAACGAGGCCCGGACGCCTGGAGGAGAGAGGGCATGTATTGAGTTGAAAACACAACGACACCATGAAAGGGGATCCACTGGGTGTGAGCAGCCGGTGGAAACGTCACAAAGCAGGTGAGGACCTCCCTCCCATATGGACCTGCCCTCCAGCACGAGGCCCTTTCTCCAGCTTTTCGGCTCGCTCCACGTTGGAGAGGGCGTAGCGCCGAAGAAGGATCTCTTTAAGGGTGGGTGGGTCCCAGAGGAGGGTCATCGCACGATGGTTGAGCGAGCCCACCACATGGTGATACTTTGTATCGTCAGTCAAGATGCCGCGAAGGGCAAACTGAGCCTCCACGTGCACGAACCACGACGGGGGATCGTGGAGCCAAAAGTCCGGCAGCTTAAGCGCCACAGCAAACACAGCTGCAGCAGGAGGCGAAGGGCCAGCGGTTGCTGATGCATCCAGAGTGGAGCGGGCATCATCTTCATCTCGTAAGATGTTCAAGTCAGGGGTCACCAATGTGGAGGTAAACACAGACGAGAGCTCTCACTTTAATCCAACTCCAACTTTATTCTTGTCCTAACAACAACTAACTACATCGTGTCACAAAACTCAGCAACACAATTTCTGTATCTGATTTCTGATTCAAATAAACAACCACTGAGGGAGTAAGTGTTTAGTTAGCTGGTCTGCATTGTGTACATGATATTAAAGGAAGCTAACAGTGGAGAAATTCCATCCTTATTTTTTGCTACAGGACTTTCAGAAAGACTGCTACTGTAATGAAATGTATTCCCCACTGTTATATAATCAATTATTGTAAATATTATTAAGAAACAATCACACAAAAAGATTTTCACTTAATACAGTATATAGTTAAATCTTTATTTTCTATGCTGTATATCAGAATAAGGTCTGGAGTTCGTGATGAGTGGTGGGTTCGCATTTTGAAACAAGCTAAATGATTATAACAATAGAATCATTAAATCCAAGGTTAGGGCTGTTGTTTTTAGCATCTAGATGGATGTTAAAATCACTTACAATAATTTTTTATTTTTTAGAACAGAGCAATAAATCGGCAAATTGTCTGAGAAATCAGATAGAAACCGAGTACGAGGTGGACAATGAGTAGCAACTGAATTTAGCTGTTGTTGAAGTGTATTCTGTTTTCACAGCGATCCCAATTGATCTTTCTAAATTAACATAAATAATATATTTCTCTAAACCATAAATATGTCTTCTAGATCCATTCCTACAGGAATGTTCAAATAGGTTTTGCTACTACTAAAAATTAGATGCAGATTATTGTGTAGGTACATAGTGAATGTAGGATCTACTGTTGTTGTGATTTGGCACTATATAAAAAATGAATTGAATTGAAAAAGGTAAGTGAAGATGAAATGCTTATTGGATTGTAATGAAATTGAACGGAATATCTGTCAGTGTCAAGCCGTCTGAATTAAATGAAACACAATTTTGTTTGGGTATATCAGTTGTAGACCTGGAGGTAAAGGTCACCGAGATGGCAGAGGAACATAGCCAAGAAGACAAAGAGACAAACGGTGGAAAAGACACAAGCACAACTGTTGACGGAGCCAACATGGGACAGGGGAAAATGAAAAAAGAATCTGCGGGACAAGAGGTGCAGAACAGGAGACAGCAAGAAGAAAGAAAGACTAAAGATGAAAGAAACAATAATCAGGCTCAGTCTTCAAGCATTCTGCTGAAATCAGTCCCTGATGCCATAAAGAAGTCACCTGATGGACACATGAAGAAGCAGCAATCCCAGAATGGTACACACCTCTGAGTTTTATTGTTATTTTTTTTATATTGAAAGCACCTAATTAAACTGATAAGAATAGATACAACTTTACCTTTAATTCACAAAATACATTCTATATGTATTTATAGTATATATTTTACACCATATTACATCTACATTAAAATTTAATGTTAATGATATTATGTTAGTCTGATTAGGGTTAATCTCACAAAGTTTCTATAATTAAAAATAATATGAATAATAGTAACATCCGGGTAAAGGTCTATTAAGATTGAAGTTCTGTTTTTCAAGAGTGATCTGGCTAAGAGGCCATTTAACAATTAGTTTAACATACAGTTGTTACACATAAGTGCACACAAATGCCTTGAGTATGAATTATATTTTGCCTCCACAGACCCTCAAACTGTTTTCCCTCTGATTCATTATTGCAAAACACCCACCTATTGCGCCAGCTCCTACAGACTCATCAGGGCAAAAGTCATAGAAATATGGCCTATTGATGCCAGGACAAAAGCCAGGAGACTGCAACGCTTCTACTTGCATCGACGGAAATAACTTTGTAAGTTTGAAGTGTATAATAATGGCATATTGTGTGATGTACTCCTTCATCACTCTGCTTCAGTTTTTCCTTTGTGAATAAACTCAGAATTCCTTTCTCAGTACAAATATAATTACTTGCACTTAGTTTCCTTATTTGTATTATTGTAGGGTCTTTGCCTTATATTAAATGAATTTTATTATTATTATTATTGTTAAGAACTTAAGTTATTAAGATCCAATGAAAAAACAATTATGCTGCAATTTACACCATGGATACTATGTTTTTGTTTTTGTTGCTAATAAATTTCCCTATACCACATCCCATAGCTTGTGAACTTTCCTTTTTGCTAAAGCATATAGTTAGGGCTGGACCAAGTGACCCTGAATCCTCCCTTAGTTATGCTGCAATAGACGTAGGCTGCCGGGGGATTCCCATGATGCATTGAGTTTATCCTTTCCAGTCACCCTTCTAACTCACTATGTGTTAATAGATCTCCCTGCATTGAATCATATCTGTTATTAACCTCTGTCTCTCTTCCACAGCATGTCTTTATCCTGTCTTCCTTCTTTTACCCCAACCGGTCGCAGCAGATGGCCCCGCCCCTCCCTGAGCCTGGTTCTGCCGGAGGTTTCTTCCTGTTAAAAGGGAGTTTTTCCTTCCCACTGTCACCAAAGTGCTTGCTCATAGGGGGTCATATGATTGTTGGGTTTTTCTCTGTATCTATGAAGCGCCTTGAGGCGACTTCTGCTGTGATTTGGCGCTATATAAATAAAATTGAATTGAATTGAATTGAATTTCATCTGAGGTCAATATCAAAATGTTGTTACCAAATGGAGAGCTTGAACAGGGGGAAGGAAGTGGTGTTTTGCGAGACTGCCTGACATAATTTTGGATGGATTTCTAGCTGCACATTGGGAGTTGAGGTGAAAGTCCCATTCATCCGGCATGACTTTCAGTGTGAAGAATGGCAGGCTATAGCTAGAGTGTTTGTTGTAGGGTGGAAACAAGCTGGTTACTTCCCAGTGAAGCTTGCAATACCCTTTCTGGAGGAGATATTGTACGGCTCGACAACCAGTAGTTTAAAAGATTCCTTTCTTTTGTGCGTCTCACAAGAAGAGCGATCTGTTCTCCTGAAGGCTTTGGATGACTTCAATTCAGTGGATACAGATGAATTGCTGGAAGTACTTGATGCACATGAGTGCAAGCAGGTTCCTACCAAGGACACACTGCTCCCTGTTTTGGCACAGATAGGACACAAAGTACTTATTCAGGCCCCAATGTTTGTAATCAAGTGCTGGCGTCCCGTTGTGGGTTCTGTAGCTGGTTTACTCCCACCAGAAGGACTGCATCATTTCATTGCAGAAAAAAAAACAACTGTAAAAACAGTGAAGGAGCTTCTAATCTTTCCAGAGGAGATGACCGCTACCCAGTCAACAGTTTCTCGTTACCTGAAAAGGTACATTGGAGAAATTGATTTCAATTATCTTCAGATTTTCCTGCGGTTCTGTACAGGATCCAATCTGTTGGCTAAAGCCATACTAATTGAGTTCATAGAAACTACAGATTTCCTCCACAGACCACAATCCCACACATGTGGATGTGTACTAAAGCTGCCCCTTGGTTATCACAGCTATCCAGACTTTCGCAGTGAATTTAACAGCATTCTCACAAGTTCTATGTGGGTGATGGATGTGGTGTAGGTCAGTGTTACCGAACCATGGTCCTCAAGGCACTCTGCCCTACACGTTTTAGGTTTTCCACCCTAACAGTTCATAGAAACACGGGTGTAGTTAACAGTAACATGAAGGAATGAATGTGACTGTTCAATAGACTGGGTGGTTAAGTTCTCTTAACAGTGTAGCCCATTGTGCCTTTTTCATGTGCAGCCTTTTTTTCATCTGGTCTGTAAGTGCTTTCTTAGTTTCTCCCCCCAATTAAAATAGTAAGCTAAAGGGAATGTTCAGGTTTTTTGAAGTGGAGTTACCTGTAGTAGACAGCACTTAGCACGCTGACTTTGCAGAAGCAGCAGTGAGTGTTGGGGACAAAATAAGGCAACAAATTGCTTGGGGAATGAGACCACAAAACAACACCAGTTGAAAATACATATACATATTTAAATAATATTTTCAGTGCTTCACCTGGTAGGAATCCGTACACTAAACATAGAAGTGCATCTGTTCCTGCTGCACACATTGTTACTGTGTTTTTGGCTAGTGCCAAAATAAATTACTAATTTTAACATTCTAATGCTTTTTTACTACAGGAAGAGTAACAAATATTTCCAATATAGCATACAGTAACAGTTCTACAAACTGGAAGATTGCTGAGTGCTGTCTACTGTATATACAAACATAAGTACAACACCATTACAAATACTATATTCCAACCGATTAAGCATGTTCTATATTAAAGTATTTCAGATGTTTGCAGAAATCTTAATAGAAACAAGAATGTGAACCTTTATGTTCCTAATGGGTTTAGAAGAAAAGTTGTCAATTACAGAGATTGATTACATTGTAAAGAGGTTTGTATAACATTTTAGAAATAACTGTTATTTTATCCTGTTATTATATGCAAAATACAACCTGTTTTTGAGTATGGTGTATTTTGAAAGACACCAGTAAACCATTCTCATTTGTACAAAACATTGTCCTCTCTGTTACATTCTATACATCTTTAAACATGAACATGTCTAATGACACCGCTGAAAGTTATTTAACTACTCATTCTATAAGGTCAAGGTCAAGGTAACTTTATTTATACCCAAAGGCAAGGTAAATTTGCTTTACAGAAAAATGACAGCATTTGGCATCCCTTTAAAAACACACATACCTAGTAAATATATAAAGCTCACTGTGGCACATATATAGTAATTTTAATCATTATTTAATTCAGTGACAGCAACGGGGACAAAGCTATTTTTATAACGCTTTGTCCTGCATCTCGGAAATAGAAACCTCCGTCCTGAGGGAAGAAGCTGAAATTCACCCCTTAGAGGATGGGAACCATTTTTAAGGATTGATAAAGCCATCCACTGTACCTCCTTAGAGTACAGGGAGGCTAAACAAGACTGTGGCTCACCTATCAGACGACTGGACCATCTCACTATCTGATTTAGAGAGTTTTTCTCTGTGACAGAGGTCTGACCAAACCATGCCACCAAACAAAAGGATAAAACAGACTCAATAAAAGAACGATAAAACAAAGTTAAATTTTTTGGTCAATGTGGAAATGAACAAGTTTCCTAAGGCAATAAAGGTGCTGGTGACCCTTTTTACAAACTGATTTGCAATTTTGATCAAAGTTCCGTTTTTCATTTATTATGGTCCCAAGATATTTATATGATTGTACTTGCTCTATTTTCTGACCTTTAATTAAAGTGACTCCGTGCCCATTTTGTTGTTTCCTAAAATCAACAACCATATCTTTTGTTTTAGATATGTTCAGCTGGAGATAAGACTCCTCACACCACTGAACAAAGTCATCAATGACTGGACCGTGGTTAATTTCACCCTCTTTCAGTAAGCTGACAATAACAGAGTCATCTGCATATTTAATAATGACCCTGTTTTCATGTCTGCCCTGAGTTACCGTAATTGTCGGGCTATAAGCCGCTACTTTTTGCACAAGCTTTGAACCCTGCGGCTTTTAGTCAGGTGCGGCTTTTCTATGGATTGTTCATGAGCGGATTTGTTTTGTTTGTTCCGCTGTTGTACGGCACTACGTTGCCTGGCGGAAGGATCGAGGTTCAAGAGTGGTATGTTGGTCACATGTCCATCCGCCAGGCAACGTAGTGCCGTACGAAGTAGCGCGAAAAACAAACTTCAAAGTAGCACTACGCGTTCAGCTGGAGGCGTGGATGATGAGCGGTGATAAACTTGCGAAAAGCAAGTTATGCTCAACTCCACCGTTGGATTCTGACAGCGTGGAAAAGTGTGAAAACATCCACGATCACCAACGGATTTCGAAGGGCTGGACTGCTGCATGATGGAGAGGAGGACACCGCCACGGCCCTTCTGAGGGTGTTCGACTCTGACACTGACAACGAGGATTTCTTTGGTTTTGAAAGTGACAATGAAAGAGAGAAGCGGAGAGTGGATGACAAAGCCATCCTGAACCTGTTCGTTTCCGACACTGGAGAAGAGGACTTTGGTGGTTTTAGTGCGCAGGAAGAAGAGAAAGATGGTGAATGACTGACTTTTCTTCTTGATAAAGCCGTGTCACTGCACCTGAGCCTAAAAGGTAGTCTGAATCTATTTTTCTGGTGTGCTGTAGGTTATCATGTACTACATTTGTTACTCATTTATGAAGCACAGTACATGTTTTGTACTTGTAATTACCGGTACTTGTACATGTACCCTAAAAAGTTATGCAAATATGTACCCATAACTTGTTTTTCAAAATATTAATAAAAGTGATGTCTCCAAACAGCCGTCTCTTTCCTGACAATTCGCTTTGTGCATATTCTCTTACATATGATAAGTTAACATTGAAACACCTGCGGCTTTTAGTCAGGTGCGGCTAATGTATGTACAAAACAGGATTTTCCCCTGATTTTAGCTTGTGCGGCTAATATTCAGGTGCGCTCTGTAGTCCGGGAAATACGGTAATTTACTGACATGGATAAAATTAAAATTATGTTATACAGTCATTTCTGATAATTTTGCTACAAAAACAAGATAACTACACACTGGAGAAAAATAATTACTTAATAATAAGTACATTAAGCTGTAGGAATACGTACTAAAGTACAAAATGTACTAAATTTGTATGTTTGTGTCCATTTAAGTAGCCTCAAATAACTGTGAACGAACTGTATCCCTGAGATGAAAATATAAATCAAGGGCCTGGGACATGGTAAATGGTAGGGCTGGGCCATATTATACCGTTCACGGTAATACCGGTATAATGTTAGGCAACGATAGGAAAATGAAATATCGCGATAGAATATGAGTAAAACGCGCATGTGCAGTGCCTTTGTTTTCATACGCACATGGCTGATTGTTGAGTGAAACAGATGAACCAGAATTGGTTTGTAAAAATGGTGCAACTTCAGTGATGTGGAACTGGTTTGGTGTTTGTCCGTCAGATACACGACAAAGCACATTTTTTTGCAGAACATGCAAGCGGCCGTCGTTATTGTCGTATTTGTCGGACTAAGATGCTCTTAAATCTGGGAGTAATCTGGGCCCTGAACTCCGTCTTTTTCAGGTCAAACGAACACTGCAGCATCACTGAGAGTTTAAAAACTGTCTAAATTCTTTCATCTTTAATAAAACGATCAGCATTGCTGCTTTACCAGGTGTAACTATGAAGTTTAACTTCCAGGCATCCATGAAAACAAAATGTATTACATTTAACGGAGTTAGAAGTTAGCAGGAAGCTAGCGGAAGTTAGCTCGCTAGTTTCGCTAGTTACCTAAGCATGATATTGCATGTTCTGACTGAGAGATTTCTGATCACTTCCAACATAAATGAAGACAGGAAACTAAACAGCAGTGACGTTTGTAGGGTTATTGAAGTTGGGCTAGCTCATAGGTGTCAAACTCTGGCCCGCGGGCCAAATTTGGCCCGCGGGCCAAATTTGGCCCGCAGCCTAATTACATTTGGCCCGCGAAGCCATACCAAATTACTATTAGAGCTGGCCTGCTGGTATTATACAGCTAATATATATATTGTTTAGTATTAAGCTTTGCTTGTTCCATATTCAGTTTTCCAGCAAAACTTATTTGAGTCCATAAGAAAAGATTCATTCTTATATCTGGAGGAAGATTTTTTTTTTCAATAAATATTAACGTTAGCCCGCGACTTTGTTCCAGTTTTGAATTTTGGCCCACTGTGTATTTGAGTTTGACACCCCTGGGCTAGCTGGTATACAATGATGTGCTACGTGATCGCTAGCGACACAGCTATGTTAGCATAACATAAACAGTGAAGCTGGAGGACGAACACTAACACTTTTCCACTTATAAAAGTTAACGTGAAGGTTCCTCATGGTTAGAGACAAATGCAATCGCATGGCAGGATACTGTAAACGGACCAAACTTCAGTCAGGAGAACAACTGAGATAATCCATCCACAATACAAGGTTAGTCATTAATATACTGCAACAACATGGGAATAGAGCAGCTGCCAGAGAATTCAACATTAATGAATCAATGGTACAGAAGTGGAGGAAGCAAGAAGAATGAGTTTAATAAAGTTTGATTTATCTGACTGCTTTGTTTCGCTTAATGTGCCTTATAATCCCGTGCACCTTATGGTCCGAAAAATACGTACTGCACACTGCAGTTTAATGTTGCAAAGCACCTCTTTTTAACTTCAGTGGATATTATACATGGTTATGCTGAGGATATGTCAGCCCATTTCTACTGGAAATGCCTTTTGGTTAAACTTTCAGCAAGGAATTTGCATTTGCACTGTTAAAATTGTATAAAGCTTTAATGTACATAAAAACCAGCTTCTTGTTTAAGTGAAAATAAATGGAAGGTTGTCTTTTTGCGCTAGTAATGTTGTGGAGTTGTATTTTGTCTCGCATCAATTATATCGTCAGTTATATCGTTATCGCAAATTTTCAAATATATATCGTGATAAATATTTTTGGCCATATCGCACTGCTCTAGTAGATGGGAATTCCAAGCTTGATTCCTCCATTATTATTGTGCACAAATCAAACACTTGCACATCACATGGGACTGAACTAACAAAAGTGCATGTCACGATCCTGGGTCTTAGGACCCAGTGTTTTGAGTTCTAGTTCATTTTGATGTTTATAGTATGTTTAGCTCATTAGGCCTCCTATGTTCATTTGCTTATTAGTTCCCCCTTGTGTTTCAACCCATGTTAAGTCTCCCCTGCCCTTCATGTCTCTCTGTGCCCCCTCTGTTCTGTTTAGTGTGTGTCTTTGCATGTTTGAGTTTCTTGTTTTCTGTCACCCTGCATTGTGCATTATGTTCTCATGGTTGGTCTTTTGTTACTCCCTCTAGTCTAGTCTCTTGTGTTCAAAGCTGAGTATTTCCCTCTGTGTATTTTGGTTCTTAGACCTCTGCCTTATGGTTTGTCTCTGTTTCTTAGTTGCTGTCTCCACTGTGTCTAGTTCGCGTCTCTGTGTGATACTTCCTGTTTTACTTTGAAGGTCCATGCCTCATGTGAGTGTTTCTAGTTTTGCGTCTCTGTCTCGTCCAGTCCTGATTTCTCCCAGCTGTGCCCTCCTTCTGTGTCTCATTCCCTCGTTATCCCTCTGTGTATTTAAGCCCTGTGTTTCTCTTTGTCAGTGTCGTAGTCTCCATCATAGCTGTGTGACTTTCCCTGTGGCTCCTTGTGCGTTAGTTTTCCCAGTTTAGTTTATTTTGTATTGTTTTTCGTGTCCCACTTCACGCCAGCAATAAAGCTGTGTTTTTTTGAGTTTACCTTTTGACTCTGTGAGTTTGCGTTTGGGTCCTCTCCTGCCTGCCACACAGCCGAATCATGACAGAAGACTACGACCATTACATGGACCCAGCAAACCGCTCTCAGCTGTATGAGCGCCAGGAGGCAGCCCTCGCCCAGCTGGAGGAGGAGCTCCGCTGGAAGCCGTGGCGCGCTCCGGATTATGAGCACTTATTCCGTGGAACTCGGCTGGCTTTTGGAGGTCCCCGAAGTTGCCAAAAGCCTCTGCCTGTTGCCCCGCTCGCACCCAAGCCTCGGCCGCTTCGGGTGGGAGTGCTCCATTTTTCTTCGGATGCTCACGCTCCAGCCTCTGCATTGCCGTCCCGCACGTCAGAGGCTCAGCTTTATGCCCCGTCTGCTTCCTCACCTCAGAGGAAGCCACGCTCACGCGGCCGTCACTTTTCATTTGCTGAGCAACTCCCGGTGGTGAGTTATAATGACTGCCTTTCACACATCCCACCTGAAGCCATAACTAAAAAGAACAATAAGCTCACCTCTGATCCGTGGGGAACTTCCCTTATGGATGATGACACGGACTGGGAAAAGTTATTCTGCTTTGCTCCCTCTACACAGGGAGAGATGAAAGACACTACCCGCTCGCCTAAGTCTGCACATGCGGTTAAAGGAAAAACTGTGAACCACTCCACCAGGTCTCAAACACTCAGTTCAGGTTCTGTCAGTTTAGGTTTTGTTAAGTCTGGTTCAGTCATCCCCAAGTCAGCTCACTCTACAACTGTTAACCCAAGGATTTCAAAAACTATGAAAACAAGGACTGCTAATACTAAGACTGCAAATCATGAAGTGGACGGCGGGTTCATTTTTGATAGATCTATTTTTGTC
The DNA here is from genome assembly GCF_963969265.1 of Rhamphochromis sp. 'chilingali'. Taxonomy (NCBI): domain Eukaryota; kingdom Metazoa; phylum Chordata; class Actinopteri; order Cichliformes; family Cichlidae; genus Rhamphochromis; species Rhamphochromis sp. 'chilingali'. The sequence goes on along the minus strand of NC_137945.1, from coordinate 29,941,114 downwards.
GACCCTGAGCCTGCCGTTTCTCGGACTGTTTTTTCTGAGCCTGATCCTTTTCCTGCTCGTGTTTCTCCCCCCGGGGCAGCTCGGGCCCAGCGTACCTCTGCACCCGTGTCTGTTCCTCGGGTGGGGGAGACTGAGGCCCAGTTGGCTCCCGCTCTGGTTTCCAGGCCGGCTGAGGCTCTGACCTTTTCTTTTTTTTTTTTCTTTTTTTTTTTTTTTCTTTTTGGCCTGTCCCGTTTGGCTCTTTTGCCATCAGAATTGTTGTCTAAAGGCAAAGAAAGATGCCCAACGGATTTACTTTACCAAACTGACCATCCCAGCCTTGCCGTAATGGTCCATTTGATTCACCTTTTATTGTTTATTTTATTTTCACTTACTGAATACGGGACAGACTTGACTGGGGGAAAGAAGGGGAGAAAGAAAGAGGGAAAGAGAAACAGCTGAGAAGAGGGACGGGGGAGAAGGGCAAAAGACAAAAACCAACAGAACGGGCAGAGAAAAAAAAATACATATATCAATCACCTGGATCACCTGCTGAGAAAGAAAAAAGAAAGCAAGCAGAAGAGAACAAGAGTAATAGAATAAACAACATCACAATGATATATGGGAATATGACAGTAAATACTAAATGTTAAACATTATTGTGCAGCACATAAGATCAACAGAACACAGTGTGCTTTGAGGTAGGAGCCAAAAAGGGTGTAGTTTGTGGGTGTGATCACCCGTGTGTACACCTGTGAGCATGGACGCGCTTGTTTTTTGTTTTTTAAAAGGTTCCTTCATGTAATAATCTGCTAGAGGGTGTGGGGGGGCCACAGCCCCGTCCTCCAGGGCGTGAAGCAGGTGTGGAGGAGATCAAAACTCCAGACATCCAGAGGCCCCCAGAACACAAGAGACCAAGGAAGACCAACAGAGGGGCAGCTGCGCCACTGTCCCGGAAAGAGCTGAGGAGAGTCCCAGATGAGGGCTCACTCAGCAGCCGCGGAGCAGAAGCCAGGGGGAGTTGCAGTGACGCGCCCGTGAGCTCCGCCGGCAGCCAGCTGCGCCTGAGTGACCGAGCCCCAGGCCGAGAGGCCGGGGGCACCCCACCTCCGAAGTGGCCCGAGCGAGCCCCAGGCTCCAGGCCCCGATAAGCGGCCGCCAAGGAGTGAGCCGGTGTGTACCTGGACGCCCATCCCCGGACACAAGGAACCACCAACGCACCGATGTCTGAGGGGGTCCGCCACTGGCAGGGGAAGTGGTGGTAGGGGGAGATAGGCCTCCAAACCTTGGAGGGCCTGAGATGTCCCCAGAGAGGTGGCGCCTGACACCCAACCTGACATATAGACACAGACATACAGGCACACACAGATACAAACATCCATTCCCACCCTCATGCTCTCATATGCACTTACTCCACACTCAACCAACGTGGAGACAGACATAAAGAGACGTTGTACACACGATCACACTCCCCAAGCGTACTCTACAAACCGGGTCTAGGTGCCCCCGCCCCTGGAGGGGGGAACTGCACCCAGACCCAGGTGGTGTTTCCCTTTTCCCTGCGGTGGGGGGAGGCAGACCGCCCCGACTCCGCAGCAGCAGGAAGGCTCCACACTCTAAGGTGTTCTAAGGTGCATTTAAAACCCAGGAGGGCTTGGAGCTACCTGCCAGAGAGCAGCAGGTAAGCGCATGGTCCCTCCTGCTAGCCCTCAATGTCTACGTGTATTTAAAATTGAGAGGTGGGCAACGATGCCAGTGGTGGGGTGTACACCCTGATGGTACTTTGGACTCCGTGTATCGTGCCCACCCCCAAGATCCTATATGTATGTGTAATGAGAGTGTGAGTAATGTGAATGTCTAAGTTGTGGGATAAAATTGAGGCAGAGGCAGCCAGAAGGGGACAGAGGGGGGGGGGTAGCCTCCTCTGCACCCTGGTGACATACCCCTACTCCAAGGCCCTGCATGTGTGGGTGGTTGTGGTGGAGCGGGAAGAGGGAGGCAGCTGGAGATGGGGAGGGAAGGAAGGGAGGGGCAAGTGACCCCTCCCTGGGGCCAGCTCCCCCGCTGACCCCAGTAGGCACCCCCATACTCCGCGACCCGCCAGGGGAAGGGGGCCCAGGCCCATCCAGACCGGGCCCAGTGCAGCAGCACCGCCCGGCCCCACAGAGCCCGGGACAGTCCACCCAACCCCACCACAGAGAAAACTGCACCCACCCCACCATCCACTCATCTTCCAGACTACATAAGACAATAAACACCCAGGCTGAGATCTTCCTCCACCTCTCCTGTATCTCCCCCTCCTGCAGAGGGAGCTCCTGAGGAGAGGAAAGCTCCTGCAAGATGTGACAATCTCCCCCACCAGTTGAAGAGCCCCCCAGGTGGCTCGACGCACCGGCGGCACCCTGCTCCAGGGCTGGGCCCCCATGCACCCACCCGCCCACAACCCCGGCAACACACCAACCAGGACCCAAGCCCCCGAGGCCCGGTCCGGGTCCCAGCCCAGAGACGGAGCGCCCCCAGAACCTCACGCCCATCCCGGACCCACCCAGGGGCAGCCAGGCTACCAGGTCAGTAACCCACGTCCGTCAGCACAGACCCTCCCCTAGCCCCGCTGCACGCAGCCGCGAGGAAACAGTCACCTGAGAGCCAACAGAGCCCCTAACCGGACATGACCGCTACCCCGGGTTGAGCCCCCCAAGGAAGATGCCTCCGGGGAACCCCCCGACGCCCTAAGCCTGTCCCTACCCCCACACCAATCACAACAGTGAAGGCGGGACCAAACTATGACCCCCCACCCCCACTAGGTGATGGAGCTGATCAAAGGAGCCCAGAGCAATTGATCTGATGTGGTGGCAGAGGCTGTATCAAGACTAATGTAATCTAATAGATAATTTCTATATTGGTTAGAATTAAGATTATTTTTATTTTTCCAGTTCATGAGGACTGTTTTCTTGGCTATGCATAGGGCAGTGAAAACCATATGGGCGATATTCTTTTCTGAAGTGACATTATCTAAGCTGCCCAACAAACACACTAAGGGGGAAGTTGGAATGTTACATTTCAGACACTTTGATAAGTCTTCACATATCTCGCGCCAAAACTTCTGAACTGGTGGACAGAACCAAAGAGCGTGGATATAATTGTCCGGTGAATTGGTTTGGCAGTGTGAGCAGTTGTTGGTAGACGTAAAGCCCATCTTGAACATCCGATGACCTGTATAGTGCACTCTATGTAATATTTTGTATTGAATTAATTGAAGACTGGGATTTCTAATTAGATGAAAGGTTTTTAAGCAAATCTGAGACCAGAAGTTTAGGTCTAAGTTAACTGATAAATCCGCTTCCCATTTTGCAATAGGAAGTGATATTGATTCATCTGTTTTAGAAAGCATTCTGTATATTTTGGATAGTAATTTGGGGGGTTTAAGAGTAAGAAATTGAACCACACTTGGTGGTGTTTGTAGTTCAACTTGACCCGTTTTAAATTTCTTTTTTACTATGGATTTAATTTGTTGATATTCTAAAAATCTTTTCTTGTTGATCCCATATTGTGTAACTAGTCCGTCAAATGAAATAAATTCTGTTCCTTCTAGTATATGTTCTAAATATTTGATTCCTTTATCACTCCAATCTGAAAAGTTTATCATATTATTGTTTTGTAATATGTCAGGGTTGTTCCAGATAGGTGTACGTTTGCATGGGATTAATGAAGACGCCGTCAATTTTAGAAACTCCCACCATGCTGTCAGAGAAGAGCTGATGTTGATGCTTTTAAAGCATTCATGTCGTTGGATGTTTGAGCTGATAAATGGTAGGTCTGAGATCTCTAGATTATTGCAGAGTGCTTGTTCTACATCTAGCCAAGGTTCATCTAAGAGGGTGTGTTTTAGCCATCCTGAGATAAACTGAAGCCTGTTGGCTAAGAAGTAGTGCTGAAAGTTAGGCAGTTCTAGTCCTCCTTTATCCTTGGTCTTTTGTAGTGTTTTTAAGCTTATACGTGGGGGTTTATTTTGCCAAAGGAATTTGGACATACATGAATCTAGAGATCTGAACCAATCTTGTGGCGGTTTAGTTGGGATCATTGAGAATAAATAATTTATTTTTGGTAAGACCATCATTTTTATAGCGGCAACCCTTCCCATGAGTGATATGGGTAGACATTTCCATCTAGCCAGATCATCTTCTACCTTCTTTAAAAGTGGGATATGGTTTAATTTAGTTAGATCTGCAAGCTTGGGAGAAACATTAATACCTAAATATTTTATATTTCCCGATTGCAGTGGTGTAGAAGAGGAATTATGGAAGGAGCAATTAATCGGTAGGACTGTAGATTTTGACCAGTTAATTGAGTAATCTGATATTCTTGCAAAAGAGTTTATCAATTCAATCACCCCAGAGATATTGGTTTGTGAATTTTGGAGAAAGAGTAACACATCATCCGCATAAAGGCTGATTTTATGTTCCACGTTCTTGCATTTTATGCCCTTAATTACTGAATTCTGTCTAATTGCTGCTGCTAGTGGTTCAATAAAAATTGCAAATAGTGAAGGGGAGAGTGGGCATCCCTGCCTGGTGCCCCTCAAGAGACAGAAGCTGGAGGATGTCTGGTCATTTGTTCTAACACAAGCTGTTGGGGAATTATATAATATTTTTAACCAGTTTATGAAAGAGGATCCAAAACCAAATTTGTGTAAAGTTGCAAATAGAAATTTCCAGTTAACTCTGTCAAATGCTTTTTCTGCGTCTAAAGAGAATATTGTAGTTTCTAGGTTTTTACTGTATGAGTAGTCTATCAAATTAAGTAATCTACGTGTATTTGTTGATGAGTGCCTACCTTTTATGAAACCAGTTTGGTCAGGATGAATTAAGAGGGGGGTTATTTTCTCCAGTCTCTTTGAGAGAGCTTTGCAGATTATTTTAAGGTCTACATTTATAAGGGATATTGGACGATAGCTTGAGGGATATACAGGGTCTTTGCCTGGTTTTAGCAGGAGATTAATGTTTGCAGAATTCATATTTGATGGAAGTCTGCCCTTTTCTTTAATTTCCAACAACGTTCTGTAGAAAACTGGTGCTAGAATCGACCAGAATTCTTTGTAGAATTCTGCAGGAAAGCCATCTGGACCTGGAGCCTTATTATTGTGCATACTTATCAGGGCTTCCTGGAGTTCACCTGGTGTCAGTGGTGAATCCAGTGCCATTGCTTGAGTGTCCAATAATTTTGGAAGAGTTATGTTGTCCAAAAACTGATCAATTTCTTTTTTAGATGGGTTTATTTGTGGTGAATACAACATTTTATAGAAATCCCTGAAAATGTTGCTTATTTGTATCGGTTCATATAATGTGTTCCCAGATGAATCTTGAACAGCACATATAGTTGTTTTTTCTTTATTTATTTTTAGCTGGTTTGCTAGAAATTGACCGGATTTATTACCATGTTCATAATTTTGTAGGCGTAGTCTTTGTACTAAGAATTTTGTTTTTTTATCAATTATCTCATTTAATTCTAGTTTTGTTTTGCGTATTTTGTTCAATGTTTCCTGATCTTGGTGGGACGCGTAGGCTTCTTCTAGTGATTTGATGTTTTTTTCTAATTCCTGAATATTTTTGTTTTCTTTTTTCTTTTTATGTGATGAGAAAGAAATTATTTTACCTCTCATCACAGCTTTCCCTGCTTCCCATAGAACAGAAGCTGATGTTTCGGGAGTGTCATTATAGTCCAAATATGAAGTCCACTCTTTTTTAAAATATTTAATAAAGTCTTCATCTTTAAGTAGTGATATATTAAATCTCCAGTTTTTTCTTGGCGTAGTATTATTCTTGTGCATTAGTGTTAAAGATACAGGACCATGATCGCTGATAGCTATAGGGTGAATCTCAGTGTCTGAAATGTCGTTCAGCAGTGAGCTACTGACCAAAAAATAATCCAGACGAGAGTAGGAGTGATGGACATGTGAGAAAAAAGTATATTCCTTACTGGTGGGGTGAAGGGAGCGCCATGCATCGCAAAGACCAAAGTCGCTCATATACTGTTTGATTATATTTGTGGACTGCCAATTACGCTGAGTTCCCGCTGTATTGAGCCTATCCATGTCTTCATTTAGTCCAAGGTTGAGGTCACCTCCAAGAACAAGTGTGCCATCTAAGTGTTCAGAGAGTGCACTGAAAAAACCGTGAAAGAATGAGGGATCATCAACATTTGGACCATATACACTTGCAATACATAGCTTTTTATCACGTATAGATAGTTTAATGATTAAGAATCTGCCCTCTGGATCTATAACTGTATCGAGTACTGTGAAATTAATATTTTTATGTATTAAAATTGCTGCTCCCCTTTGTCTAGAATTATAACAAGCTGAGAACACATTGGGAAACTCAGGTGTTTTAAGTTCATTCGAACCTCTAAGAGGTCTGTGGGTCTCTTGTAATAGGACAACATCCGCGTGTAGTTTTTTGAGTTGGTTAAATATTTTTAACCTCTTTTCTCTGGAGCCAGCTCCATTTATATTCCATGTAATGAACCTCAGTGTACCCATAGATGTTTGTGTATAACTAGGGATGTATGCTGTGTGCGTCGCTTAGACAGGTGGAGAGAATACGTCACTTGTTCATAAATAAAGAGAAGGAGAGAGAGAAAAAATGTGTGGCGAGATGCTCCCTGAGTCTGACTTTGTGTATGCATAGTTACTAATATGAGTAGGCTTGGCATACTCATATGTGTGTGTATCCTAAACGACTGTGTGCGCTGTCTGACTGATGTAAATGTGCTGCCGTTGAGCGCATGGTGCGTATGTGTCGAAATAAAGGATGTTTGTGGATGAGTGTCGAAGCAGGTGATCGAGGCAGTGAAAGGAATAAAGAAAGAAACCAAGGACAGGGGTGAGCAGCATAAAACCAAGAGGGGGAAAAGAGAGGAGGAGAAAAAAAAAAAAAAAAAAAAAAACAGAAACAAAACGTAAACATTCCAATTAAATCACTGACGGAGAGTGACGGTGTTAATTCTGCTATGAAATCACACTTTAAGATGCGATTTGATACTGGTAAGTTAAACAGATGTTAATGCAAGTTAATGTGAGTGGATAGGGAAATGGTGTAGCTGATTCTTATCTGGTGTGAGGTTAATACAGCCACGGAGTGATGTTGGGGTCGCGGTGGAGCTGTCCGTCCACGTACAGCCGGTCCACAGCGATGACAGCGCGGGAGCCCTTCTGGATGAAGCCGCGTCGGATTGGGAAGAGGACCCTGCGTCGTTCCAAGATCTCTTTGGGGAACTGGTCGTTCACGCTGAAGTCCGTTCCTTTTAATTCCCTGCCGCGGCTTTTCACATGTTGCTTTTGTTTGAAGTGGCCTGTTGCTTTTGTTTGAAGTGGCTCTGACCTTTTCTGCACCCGTACCAGCTCCTCGGGTGGGAAGGGCAGTTGCCCAGCCGTTGCCGGTACCTGTTCCGGTCCCCAGGGTGAGGGCAGCCAGGATACAGCCCGTCTCCGCACCCGTACCTACTCCTCGGGTGGGAGTGGCTAGTGTCCGGCATGTGCCTGCACCCGTCCCTGTTTCTACTGAGGGCTCAGGAGAATTCAGTCCACAACCATCACCACCATCACTACTGCATGCTTTTCAGTCTATAGCTCGGTCAGTAGCTCTGTTAGCAGCCCAGTCCATAGTTCACTTTCCTGTGCTTCCATTAGCTCAGCCCTTAGCCCACTGTGCAGCTCAGCCAGCTCCCCATTGTTCAGCTCAGTTATTTGCTCCATCACCTGCTCAGCCTTTTGTTCAGCCAGTAGTCTCGGCACCTACTGGTCCTGCCACTGCTTCAGCTGGAGGGCCCGAGGAGCCCGTCCAGCCTCATGCCTCGTCAGCTGGAGGGCCCGAGGAGCCCGTCCAGCCTCATGCCACGTCAGCTGGAGGGTCCGAGGAGCCCGTCCAGCCTCATGCCACGTCAGCTGGAGGGCCCGAGGAGCCCGTCCAGCCTCATGCCTCGTCAGCTGGAGGGCCCGAGGAGCCCGTCCAGCCTCATGCCACGTCAGCTGGGGGTTCAGGAGAACCGCACCAGCCTCCTGTCTCCGCTGGAGGGTCCGAGGGGCCCGTTCAGCCGCCTGTCTCCGCTGGAGGGTCCGAGGGGTCCGTTCAGCCCCACGCCACGTCAGCTGGAGGGCTCGAGGAGCCCGTCCAGCTGTCACCTGCGGCCGCCTCATCAGGGTCTTCGTCCTCGTCTGGTCCAGCCTCGTCAGAGTCTTCGTCCTCGTCTGGTCCGGCCTCTGCCTCTGCTGCTACGCCTGGTCCGGCCTCTGCCTCTGCTGCTACGCCTGGTCCGGCCTCTGCCTGTGCTGCTGCTACGCCTGGTCCGGCCTCTGCTACGCCTGGTCCGGCTTCTGCTACGCCTCAGCCTCTGCTTCAGCGTCGCCTGGTCCTGTGTCCTCCAAGCCTCGGCCGGTACGCCTGACGCTTGGCAGCCGCCGCTGCCTTCCGCGCGGCCGGCCCCCTGAACTGCTCCGTCTCCTTCGCCGCCGCCGCTGCCTTCCGCGCGGCCGGCCCCCGGATCGCCATCGCCTGAGTCGCCGCCGTCGCCTTCCGCACGGCCGGCCCCCTGAACTGTTTCCACGCCGTCGCCTTCCGCACGGCCGGCCCCCTGAACTGTTTCCACGCCGCCGCCGTCCGCACGGCCGGCCCCCTGAACTGTTTCCACGTCACCGCCGTCGAGGTCGGCCCCCTGAACCGTTTCCGTGTCGCCGCCGTTGCCGTCCGCACGGACGGCCCCCTGATCAAATGAACTATGGACTTCTGGACCGTCACCCTCCGGGTCGGCCCCCTGAGGAGTTGTGAACTGTTCCCTGCGCTCCTGTGTTTTTGATGGACATTGTGTTTTTGTGGCTTTGTTTCAACAGCGTAATTTAATGTAATTAATTACCACCACTGGTTATTATAGTATGGGCCATTTACCTGAATGATTGGCATGAAGCAGAACTGTGACAGAGCTTTGTCAATGAAATCCCCAAAGAAGAATCCTTCGTCCTTCAGTTCTCCTAGAAGCGTGATCCATGGCTCGACTCCTTTTCTCATCACTCCCCACCAGCTCTCAATTCTCTGGTTTGTGGTACTTGCTCCTGTGACGTATCTTCTGTCTCCTGCTCTATCATGCCCGTCATTTCTCCGTAAATAACGCTGGAGGTCTCTGACCAACACGTTCTCAGTGCCCATGTCCGTTCGTACGAGCCTGGGGAAACTCCCACGACTCTCCACTGCTTTCCACAAAGTAACCGCCGATAACCTCTGGGTCACTGTTAGTGTGTGCGGCCCACAGCCAAATGATGTTGTGTGAGAAACCGTCGATGCATCCATTAATACATATCCCATATGGCTTCAGTTTGTCATAAGAGTCTATGGGGCCACACAAAGTTAGGCCCCTGAGCAAAATATTGCCTCCTTCTGAGACGTCTGGTCTGGTGAACCTGGGAACCTACTGGGTCCAGTAAAGAGATGAGGATCCTGATGTCTTCTTTCCTGATCGCAATGCCGTGTTGTTTGCACTTTGTAAACATCCACCGATAATCGTGCTCCTTCCCAGGCCCTTGCAGTTGGTTCACAATAAAATCTATCCCGGCGTCCAGGTCATACTTACGTCTGTAAAGCGACTTGGCTCTCAATATCCGGTTTAAATGTTTCTCCGTAATGATGGTTCCTTGCATTGCCAGGCTTTTCAAAATGCATTTGTAGCTCATTCCCAGCCTAAAATAAAACTCAATCAGACTGTCTCTGTCCATAGTGTATAGGTTTAGCCTACTTTTATGCTTGTGTCTCTACGCAGCTGTCCAGGAATTGTATCAATATGATGTGCGCACGTTATCTATTTCGTGGCCACAAATGCAGAATTCGTTGCCACGTTATACCCAATTCGTGTCCACAAATAAGTATTTCGTGGGCACGTTATACCTATTTCGTGCCCTCGAAGTAGTATTTTGTGGCCACAATTTATTTATTGTGTCATCAGAGGGGCTCCGTACTCTCTCTCTCCTCGCACTTTTTTTCGCTTCACTCCGCAGCCTTGTGCTTTGTGCTGGGAGGAGGGGGTGGGGCGGTAGGTACACTCCCAATAGCACAGGAACAGAGCTGGAGAGAAAGAGAGCCAGGGACAACAATGTCACATTAGAAAGGTATAGTAATCATCCACAACTATTTTCAGTTGCAGATGATAAAGGATTCAAAAAGTTTATTCATGCAGGCCTATATGACAGAGACTGTGCATCTTCTTTTTGTTTTCATATTTTTTCATATTTGTGGTTTGCAGTGTTTTGTGTTGTTTCACTTTAAATCTGTTTAAAAGGAAAAAGCTGAAAATGTAAATAGTTAAAAGTTGAAATGTAAATAATTGGTCTTTGTATTATATGATTTATTTATGACGTTTTATGTGGAGTGAATAAATAAAAGTATATTTACAGTGGCCCCTAGAGACAAAGCAGCACGTACAAACTCCAAAACACGTACAAAACACAACAGAAGTGCTCCAGGATGCTAGGGGGCAGTGTTGAGCTTTTGTTACCTAGTGGCTACACAAGTCAGGAAGTACCAACGACCAGATTTGGTGTGTGGTAGTAACAGGTAAATGAACATTTTTTTAAATTATTTGAATATATATGAGTGCTTGTGTATAAATACACAAACAATACAAATATGCTTTCAATTGTGTAATTTAAGTGATCTAGGTAGCTCTGATTTGGAAGTTCAGTTAACGCTAGAAATGTGTTTTGGAGTTTGTACGTGCTTTTTGGAGTTTGTACGTGCTTTTTGGAGTTTGTACGTTTTTTGTCTCTAGGGGCCACCGTATATATTTATATATAAACATTTATAAATAAAACCACCGTTTTTTTTTTACATTAGTAATTCCTTTTGTGTATAATTTTACATTGTTGTTAATAGTAAATTAATTAAAGCAACAAAACAACCTGAAGAGCCGGTTGGGAGCCGAAAGAGCCGGTTCTCTAAAAAGAGCCAGAAATCCCATCACTAATTAAGACTCGACTGTACACCGTGTTCTTGTTTTCCTCCGAATCAATAAGTATCGTTGGAGCAGGCTTTCAACGCCTCTCTCTGTCTCTCGCTAGCAAAGTTGACCAGACCACAAAGTAAAGCTAATTTTCAGCTAGCCAGAGGTCCCTTTACTATGGTTCGGAGCCGCGGACCTTCAGTAATAGTAATAAATCATATTCATGTAGTTGTAAACAGCCTGATAATATATTAAGTAATCCAAAGTATTCAGAATACATTACTCTCATTGAGTAACGTAATGGAATACGTTACAAAATACCTTTTGGAGCATGTATTCTGTAATCTGTAGTGGAATACATTTTAAAAGTAACCTTCCCAACACTGGACATCTTATGCTCACCAGGAGCATGTATCCCCAACTTCAAAACCTTAAGTTGTCAAATTCACAAACCCAACATGGGCTCATTCCACACAGGGGCCAGAAGTGCATGTTAGCCTTTACTGACACACTGTAAATAAGTTCAATACATGGCAACGCGGCTAACAGCCTTGGAAACGCTTTACATGAAATAAAACTTTTTAGAAAACCCTTTACAAGAATAAATGTGATGATCTGTTTTACCTGAATTAAATGTATTAGTTTGTTTACTTGAAATAAAACTTAATTTGGAAACCCTGTACAAAGTATCGTGTTGTAAGTTCTGGCTTTAATATTTCCAGCTGATAAGGAGACGTATTGGTAAATGGTAAATGGCCTGTATTTATATAGCGCTTTACTAGTCCCTAAAGACCCCAAAGCGCTTTACATATCCATTCACACACTGGTGATGGCAGCTACATTGTAGCCACAGCCACCCTGGGGCGCACTGACAGAGGCGAGGCTGCCGGACACTGGCGCCACCGGGCCCTCTGACCACCACCAGTAGGCAACGGGTGAAGTGTCTTGCCCAAGGACACAATGACCGAGACTGTCCAAGCCGGGGCTCGAACCGGCAACCTTCCGATTACAAGGCGAACTCCCAACTCTTGCATTTCAAATGCTTCATACAAAAGACTTTTAAACATCCACTTTGTCTGTAACGACAGTATCAAGCTACAAAGCATTGTTTTTACTAAAATTCAACATTTTCAGATGAAAATTTTCTTTTTAAAATAAATTTTATTTTACTGTAACAACCCGCTGAATGCCATTTTAGGATGATATTCTTGGAGATTCCATATATATAGATATATGCTTTTGGAGTGAGGGTATCTAATACACAAGTTGTCACTGTGTTTTGTATTACCAGCTGTGAGGGCACTGCTTTTAATTTGTCTCGTGAGTATGTATTTTTCAAAGGAGATCTTCATCAAGTTGATTTGGTACCGCAGTCTTGTTGACAAGATTGAAAGACACATCCATCAGAGTTCAGCAACATTTCATTTTGATTAAATTGAAGTTTTTTACAGTTTTTCTCAGTTGCTTTGGTGCATTTCTCACAACAGAATTGATCTCTGCACCACTACTAAGGCTCTTCTCAAAACAATTAGTGCAAACTGCAAAACATGGTGGATAACTTGCAAAAGTGAGTCACTTCATCAAAAAGAAAAGTCAGTTGTTCAAAAGCAAGTCAGTTGCTCAAAATAAGTAGTCAGTGCTTCAAAAGCAAGTCCCTTAATCAAAACAGATAATATATTCATCAAAAGCAAGTACTTATGTCAATCAAAGTGTCAGGGCTGTCACAATTACAAGTCACTTTCACTATATATATATATATATATATATATAGGTTACACATCAAGTTTTCATTGTACAGTTCAGAATTTTATGCCATCTTTATGCAACACGTTTGGTGTAATGGCCCTTTCCATTAATACTAAAACTAAAATGCACTGGATTACACAAATTAAAGTTTGCCTTATGATTAGCATATTTTTTTATTGCTAACCGCAGCTTTCACGTTATACTAAACAACATTAAATAAAACATTAAGTACAGGAAAACTATCAGTGAATGCACAGAAATATAAACCTTGTTTTCATTATTTAATTGCGCTAATAACACTTACCTTTATGAAATTTCTAGAGTATACAAATCAACAGTCTGTGCGTGGTGTTCATTCAAAATGTCCATGGCACCAATCAGAGCATAGCATTGGTAGCTATTGACAACACGTTGGAGGAGATGCTATGGGCTGAACCATTTTTTTAGGAGGCAAGGGGGATTGTCCCATGTATTCAGTTAGTTTAAAAATTCATACTCTGTACAAACTGAAGATAGCTCGATAGAAGCATAAATGCTATCTTGTTTTAATAAACAACATTGCCATATGCAAAAGTAGGCTGGCACTTGGGGTGGCAAAGGCTTATTTTAGGGTGGCACTTTCCACCCGCTGTCACCGTTCATAAAGCGGGCGATGGCCAACAAGTACCGGAGTTTTCTGGCATAACCGATCCGCATGACTTTGCTTTTGGCAACGCTGATCCGCAGTCCAATCTTTGACGCTTTATTTTCCAGAATGGCGGTCAAATCGCAGATGGAGCGTTGAGTAGATCCAAGCAGCGCAATGTCATCCACGAAATCAAGATCTGCAATTTGTCATCCGTCATTTCCTTGGACTCCGTGCTTGCCGTCCCGCAGGGTACACCGCATGATGAAATCCACAGCCAGCACAAGCAGGAATGACGAAATAACGCAGCCTTGTCGGACTCGTGTCTTGATCTCGAACGAGTCCCAAATCCCTCTATCTGTACAGACACAGAAGCAGATATTTCTCAGGAGGGTAATGAACATCTCCGGTATGCCTGGCAATTGTTTCTTGATGGACGTTGTCGAATGCTTTTGTAAAGTCTATGAAGTTGATTGACAGTTATTGCTGTAGCTCTGGCACTTTGTTTGATTATTGTCCGTAGCACAAAAATCTACTCTGAACAGGATCGTTCATTCCGGAACCCGGCTTGTTCTTCTCACAGCAGCTGGTCGTCGAGCGAAGACGTCAGAGTAGCACGGAGCACAGAACCGATTGTAACAACTGCCGAGTTATCCCATGGCAGTTGTTACAATCAGCAAGATCACCCTTCTTTGGCAGTTTCACGATGACGCCCTTCCTCCAATCTTTCAGAGCTGTCGTCGTCTCCCAGCAGTGAATGAGCAGGGCCGATTGAGCAGGGCCGACTATAAGGTCACCGCTATTTTTCAACATCTTGACCGAAATCTCGTCCAACCCTGGGCCCGGCCAACCTTCATTGACTGAATGATAGCTTTTGTCTCCGCAACGGTAATTGGACCAACGTTAACTGGGAGGTCATCCATGGGGCGGAGGCGTCTTTGGGTTTCCTCGACAGGCGCCGGTTGATTCAGGATTTCCTTGAAATGTTGGACCCATCATCGGTCTTGTTCCTCTGCCGTTGTTAAGAGGCGGCCGTCCTTGCCCTTGATTGGTACTTGTCTGCCGCTTAGAGCACCGGTCAGTTCGTTCTTGATCGCTGCCTCTTGCGCTTTTTGTCCTTTCCATTCAATCCAATCCCGTTTATCTTGACGGTAATTTCGTTTGACCATCCATCAGCCGATAACGCATATCCGCTGCATCCAAGACTTGTCCCGGTGGCTCTTGATCACGTACTTGCTTTGCCTTATTCCGCTCATCAATAAGGTCCCACATGTCTCTCTGGATCCATCGTTCATGAAACATGCCACACCTGCGGCCTATCAAGGTTGCGGTACTGTTGACCACGGTGCTCCGGAACCGATCCCACTGGCTTTCCACAGAGTTGTCCTCCTCTTGCGCCAGGGCCTCAAAATGGATCTGAAGCTCCAATCGAAACTGGCTGGCCATTTCTGAATCCTTGAAACGAGCAACGTCAAAAGGCTTCAGGCGTTGACTGTCGGACACTGTTCTCATGAGCCGGAGTCAACGCTTGGTGCAGATTTTTGACCCTTTTCAGTCTGGCTTTCAAAAGCAGCACTCTATGGAGACCGCTCTCTTAAGGGTCAATAATGATCTACTAATGGCATCTGATGCAGGAAATTGTTCCGTGATCATTTTGCTAGATCTTAGCGCAGCCTTCGATACCATCGACCACAAAATCCTACTCAACAGGCTGAAGGTTCTGGCTGGTATATCTGGCACCGTCTTAGACTGGTTTTCTTCCTGTCTGATGAAGAAAGGACTTTTTCTGTTAGGACTGATAGGTTCTCCTCTAACACTGCTGCCCTAACCTGCGGGGTTCCACAGGGTTCAGTTTTGTGTCCATTATTATTTTCTTTTTATATGCTTCCTTTAAGCTGGCATTATTCAGTCTTTTAGTGACCTGTCTTATCATTTCTATGCCGATGACATTCAGCTGTATATGTCCTTTAAGCCTCATCAGCTGGATAGGCTGTCCACCCTAGTCTAGGCTTTAACTCAAATCTCTGATTGGCTTTCTAACAATTACCTTGTTTTAACATGAACAAGACAGAGACAATGATCATAGCTCCTCCTGATCTATATTCTAAAATCAGTCAGGTTCTTGCCCCTTTCTGTTCTTCTGCTAAGTCGAGTAATATTTGACTCTTCTTTGGGCCTCGACTCACACGTAAAGTCTCTGTCTCATTCCTGTTTCTTTCATTTAACCTCCTAAGACCCGAACTCTTCCACGGCATGCATTTTTAATTCCTCTTTGATATTTGGGCTGATTGGGGCCCAATGAATATAAAAACAAAGAATTACCAGATTTTTTTTTTTTTTTACCTTATTTTTGTTTTTAAGAAAAATAAGAGCCGAAGCTTATAAATGTCAGATTAAAAACAAATTGATTGCTAAACTTACAATCACTTAAGGATCAATCAACCAATTATATCAAAATTAAATGGGAAACGGAGGCTTTTTTTTTCTTTCTTTATTCTTTTTTTTGGGGGGGCGGGGCGGTTTCTTTTTTTTTCTTTTTTTTTGGTTTTTTGTTTGTTTGTGGGAAAAAAAACTCTTTATTTTTCAGTAATGATGGGAACAAACGGTAACATATAAACCTAGCTTTTTGTGTTTGCATCTTCATGCGACATTATCACGGTGTGGTTTATAAACACGTTTTCTGTGATTTTCATTTAAAAATGAAATAAAGGGTTGAATGGAAAAAAAAAAGAAAAAAAAAGAAAAATAACAGCCACATGTGAGGATATTCGTTTAAAATTTTGATAGAACAGTAGCAGTGTAATGTCCTCGTAAGTGGATATCAGGCCCTTGCAGCGCAAAATTGAGTATTTTGGTCTAAATAAGCCAAAATGTGATGTCCACATATGTGGACGCCAGGTCCTAGGAGGTTAAGGAATACTTCTAAACTGCGACATATGGTCTCCTTAGCTGAACTGGAAAAAATTGTCCATCCATTTGTGTCATGGCGTTTAGATTATTGTAATTCCCTGTTTACCAGCTTGGATAAATCATCTCTTTCTCGCCTCCAAGCTATACGAAACGCAGCAACCAGACTACTAACTCGCTCTAGCAAGCAAACTCACATCACTCCTATACCTATACTTTGTGTCGGGCGAAAACTCCATTCAAATGCATGGGATCGTAAGAAACGTCTTGGCGAAATAAAGCATTTTTCATCAACTTCATAAAGACAGCTGTAACTTTTGATAGAAGACTTACATACACATATTTATGGCTTTGCCTTATAGAATTCAATATCACGTGTTGAGCAAACAGGTTTTGCAGCTGTTTGAGCTAAGATTTTCAAGTTATTCACAAAATGAAAACCTATACTTTGTGTCGGGTGAGAACTCTATTCAAATTCATGGGAACGGAAGAAACGCACTGTCTTGGCGAAATAAAGCGTTTTTCATCACCTTCATAAAGGCAGCTGTAACTTTTGATAGAAGACTCACATACACATATTTATGGCTTTGCCTTATAGAATTCAAATCGGACTAAAACATTTAAAGCAAGATATGTTGCTAAAGGCTATAGCCAAGTTCAAGGCATTGATTACGAAGAAACCTTTTCGCCGACTGCAGATATGACATCAGTGCGTACGCTGATGCAATTAGCAGTACAGTACAACTTTAAACTCCACCAAATGGACGTGAAGACTGCTTATTTGCACGCCCCAATCGATTGTGAGGTGTATATGCAGCAACCAGAAGGTTTTGAAGTAACCTTCTGGTTACTTCAAAACCTTCAGGTGAAAAACTGGTCTGTAAACTAAACAAATCACTATATGGTTTGAAACAATCTGGCAGGAACTGGAATAAGATGTTACATGACCATTTATGTGAAAAAGGTTACAAACAAAATCCTGTAGACCATTGTGTATATTCCAGACAGACAGCGAGTGAGACAGTGATTCTTATCATCTGGGTTGATGATGTAATCATAGCTGCCAACGGTGAAGACGCTATCAGAAACGTGAAACAAATGTTGGATGAGAAATTTAAAATGAAGGATCTTGGTGAGCTCAAACATTTCTTGGGTATTGACAAGAGAACCATGAGATAAGACTAAACCAGACACGGTACGTCACAAAAATCCTGGAAAAGTTCAAAATGTCTGACTGTAAGCCACGTTCTACTCCTTGTGAACTCAAAAATGACTTTGGTGCACATGGTGAATCAGTTGATTCAGGAAAATATAGAGAATTAGTGGGCAGTTTGATTTACTTAATGACATGTACAAGACCAGATTTGAGTTGGATAGTGAGCAAACTGTCACAATCCCTGTCTGAGCCAAAAGAGCATCATTGGACAGCAGCAAAACATGTATTACGTTACCTTAAGGGGACACTAAACAAAGAGCTGTGCTATAAAAGGATAGAAGGAAACCTAAATCTTATAGCATACAGCGATGCAGATTGGGCCACAGATTTGAGTAACAGGAGAAGTACAACGGGTTATTGTTTTGTACTATCCAAAAATGGGCCAGTGATCTGCTGGAAAACCAGGAAGCAAGCTACAGTAGCTTTGTCAACGTGCGAGGCAGAGTACATGGCGATGGCCGCCACAGTACAAGAAAGCTTATACCTCTCACAGCTACTTAATGGCATGGACATTAAAAGGCAATATTCACCAGTTACCTTTCTTGCAGACAATCAAGGTGCAATTGCATTGTCCAAAAATCCTATAAACCGTCAAAGATGTAAACACATCAATATCAAGTATCACTTTATTAGGTCTGCTATAACTGAGAAGGAAGTACAAGTTAAATATTGTGCAACAGAAGACATGGTAGCAGACATCATGACTAAGTCTGTAAGTAAAGTGAAAATAGATAGATTTACGCATATTTTGTTTGGAACATAAATGTTGATATGTGGATTTCATGTAAATATGTATATCATGTAAATGTGTGATGTATAGTGTTAAGAGCAAGTGGGGGTGTTGCCCTATCATATGTATGTGCTCTTAATCTGAAAGGTATAAATACGGAAGTGTGTGTGCAATAAATGATGGCGCAGAGGACGGCGTGTGCCTCTGATGTAAAACTCTAACAACGTGTGATGAAAGATTTTTGAGTTTTGTGATTATGCTTAGTTGTAGCTTCATTTAAAGGAAGAAGAGCTTGTGAATTGGAACCACTATAGAGAGGGGGAGTGGAGACGTATGTGCAGAGGAATGCTGTGACATACGACACTATTTCCTGTGAAGACAAACTAGCGCTCGCTCTCTCTCTCGCTCCCCTTATATGGGAATCTATAAATGGTAAATGGTAAATGGACTAGTTCTTATATAGCGCTTTTCCACTCTTCTGAGCACTCAAAGCGCTTTACACAACTTGTGCATTCACCCATTCACACCCATTCGCACAAGCACAACTGACATTCACACACATTCATACTCCGATGAATGCATCGGAGAGCAATTTCGGGTTAGTATCTTGCCCAAGGATATTTGGCATGCAGACTAGGGGAAGCCGGGAATCGAACCTTCCAATCAGTAGATGACCTGCTCTACCACCTGAGCTACAGCCACCCATGTAGCATACAAAGTTATCTCCTGTTTCAGTTGACAAGCGAACAGTCTCTCCTTTTATGGAAATGTTTTTGCCACTCCTACTTCCCTGAAAGCTCGTTTAAGTATAAATAAAGAGAGTTCTGAAAGCCCTGGGCGGTCTTTCCTCTCTCTCAAATCTGTCCTGCACACGTTGCTGCAGGATGGATCGGGGGATGAGGGGGGGATCGTCCATGTGTTCACATGAAAAAGATATCTTGAGTCTGAGTTCCTTTGCCTTCTACAATTTCTCTTCACATTTTCTTGGTCCTCCGAGCCGGAGAGAAAGCATCGGCCGCTGTGTCCTGGCGTCGTGGAGATCTTGCACTGAAGCCTGTCGACAGCCTCTTCGGAGTGAAAGTCCAGAGACGTGAAATTCGGGTTCTGGCCAGTGTTATTAAGTGGTCCACGACGTTGGGATCCAGTGGCTGACTTTCAACATAGCCAGAGAGTCTTGGGAAGGTAAAGAAACCACTCACTTACACTCGCGTAAAACGAACCTAGGTCTTATCCGAAAGGATGTAATTAGTCTAATCCACTGAACGGATTTTCAAAATAAAAGCTTTAGGAGTAATCCACCGAACGGATTGAATGAGTTTGATCCACTGCACGGATCTGTAAAAATAAAAGTTTTTAAGACCCGCCGAAAGGGTCCACGTGTAAGAATAAGAGGAAAAATAAGAGGACTAATCCGCCGAAAGGATTTTAAATTGGGAATTTTTAGGACTGACCTGCCGAAAAGGTCTGCGCAACTGTGTAAAATGTCTGTATAAATGTTTGTGTTTTCTGTGTGTTGAGAGTGAATTGATTTGAACAGCACAATACGTTGCTGAATCACTCTCATTGTTATTGTCATTTTATTTCCTGTCAGTAGCTGAAGTACTGGTGACAAAAGAGAATGGTTGAGTTTCATCTCATAAAATTGACACCGCTCCACCAAATAGAGTGGAGTAGAAGGGCGTAGTCAATAACCACTCTTAAGTCTAATACCAGAGAAGGCTCTGCAGTTCAGTTTTAATGGGTAATCAGCCCACTAAGTTTACTGTTGACGAACAGTGGTTAGAAAAAAAAAAAAAAAGTCCAGGCGCCGGACAAATTAGTGTGCAAAGATGGAGAAATCCTAAAAAGATCAAATGTTCCACCTGGGAAGAAAAATGTAGCCCATCTGCACTATCACAACTTAAAGGAGTATTACTGAAACAAGTAGGAGAAACAAAAGATTTAAAGAAAAATGAAAAATGAAAAAGGCAGAGGTAGCCAACCCCCACTTCCGCTGCTGCACGGCCAACCTACACTCCCGCTGCTGCGACCCCCCTTAAACTATCCCGTGATGTGTTTAGATCTCAGTCTGGTCTTTATGCAGAGGCACAACGTGATAATAACCCAAATATATTCGTGTTCTGGCCGTGGTCACAAAAAGATAGGCAAAATTGGTGAAGTGAAACAAAAAGAAAATGAAACGGCGTCCGATTTTTTAGATCGCCTGCGTCCGGTTTTTAGGCAACATTCAGGAATGGATTATAATGAAGGTCCTGACGGTCCTTACCAACAGCAGCTAAAAAATGCATTCCTGAATGGCCTGCTACCCTCAGTGAAATTCCACGTTGAAAAACATTGGGTTACAATGAATACGGGACCACTAGCTGACGCATTGCAACATGCCGAGCACGCGCTCCACGTAATATATATAAAAAAAACTGCAAGCACAGGTACTTTCACATTAGATCCAGAAACAAAGTTTATCGCATTCTCAGGAGGATTTAGAAGGTAACAGACAGGGACAGAGGAGAGGAAATGGAGGGAGAGAAAGAGGAGGACTTAGAGGAAAGGGCATTTCGCCAGAGATTGCAGACATAAAACGGACAAACGGCAATATTTAAATGAATGACTAAAGGAGGAAAAGCCAAATAAAAATGACAAAAAGTGACGCAGAAGTATTTAATGTCTATCAATTAGTTTCTGAAGTAAAAGGCAAACCAGTGTGGATGTTATATGATACAGGAGCTTGTAAAACAGTTTCGAACAAAAAACCACAGGAAGTACAATTCTCGGAAGATACTTTAATAGTAAAATCAGCATCAGGTCACACTAGAGTGCAGTGACTGACAAAACCCTTATTAAGTGAAAACTAGAGATCAAAGTAGTTTAAAGTAGTTTAAAAAGGTTGGAAACAGACCCCACCGAATAGATATAAATATAAGAAGTACAAAAATAAAATAAATAAAGACAAAATTACATTAGAACTTATTTTTAACGTATTGAAACTAATAATAGGAAGGATAACAACCTGTAAACTGATATTAACAATGAAACATAGTTGGCATGACGACCATGCCCAGAATGTATAAAATGAATAAAAGGAAAAAATTCACACGAAAACCTTTTAAATAAAATAGAGAGATGCACAAGGTACATTAAGGCCGTGTCATTGTTCAGCCAAGGAAAGTGTGTGAAAGGGTTAATGTCTCCAGCTTGGGAAAGGGTGAAACTGCAGATCACCCGAAGCCCTTGATGGATACAAAATAAAATATAAAATATATAATAATAAACTGCTTGGTTCGACATGCAACAGAGAGAATGAATGTGACTGAAGGTTGGATCTGAGATGAGGCAAACAGAAGACCAGTCTAAAAAGTAGGCACAAACCTGTTCAGAGAAAAAAACAAATTTGTACAGATTGGATGAATTCTAAATTATCTGTTTGCTGAGTAAGATGACCCTAACTATTAAATTGGCTCAGTAGTAGTGTAGTGATATACACTAATAAAATATTGTAATATACTATTGTTATTATATAGAAAGAAAAAGATGATAATATTAATAATGATATAATATTAATAAGAAGAAGCAACCTAGTCAGTTATGATGTGAGATGGACGATTGATATGAAGTAGTCTGCATCAAGCTTAAGGTTTGCTCAAACTCAGTATAATGACATATGAGATGAAGAAAATAAAGGAAATATCTAAACCAATTAGGTGCATAGAGGCACTTAACCTGCTTGAAAACCTGTCATTTATCCAAGATAAAATATTACTGAGATATAGAGCACATCTATAATAACAACTAATAAGCCAAACCCTGTAGACAACAGCTAAAGCTACAGGATTGTGAAGCTGAATTAAATATGTGGACACCGCTAAGTTGATGATTATGTTACACATTTTCTTTTATCTTTTATTTATTTGGTTTTAGAACAGATGCTGCATGCTATTAAAGGCCAACACATGCAGCTGTCTGTGAGCTCAGTTTTTCCCTCACACGTCTGCTCTGTTTCAGTTGCAGCATTTTTCTTTTTGTGTCCTGACTCATGTATGTTCTTTGTTTTGTTTGATTATTTTATTTTGTTGGTTTGGAAGCGAATTTGTGACCATACTTATGGATCACAGTGACACATAGTGATTAGGCATATGATTTACAAATGCCCAGTTTTAGAACTGTGAGCAATTCAAAGTTTAAAAACATATATATATATATAAAAACTCTATATAAAAACTTCAAAGTTTGAAATATGTAAGATGTATGAGATGTGTGAATTTTTTGAAAAACTAGAAATCATCTAAAAATGCCTTAAGTGAAAATGTAATGTTGCATCTATAGAGAAGAAAGAAGAAGCATTCAGTTATTTAAAAATAGGCATTACAGACAGATACAGTTTTAGCACTGCCTGACTATGATAAGCCTTTCTACTTACGTGTAGATAGAGGAGCAGGTTATATGAAAGCTGTGATAACACAGGCATTTGGAGAAAAACAACGCTCGTTAACATTCCTAGTGAAATTTAGACTCGTGTAAATTAGACTCTGTTGCGTCAGGCCTGCCTGCATGTGCAAGGCTGTGTGGCCGCAGCAGAGGCAGTAAAAGAGTCAGCTGCGCGTATGCAGTCATATGTGCATATGAATTGCACACAGACCAAAATATAAATATATACACTGACAGCCAGTTTGTTCTTTCAGCAAGTGCACCACTTTGCAAAAATTCAGCATAACAGAGATATGGTCACCTCTACGGGTAACCCAGTGAAACACGGCAGCTTTTTGAAAATCTTATTGGAAGTGATTGCCTTGCCAAAACAATTGGCACTTTGCAAATGTGCAGCATATCAAAAAGACAATTTTATTGTCACAAAAGGAAATAATTTTGCAGATCAAGCAGCAAAACAGGCTGCACAACAATCGGCAGAGCTACTAGTAACCAACTACTGCCCACAAATACCACTTGATGTACTAAAAACCGAACAACAAGCTGCAACAGTCACTGAACAGAACAAGTGGCTGAAATGTGGAGCACAACTGAAAGATGACTTAATGGTCTGTGATGGAAAACCAATATTACCAGAGTCGTTACACAGGACAGCGGTTGTAGTGACACATGATGTAATACGTGTGTCAACAGGAGGGGAATATAATATAGTATAGAAAATACAATACACACTTTTACACTATAAATTTTGAAACTTCAGCGAAAAATTTGTAAGAACATGCCTATTCTGTCAAAAACACAACCCACAATGAAAACTTAAGACCTAAGAGAGGCCAGTTCTCCACACCATCCACATGGATTTTATTGAATTGAATGAATGTCAAGGATCAAAATATGCCTTAGTGATCATAGATGTGTTTTCAAACTGACCAGAGATATATCCAGTAAAAAGCAGAGGCAATCTCCATTGCAAAATGTTTATGTAATCATTTTATTCCAACATATGGTATCCCTTCTCTGACAAGATCAGACAATGGGACACATTTTGTCAATGATATGATCAGTAAGGTCTCTAAAGCACTAGGATTCAGCATAAGAAATCATTGTGCTTATCATCTATGGAGTGCAGGGTTAGTAGAGAGAACTAACGGCACCATAAAACAGAGACTTAGAAAATGCCTGAAATAGACAAAAATGTAAAAGTTTAGTTTATTTAAAAGGCAGTATGTGTGAGAGGATTATGAAATTATTGTGTGAATGACGCTACATTTTAGATTAAAAGTTAGTAGAATTACAAAGGGTTTGTAGATTGTAAACACAAAATGAGGTTGATTAGCCTGTAGAAACACAAAAGAGAGTAACAGGAAGTGTGTGTGACAAGACCTTTGCATACCCATAGAAGGAGTGAGCACCCAGAGAGAAAAACAGAAGGGACAGACTCTAGCCAGATGAAGCAATTGGAGGCTTTAAGAAAAGAAATGTAAATGATATTAATGGTATGGTTTAGTGTGTCAATATAGGCCACAAATAGATAAAGGTGGACTTTTCTCAACCTAGAATTTTGAGCATAGCAGCAAAACCATAGATTAACATAATTGGGAGAAAACAGGCCAAAGTTTGGCTTAAAATTTTACAGCTTGACCTCCCACTTGTCCCGATCCTGAGAAGAAGCTCAAAGGAAAGTCAATCTCCTGATGAAGACCAACAGAACATCGTGAACCTGAAGAATTAACAGCAGGCTGGTAAGAACAGTGTGACATAACTGTTTAAAGGCACTGAATGTGATATTTTGCCTGGCTGGGACTTAATCTACAAGGAAAATATTGAAAAGAAACGGAGAAGAAACAGATTGTGTTTGCTGGAGATTTAAGACAACAAAGGACACTTTGAGAAGGGTACAGGGGCCAGTGGGAAGGTGAAGCCCAGAGGAGTATAATTGGGTTGAAATTGAAGCCTGAACTCATGATGGTGTTTAGAGATGTCCACCAGATCACAACAAAGAGGTAAATAAAAATAGAAAACATACATATATAAATTGTTACATGTGAAATTATTTTTGGAAGATAGTTTGAATCAGACCTCAGTGAAAAGATGCATGAATTGATACAAGTGAACCAATAGATTAATCTGTTAGAGAGACAACTTTAGTGGAAAATAGGGATATTGTTTTGAACTGCTGTGCGACACTTCTCAAGTCTCTTGCAGATTAAAACCAGGCGATAAGGTCCATGCCAAGTACTCCTAATGACGCCAACAACTTGCAAAATCGCTGAGAGGCCTTTTGGATCCACCAGAACCATTGCAAAAAAGTGGAAGTGAGTGACAGCATAACCTAAAAGACACCACCACCCCGACTCTTTGGTGATCTACAGGTGAAGGGAGGGCTGATCGGGTATATCCCGCCTTCTACTTCTCGCCTGTAGTCTACTCACCAGAGTAAATCGGTGTGTCTGGTCATCATGAAGATTATTCTGTTTACCACCTTGGCCCTGCTGCTTACAGCATGGACCCTGATGCCCTTAAAGGATCAAGAAGTCAACTTGCATAGAAGGACATGGACATATGACAACTCACACCTGGTCGAAGTGACACAGGACCACATCCATCCCTGGATGAACAACGCCTGATACAGATATAAATGCTCACACATGCCTACTACAACACAGCATGCTATATTATATGGCAAACCTATGAACATGACTCAAGTGACATGCACAACAAGCTTTGCCAGTCCAGATTATCAATATTCAGGAATTGTCCTAAACTACAGCGACCCCCTGACTATTGGACTATCGTTTTGAGCTGTTTTTAAATGCATCGACCACCATCAACAAAGAGCAAAATCAGGAAATTGATGCCATAAGAATGACTGTTATGCAACACAGAGTCGCCCTGGACATGATCCTGGCAGGAAAGGGTGGACTGTGTGTTTTGTTCGATACAACTTGTTGTGCTTCTCAACAACTGTATGGGATTTATTTTCCAGCCACAACCTCCAGGAGTACACAGACACTGTACTCTCGTACATCAGGAACTGTGTTGACAATGTCACCGTCAACAAAAGGGTCAGGGTGTTTCCTAATCAAAAACCCTGGATGAATAGCGAAGTGCAATCCCTCCTAAAAAGCCGCAACACTGTCTTCAAGTCAGGGGACAGGGCTGCGTATAGGGCGGCCAGGGCAGACCTGAGTAGAGGCATCAGGAAAGCTAAGGCTGCCTATAGGAGGAGGATTGAAGATCACTTTGCTGACAACGACCCCAGAAAAATGTGGCAGGGGATCAATCACATTACCAACTAGGCAACATCTAGGACTGATGCCTCACTGGCTGAGGATCTAAACCGTTTCTTCGCCCGCTTTGAGATGACCAGGCCCTCAGCTGCCACACCACTTCCACCCGCCCCCAGCACTGGCACACTAACACTTAGGGAGCACCAAGTGAGGTGTGTTCTAAGGTCAGTGAATCCCAGGAAGGCGGCAGGTCCTGATGGAATACATGGAAATAATAATAATAATAATGGATACTTTATTGATCCCCATGGGGAAATTACTTGTTTTTCTCTGCATTTGACCCATTCACTCAGTGAAGCAGTGGGCAGCCCACTAAGCAGGCACCCGGGGAGCAGTGTGTAGGGACGGTACCTTGCTCAGGGGTACCTCAGGGTAGCCGTTAAGTGGATTCGAACCGCCGACCTTCCGATCATGGGGCGACCACTTTACCTACTGAGCTATCCCTGCCCCAAAGGTTCTCAGAGCATGTGCTGACGAACTGACCGGAGTCTTCACTAAAATCTTCAACCTTCCCTTGTCATCAAACACCGTCCCGCCCTGCCTCAAAACCTCCACCATCATCCCCATCGCCAAGAAGACAGCTGTGGCCAGCCCAAATGACTACAGGCCTGTTGCACTTACGCCTGTAGTGATGAAGTGCTTTGAGAGACTGGTCTGTCAGCACATCAGGGCCGGTCTGCCTCCCACTCTGGACCCCCACCAATTTGCCTACAGGACAAATCGTTCCACCGAGGACGCTATCACCATAGCGCTCCACACTGCGCTGAGTCACCTGGAGCACTGAGGAAGCTATGTGAGAATGCTCTTTCTGGACTTCAGCTCAGCATTCAATCATATCATCCCGGAGATCCTGGTCCAGAAACTGTCTCACCTGGGACTCTCCACCCCCATCTGCCTCTGGATCAAGGACTTCCTGACAAATAGACCACAGTCTGTCAGACTCGGCCCCCACCGGTCCAGCACCATCACACTCAGCACCGTGTCTCCACAAGGATGTGTTTTGAGTCCCCTCCTGTTTACGCTCTACACATCCGACTGCTCCCCTACCCATCTCTCAAACACCATCATAAAGTTCGCGGATGACACCACAGTGGTTGGACTCATCTCAAGGGGGGAGGAGTCGGACTACAGAGATGAGGTCAACAGACTGACTGAGTGGTGTTCAGTTAACAACCTCCAACTGAACACCACGAAAACTAAAGAACTTATCTTGGACTTCAGGAAGGGCAGAGCAGACACGGCCCCACTTTACATTCACGGGAGCTGTGTGGAGAGGGTACACTCCATGAGGTTTCTGGGCGTGCAGATCTCTGATGACCTCTCCTGGACCGCAAATACTACGGCGGTGGTTAAAAAGGCCCAGCAGC
The DNA here is from genome assembly GCF_963969265.1 of Rhamphochromis sp. 'chilingali'. Classification (NCBI taxonomy): domain Eukaryota; kingdom Metazoa; phylum Chordata; class Actinopteri; order Cichliformes; family Cichlidae; genus Rhamphochromis; species Rhamphochromis sp. 'chilingali'. The sequence continues at coordinate 29,913,852 of NC_137945.1, read as the reverse complement.
GTCTCCACTTTCTGAGAGTGCTCAGGAGGAACAACCTGGAGGAGAGGCTGCTGGTGACATTTTACAGAGCCACCATAGAGAGCATCCTAACGTACGGCATAACATCATGGTATGCAGGGTGCTCAGCTGCGGACAGGAAAGTACTGCAGAGGGTCATCAACACAGCCCAGAAGATCACTGGCTGCTCTCTGCCCAGCCTGGAGGTCACTGCAAACTCTCGGTACCTCAGCAGAGCTGGCAATATCATCAAGGACCACTCTCACCCCAGCAACCAACTGTTTGAACTATTACCGTCAGGCCGACGGTACAGGTCACATAAAACCAGGACAAACAGATTCAGGGATAGCTTCTTTCCCAGAGCTATCACCGTAGTAAATAAGCACAAAAACAATTGAACCTATTCCATACCGTCACTGTCATTATATTATGCTGCTATTCATACTGTCATTATATTAATACAATCGTAAGTACTCAAACAATAGTATGTACAATATATACAGGATAGCACCTGTATATATTGTACATACTATTGTTTGAGTACTTACGATTGTTTTTTTGTACTTTTTATATTTTACATTTATATTTATTATTGAAACTTGCACCAAGGGAGTGGCACTCCAATTTCGTTGTACTCTGTACAATGACAATAAAGGCTATTCTATTCTATTCTATTCTATTCTACATATATTCCAGACAATGTGCATTCTGATAATATGACAAATGCTCTACAATTACTTAGAAATGTTCAACAGGCACAGGTAACCGATTGAGCATATTCACAAAGTAATTGGTGGAATTGGTTTCTGAGCAGCTCATGGAGACCATTGATGTTTAAGGTTTTGATGTTTATTGGCATAATAATTAACATGTTTTGTATTTTTACTACATGTATTATCCCCTGTGTAAGAGGAATGATATCTCAATCCCTTGTTGCATATGTCACTGTGCCAGACGAGGAGGAAGGAGAAGACGATGAGTATGAAACTAATGTGATGAATGATTATGTTTGAATGATACACATTTTATGACGACCAGACCGAATGCACTCACAATGTAGGGTCTGTGTCTGAATTACATTGATGTATATTCTTTAATTTCAGCTACAACAGGAGGGAATGAAAGATTTTTGAGTTTTGTGATTATGCTTAGTTGTAGCTTCATTTAAAGGAAGAAGAGCTTGTGAATTGGAACCAGGGGGAGTGGAGACGTATGTGCAGAGGAATGCTGTGACATACGACACTATTTCCTGTGAAGACAAACTAGCGCTCGCTCTCTCTCTCGCTCCCCTTATATGGGAATCTATACATACAAAGTTATCTCCTGTTTCAGTTGACAAGCGAACAGTCTCTCCTTTTATGGAAATGTTTTTGCCACTCCTACTTCCCTGAAAGCTCGTTTAAGTATAAATAAAGAGAGTTCTGAAAGCCCTGGGCGGTCTTTCCTCTCTCTCAAATCTGTCCTGCACACATTGCTGCAGGATGGATCGGGGGATGAGGGGGGGATCGTCTATGTGTTCACATGAAAAAGATATCTTGAGTCTGAGTTCCTTTGCCTTCTACAATTTCTCTTCACAACGTGTATGTGGTTTATTCCTCCGTGAGATATGCGAGTTACCACGGTATTTCTGCCCTAAAAAATGGAACCTCCAACATACGATTTTCAAGTTATTCACAAAATGAAAACTACTTTGTGTCGGGCGAGAACTTCATTCAAATGCATGTAATAGCTAGAAACGCACTACCGTGGTGAAATAAAGCGTTTTTCATGGTCTTCATAAAGACAGCTGTAATTTTTGATAGAAGACTTAGACTCACATATTTATGGATTTATCTTATAAAATTCAATATCCCGTGCTGGGCAAACAGGTGTTGCAGCTGTTTGAGCTAAGATTGTAAAGTTATTCACATAATGAAAACCTATACTTTGTTTCGGGCGAGTTCCCCATTCAAATGAATTGAAATCGCAAGAAACGCACTGTCTTGACGAAATAAAGCCTTTTTGTACAACTTCATATGAATAGCTTTAACTTTTGATAGACGACTCAGACTCACATATTTATGGCTTTATCTTATAGAATTTGTCAATGGAAAATTGTATTTAGTAGTCAGTATAATCTTTTAGTGATATAAGTTTGCATATGGTAGAATACTGCAAGTAGTTATTTGTATTAGGAAATATTCAACCATGTATACTTAGAGGCATATAATCAATTGTGTAGTGACAGGATGTGTGATCTCTAGCAGGCTACAAAAGGCTTGGCGTGCACACCCACATCCTGGGAGCATGAGAGAGGTCGTATCTTGTCTTATTGTTTTACGGTAGGATTAACGTAGCTATGTCTGTTTTAGTTTAAGTGCCTTCTTTACATATAGATGAACTGTTGGATTTTCCAGACCAGCAGGTTAAGGGAAGTTGTTTATGGGGCCACACTCTGACCAACCCCCCCCCCCCCCCCCCCCCCCCCACACACACACACACACACACGTACACCTCCACATTCCAATGTAAAGAACAAACGCTCACTGAAGTATAAATAAAGACCGGGGCAGTTTCTCAGTGCGAGTCTCTCAGTCTGGAGACTGCCCTTGCTTGCAAGAAGTTCTGTGTGTTTCTCTTCTCTGAGTCTTTACTGAAGAAGTGTTTTAGAATATATTCCTTAACATTATTTGGTCCTCCGAGCCGGAGCAGAAAATATCAGAACTGTTATCTGTGACTCCGTTCCAGGATCCAGCACTGATTCCTGACGCCGTGGGGAGCCAGCACCGAAGCCTGTGCACAGCCCTCTTGGACGAGGAGAGAGCCCCAGGACGTTAAATTCGGGTCTAGGCCGGTGTTTTTAATCTGGTCCACGGCGGTGGGATTCAGTCCGATGATCTGAATCACCAGTGAGACGTCGGAGAGTGAGAAACACTATTTTGGTATATAAGACGGCCGCAAAAGTTTAAAGAAATGTAATAAAAAAGGTCTAAGTTCGCCAAAAGGAACTGTGTTTTGACTAGTTTTAGAGGTAGCCGAAATTATCTCGTGACAAATTAGGTTTAAGTTCACCAAAAGGAACTGTGTTTTGACTAGTTTTAGAGGTAGCCGAAATTATCTCGTGACAAATTAGGTTTAAGTTCACCAAAAGGAACTGTGTTTTGACTAGTTTTAGAGGTAGCTGAAATTACTTCGTGACAAATTAGCGCGCAAATGTCTATGTGTGTGTATGTGTCTGGAAGTAAGTTGATTTTACAGCACAATACGCTGCTGAACTACTTCTATTTTTGTTTTCTTTGCTGAGGCTCACGTACTGGTGACAACGGAGAACGGATGAGTTTCATCTCATAAAACTGATACCGCTTCACCGTTAGGGTGAAGTCGAAGGCCGTATCAGTAAACCACTCTGAAGTCAAGCGTGCCAGCGACGGCCCAGCAAAATCTTTGAAAATGGGGGATAAACAAGTAAAATTGACACCTGATGAGAAATGTCTAGAAAAACAGCAAGCCGGAGCAGGACTAATCCAAAAGAAAGAGAGAGGAATGCATAGTGGAAGAGCAAGAGGTAGAGGCAGAGCTACACACACACACCAAACAGTGGCTTTAACACTACATGCTGGAGGTGTGGAAAAGAGGGACATTTTGTACGTGACTATACGAAACAAAGAAGACAGTAACTCAGAATAGGATAGCAGCTCAGGTGAAGAGAGCAGTTCAGACTAGGAAGAACGTAAATAATCCCTCACCCAGTGAAAATTAGAGATCACAGTAGTTTAAAGTAGTTAAAAAAAAGGGTTGGAAACAGACCCGACTGAATAGATATAAATACAAGAGGAATAAAGTAAAATAAACAAAAGGCTAAATTACAACTTAATTTTAATGCATTCAAACTAATAATAGCAAGGATAACAACCTATAAACTGGTATTAATAATGAAAGCAGATAATTCACACAAACACATATTAAATGAAATAGAGAGATGCATAAGGTATATTAAGGTTGTGTCATTGTTCAGCCAAGGAAAGTGTGTGAAAAGGAAAATGTCTCCAGCTTGGGAAAGGGTGAAACTGCAGATCACCCGCAACTTTTGGTGGATACAAAGTAAAATATAAATAACATATTGTAATATACCATTGCTGTTATATAAAAATAATAGCATTAATGATGAAATAATATTAATATGAAGAGGCACCTCAGTCAGTTATGATGTGAGGTGGATAACTGTTGAAAGTAACCTGCATTAAGCTTAGGGTTGCTCAAATTAAGTACATATGCCATGGAGTGAAATAGGTAAATATTTAAACTAATGATGTGCATAGAGGCATTTGACCTGTTTGAAAGACTGTCGTCTTATTATGAGCCATGGTTGAGATATAGAGCACACCTGTGAAAACAACTAATATGTTGAACCCTGTATGAAACATCTAAAGGTACATGATCGAGAAGCTGAATTGAATATGAAAGTGCAAGACTTTGCCACTGTGTGGGGCAAAGCACGCGACCACTGTGAGGTTGCGTTGCGGTCTCTTCTGAGCTGATGAGCGAGCTACACAACATCAGATCGAGAGCTGTCTGAGAACTCCTCAAAGAGAGGGAAACAGAACTATGATAACTGTGATAACTGGAGTGTGCAGCGTTTCCGTGAGCAGTTTTCCTGCACCTTGACTCATGTGTAGAGTGTTCATAGCATCAGCATTATGTTTTTGTTTATTTGTTTTGATGGGTTGAAAAATAATTAAATAAACTTGTGATCATATTTATGGATCACCATGGCACATGCCACTGGCCAAATGATTTATTTACGCAGATGAAAAAGTGAGTGTGAATGTGTCTGATGTCACAGTGCTTCTGTGTGCTGTGTAAAAGTAATTGCCTTTGATTGTGAGAGCGGTGATTCTGCAGGTCACCAGCTATTTAAAAAAAAAAGAGTGAAGAAGAGACAAAATTTACATTGTAGATGAAAAATAATCATAGGAAAAAGGTTTTGTGTTGATCAGCCAAGAACAACTACAATTTCATTTTCTGCTTTTAAGAAAGGACTGTTCACAAAAACACAGAGCGAGAGAGAGAGAGAGATGTGTGTTGATTAAGCAATGATGATAATAATGAAAATGTCTTAGTTTGTCACTTTCAGGTGCAAAGCAGACCTGAATCAATTTTCCACATGCAGCAGTCGGAAGAAAGTCATAGTTTAACATCATTGGAAACATGCAGGCCAAGTTTCTGGTTAACTTATTTACAGCACCATGTGTCTCTCAACCTCACAAGCAGCTCTCACTCCTCCCTGAAGACAAGGAATGCAGCTCCAAAGAGCAATAACATGGCAGATAAAGAGACAGCAGCAAAGTCCTGAGCAAAGAGTCCCAGCAAGCAGCAGCAGTGTGGACAAACAGCATCAGAGAAGAAGAGCAAGCCCATTATCCTGACTGATCGGATGAATGGCACTGTGTTTACAACAAGCTGCAACTTCACTATGCATGTGAAGAAAACTTTTGAGGAGAACTGAGGAGACTGTTGGAGTTTGACATTTGCCACCATTGGAGAAAATGGCAAGAAGAGACAGTGGAACACAGGACAAAGCTGAAGGAGAACTGCCTGCTGTTGGACTGTTGAAGTGGGAGAGGACAACAGAGTGAGTAAGTAGAACACAGAGGAGTGCTGGTGTTAAATGTGGGAAATCAAAATTTTTGGGTTAGCAAACCTGGGAAAAACAAAACTGACTGCTTAAGTTGGAAAATTGAGAAGGAGTCTGACACACTGCGAAAAAGAAACATACAAAATCACACACACACACGCAGAACATGCATTAACCCTACTAACACTTCCAAACACAAGAGAGCTCATGAAGATTAGACAACATCTTAAGCATGTGAGTCTGTTTATCATCTTGTCCAAGTCACTTAGTGCGATGCAAAGACCAGTGGACTCATAGCACATCAGTTACAAAATGATCAAATAATAGCAGAGAAGTGTGTAGGAAAGGCAGCTTTAAGAACATGCTCTGCTGGATATGCAGCTCCACAGACATGCATTAAACCTGCCTAATAACACAAACACACATGCAATGAAAATTAGCTTGTTATTTTTCATCAGTGTTAAAATAGTGTAAATTTAGCAGACACTTGTTATCAAATACTGAATTTATCCAATGCAAAAAAATTGACTCTCTAGGTTTCAGGACAACAGTTTAACTTTGTGGGAAAAAAGATTCTGGTTTGACCAACCAGTGATCAGACAATAAATTTAGTTGTTAATATAGTAAATTGGGAGATGCTTGCTGCTTGATTGATGCAGCACAAGTGATTTACTGTATGAGGGAAATTCTATTTGAACATGCATTTCTGTTGTCCTGTCATCTTAATGGGTTAATAGCTGATATGCAAATTAGTTGATCGTTCTTAGATTAATGAAAGGTGACTGAATTCTAGCACGAGTGAATGGGATGTTTGTTGTGTGTTGAGTGGAGACTCTAAAACACTGAGTTTCCTGTTTTGATGTGCGAGTGAATCCTGTACCTAGATACATAACTCTGAATACATCAGAACAAACGTCTTTTGTGAAGTGCATGACAACATGTCACATGTTTTATGATGAAGGGAAAAAGGGAAACATGGAATGCATGTAGAAGATTCAGCAGAAGCGGACAAGTGACATGAGAAAAACAAATAAGGGATGCAGTGTTTATGGAATAGTTGAAGATGGGCTATTGAGCTCATAGTGACTTTGCTTAAGAGAAGTCACTGATTACATTAATGTTGACTGAGTACATGGGATGATCCATGTCTGAGGCAAATTATGGTAATAATTGTAGTTTACTGATTTGAGAAAACCTGCACATGACACTTGTCTTGCTAGTGCTGAATGCTTATTACTCTTATGATATAATTGTTTATAAGTGTGAAGTTTGATTTCATTTCCAGATTTTGTTTTCCAGGCCATCATGGTGTGTATGCAGGCTCCTGGCAGAGCCAGTTTTTAAGCAAATTTAATATGCAAAACACACTAACATTTTTATTGCAGGATTATAGGTCCAGGGTTGTGCTGCTCCAGGGGAGGAGATGCCCTGATGTTACCTGGGATATGATCTAGCTAATCTTTTTCTTTAAAGACAGGAATCTGATTTTGATGAGTTGACTCATGGGAGTGTCCATGTGTCAAGATGAGGGATCCAGGATTAATATGAAACAATGAATTAACATTAAATTTTGGAATTAACATTAAATTTTGTTTTATATGATTTTTGCAGCGATTTGTGTGATTAACAGTTCATTCAACGGGTATTAAACCTATGCAAGTGGTGCATCCATGTTCAGATGAGGCTTTGATGGCCTATAAGTGAAATTCACTGAACTAAAGAATGTGGTTTGATGATTGTTGACATGCCCTCCAAATAGAAGTTTTTCCTCCTAGCAAGGAAATACAGGTGCAGCAGTAATCTCCTGAGGAATCTTCAGAGGCCCAGTGAAGAAGCGAGAACCATTCCAGGCACAGCTGACAGCCCAGGCAGTGGTTGAGGTCAAAGGTCAGACTTTGGAGCCACAGCAAGGACCATGAAATGAGTTGGAATGAGAGCTGTGCCAAAGGGGGCTTTCCAGAGGCCAACAGAGGAGACTGTGGACAACAGATGGGCACCTGAAGGATGAGGGGAGCGTGCCAAGCTCCATCGACAGCGCAGAGGGAGTCTAAGGATGACATCATGATTCTGTGAAAGCACAGGAACCGAAAGCTATGGTGGTGATGACAGCAGTTTCCTATGAACATCAACTAATGCTGTGTCACTATACTGTGCATACGCTGGCGCACTGAAGACTGCTGGGATCATAACAGCAGTAAGATAACTGGACCCAGCACACTTTCCACCTCCCCCCCCCCCCCCCCCCCCCCCCCCACACACACACACACACACACACTGTCTCGGCGAAATAAAGTGTTTTTGTACAGCTTCATGAAATTAGCTGTAACTTTCGATAGACGACTCAGACACACTTTATTTCGTCAAGACAGTGCGTTTCTGACTAGTACATGCATTTGAATGGGGAACTCGCCCGAAACAAAGTATAGGTTTTCATTATGTGAATAACTTGAAAATCTTAGCTCACACAGCTTTAAAACCTGTTTGCCCAGAATAGGGATATTGAAGTCTATAAGATAAAGCCAGAAATATGTGTGTCTGAGTCTTCTATCAAAAATTACAGCTATTCATATGAAGTTGTACAAAAACGCTTTGTTTAGTGCGAGTTCCCCATTCAAATGCATGTAATCGTCAGAAAGGCACTGTCTTAACGAAATAAAGTATAGGTTTTCATTATGTGAATAACTTGAAAATCAAAGCTCAAACAGCTGCAAAACCTGTTTGCCCAGCACGGGGATATTGAGTTCTATAAGATAAAGCCATAAACATGTGTGTCTTAGTCGTCTATCAAAAGTTACACCGATTTATATGAAGTTGTGCAAAAACGTTCTTTCGTCAAGACAGTGCGTTTCTGACTATTACATGCATTTGAATGGGGAACTCGCCTGAAACAAAGTATAGGTTTTCATTATGTGAATAATTTTAACATCTTAGCTCAAACAGCTGCAAAACCTGTTCTGTTTGCCCAGCACGGGGATATTGAGTTCTATAAGATGAAGCCATAAATATGTGTGTGTGAGTCTTCTATCAAAAGTTACAGCTATTTATATGAAGTTGTACAAAAACGCTTTCTTTCGTCAAGACAGTGTGTTTCTCACTGTTACATGCATTTGAATGGGGAACTCGCCCGAGACAAAGTATAGGTTTTCATTATGTGAACTTAAAAATCGTAGCTCAAATCCTGTTTGCCCAGAATGCGGATATTGAAGTCTATAAGATAAAGCCAGAAATATGTGTGTCTGAGTCTTCTATCAAAAGTTACAGCTATTCATATGAAGTTGTACAAAAACGCTTTCTTTCGTCAAGACAGTGCGTTTCTGACTATTACATGCATTTGAATGGAGTTCTACCCCAACAGAAAATAGTTTTCATTTTGTGAATAACTTGAAAATCTTAGCTCAAACAGCTGCAAAACCTGTTTGCCCAGCACGGGGATATTGAATTCTATAAGATAAAGCCATAAACATGTATTTCTGAGTCTTCTATCAAAAGTTATAGCTGTCTTTATGAAGACCATTAAAAACGCTTTATTTCACCATGTTAGTGCGTTTCTCACTATTACATGCATTTGAATGGAGTTCTCGCCCGACACAAAGTATAGGTTTTCATTATGTGAATAACTTGAAAATCTTAGCTCACACAGCTTTAAAACCTGTTTGCCCAGAATGGGGATATTGACGTCTATATGATAAAGCGATAAATGTGTCTGTCTGAGTCTTCTATCAAAAGTTACAGCGATTTATATGAAGTTGTATTTCGCCAAGAAAGTGCGTTTCTTACGATTACATGCAATTGACTGGGGAACTCGCCCGAAACAAAGTATAAGGTTTTCATTATGTGAATAACCTGAAAATCTTAGCTCACACAGCTTTAAAACCTGTTTGCCCAGAATGGGGATATTGAAGTCTATAAAATAAAGCCAGAAATATGTGTGTCTGAGTCTTCTATCAAAAGTTACAGCTATTTATATTAATTTGTACAAAAAAGGCTTTATTTCGCCAAGACAATGCGTTTCTGACTATTACATGCATTTGAATGGAGTTCTCACACGAAACAAAGTATAGGTATTCATTTTATGAATAACTTTAAAATCTTAGCTCAAACAGCTTTAAAACTATTTTCTCAACTCGGGGATATTGAATTCTATAAGATAAAGCCATAAATATGTGAGTCTGAGACTCCTATCAAAAGTTACACCTATTTGTATTAAGTAGTACAAAAAGGCTTTATTTCGTCAAGACAGTGACTATTACATGCATTTGAATGGAGTTCTCGCCCGACACAAAGTAGTTTTCATTATGTGAATAATTTTAAAATCTTAGCTCAAACGGCTGCAAAACCTGTTCTGTTTGCCCAGCACGGGGATATTGAGTTCTATAAGATAAAGCCATAAACATGTTTGTCTGAGTCTTCTATCAAAAGTTACAGCGATTTATATGAAGTTGTACAAAAACGCTTTATTTCGCCAAGACAGTGTGTTTCTCACTGTTACATGCATTTGAATGGGAAACTCGCCTGAGACAAAGTATAGGTTTTCATTATGTGAATAATTTTAAAATCTTAGCTCAAACGGCTGCAAAACCTGTTCTGTTTGCCCAGCACGGGGATATTGAGTTCTATAAGATAAAGCCATAAACATGTTTGTCTGAGTCTTCTATCAAAAGTTACAGCGATTTATATGAAGTTGTTCAAAAACGCTTTATTTCGCCAAGACAATGCGTTTCTCACTGTTACATGCATTTGAATGAGAAACTCGCCTGAAACAAAGTATAGGTTTTCATTATGTGAATAATTTTAAAATCTTAGCTCAAACGGCTGCAAAACCTGTTCTGTTTGCCCAGCACGGGGATATTGAGTTCTATAAGATAAAGCCATAAACATGTTTGTCTGAGTCTTCTATCAAAAGTTACAGCGATTTATATGAAGTTGTACAAAAACGCTTTATTTCGCCAAGACAGTGTGTTTCTCACTGTTACATGCATTTGAATGGGAAACTCGCCTGAGACAAAGTATAGGTTTTCATTATGTGAATAATTTTAAAATCTTAGCTCAAACGGCTGCAAAACCTGTTCTGTTTGCCCAGCACGGGGATATTGAGTTCTATAAGATAAAGCCATAAACATGTTTGTCTGAGTCTTCTATCAAAAGTTACAGCGATTTATATGAAGTTGTACAAAAACGCTTTATTTCGCCAAGACAGTGTGTTTCTCACTGTTACATGCATTTGAATGGGAAACTCGCCTGAGACAAAGTATAGGTTTTCATTATGTGAATAATTTTAAAATCTTAGCTCAAACGGCTGCAAAACCTGTTCTGTTTGCCCAGCACGGGGATATTGAGTTCTATAAGATAAAGCCATAAACATGTTTGTCTGAGTCTTCTATCAAAAGTTACAGCGATTTATATGAAGTTGTACAAAAACGCTTTATTTCGCCAAGACAGTGTGTTTCTCACTGTTACATGCATTTGAATGGGAAACTCGCCTGAGACAAAGTATAGGTTTTCATTATGTGAATAATTTTAAAATCTTAGCTCAAACGGCTGCAAAACCTGTTCTGTTTGCCCAGCACGGGGATATTGAGTTCTATAAGATAAAGCCATAAACATGTTTGTCTGAGTCTTCTATCAAAAGTTACAGCGATTTATATGAAGTTGTTCAAAAACGCTTTATTTCGCCAAGACAATGCGTTTCTCACTGTTACATGCATTTGAATGGGAAACTCGCCTGAAACAAAGTATAGGTTTTCATTATGTGAATAATTTTAAAATCTTAGCTCAAACGGCTGCAAAACCTGTTCTGTTTGCCCAGCACGGGGATATTGAGTTCTATAAGATAAAGCCATAAACATGTTTGTCTGAGTCTTCTATCAAAAGTTACAGCGATTTATATGAAGTTGTACAAAAACGCTTTATTTCGCCAAGACAGTGTGTTTCTCACTGTTACGTGCATTTGAATGGGAAACTCGCCTGAAACAAAGTATAGGTTTTCATTATGTGAATAATTTTAAAATCTTAGCTCAAACGGCTGCAAAACCTGTTTGCCCAGCTCGGGGATATTGAGTTCTATAAGATAAAGCCATAAACATGTTTGTCTGAGTCTTCTATCAAAAGTTACAGCGATTTATATGAAGTTGTACAAAAACGCTTTATTTCGCCAAGACGATGCGTTTCTCACTGTTACATGCATTTGAATGGGAAACTCACCTGAGAAAAAGTATAGGTTTTCATTATGTGAATAATTTTAAAATCTTAGCTCAAACGGCTGCAAAACCTGTTCTGTTTGCCCAGCACGGGGATATTGAGTTCTATAAGATAAAGCCATAAACATGTTTGTCTGAGTCTTCTATCAAAAGTTACAGCGATTTATATGAAGTTGTACAAAAACGCTTTATTTCGCCAAGACAATGCGTTTCTCACTGTTACATGCATTTGAATGGGAAACTCGCCTGAAACAAAGTATAGGTTTTCATTATGTGAATAATTTTAAAATCTTAGCTCAAACGGCTGCAAAACCTGTTCTGTTTGCCCAGCTCGGGGATATTGAGTTCTATAAGATAAAGCCATAAACATGTTTGTCTGAGTCTTCTATCAAAAGTTACAGCGATTTATATGAAGTTGTACAAAAACGCTTTATTTCGCCAAGACAGTGCGTTTCTCACTGTTACATGCATTTGAATGGGAAACTCGCCTGAGACAAAGTATAGGTTTTCATTATGTGGATAATTTTAAAATCTTAGCTCAAACGGCTGCAAAACCTGTTTGCCCAGCTCGGGGATATTGAGTTCTATAAGATAAAGCCATAAACATGTTTGTCTGAGTCTTCTATCAAAAGTTACAGCGATTTATATGAAGTTGTACAAAAACGCTTTATTTCGCCAAGACAGTGTGTTTCTCACTGTTACATGCATTTGAATGGGAAACTCGCCTGAAACAAAGTATAGGTTTTCATTATGTGAATAATTTTAAAATCTTAGCTCAAACGGCTGCAAAACCTGTTCTGTTTGCCCAGCACGGGGATATTGAGTTCTATAAGATAAAGCCATAAACATGTTTGTCTGAGTCTTCTATCAAAAGTTACAGCGATTTATATGAAGTTGTACAAAAACGCTTTATTTCGCCAAGACAGTGTGTTTCTCACTGTTACATGCATTTGAATGGGAAACTCGCCTGAGACAAAGTATAGGTTTTCATTATGTGGATAATTTTAAAATCTTAGCTCAAACGGCTGCAAAACCTGTTCTGTTTGCCCAGCACGGGGATATTGAGTTCTATAAGATAAAGCCATAAACATGTTTGTCTGAGTCTTCTATCAAAAGTTACAGCGATTTATATGAAGTTGTACAAAAACGCTTTATTTCGCCAAGACAGTGTGTTTCTCACTGTTACATGCATTTGAATGGGAAACTCGCCTGAAACAAAGTATAGGTTTTCATTATGTGAATAATTTTAAAATCTTAGCTCAAACGGCTGCAAAACCTGTTTGCCCAGCTCGGGGATATTGAGTTCTATAAGATAAAGCCATAAACATGTTTGTCTGAGTCTTCTATCAAAAGTTACAGCGATTTATATGAAGTTGTACAAAAACGCTTTATTTCGCCAAGACGATGCGTTTCTCACTGTTACATGCATTTGAATGGGAAACTCACCTGAGAAAAAGTATAGGTTTTCATTATGTGAATAATTTTAAAATCTTAGCTCAAACGGCTGCAAAACCTGTTCTGTTTGCCCAGCACGGGGATATTGAGTTCTATAAGATAAAGCCATAAACATGTTTGTCTGAGTCTTCTATCAAAAGTTACAGCGATTTATATGAAGTTGTACAAAAACGCTTTATTTCGCCAAGACAGTGTGTTTCTCACTGTTACATGCATTTGAATGGGAAACTCGCCTGAAACAAAGTATAGGTTTTCATTATGTGAATAATTTTAAAATCTTAGCTCAAACGGCTGCAAAACCTGTTCTGTTTGCCCAGCACGGGGATATTGAGTTCTATAAGATAAAGCCATAAACATGTTTGTCTGAGTCTTCTATCAAAAGTTACAGCGATTTATATGAAGTTGTACAAAAACGCTTTATTTCGCCAAGACAGTGTGTTTCTCACTGTTACATGCATTTGAATGGGAAACTCGCCTGAGACAAAGTATAGGTTTTCATTATGTGAATAATTTTAAAATCTTAGCTCAAACGGCTGCAAAACCTGTTCTGTTTGCCCAGCACGGGGATATTGAGTTCTATAAGATAAAGCCATAAACATGTTTGTCTGAGTCTTCTATCAAAAGTTACAGCGATTTATATGAAGTTGTTCAAAAACGCTTTATTTCGCCAAGACAATGCGTTTCTCACTGTTACATGCATTTGAATGGGAAACTCGCCTGAAACAAAGTATAGGTTTTCATTATGTGAATAATTTTAAAATCTTAGCTCAAACGGCTGCAAAACCTGTTTGCCCAGCACGGGGATATTGAGTTCTATAAGATAAAGCCATAAACATGTTTGTCTGAGTCTTCTATCAAAAGTTACAGCGATTTATATGAAGTTGTTCAAAAACGCTTTATTTCGCCAAGACAATGCGTTTCTCACTGTTACATGCATTTGAATGGGAAACTCGCCTGAAACAAAGTATAGGTTTTCATTATGTGAATAATTTTAAAATCTTAGCTCAAACGGCTGCAAAACCTGTTCTGTTTGCCCAGCACGGGGATATTGAGTTCTATAAGATAAAGCCATAAACATGTTTGTCTGAGTCTTCTATCAAAAGTTACAGCGATTTATATGAAGTTGTACAAAAACGCTTTATTTCGCCAAGACAGTGTGTTTCTCACTGTTACATGCATTTGAATGGGAAACTCGCCTGAGACAAAGTATAGGTTTTCATTATGTGAATAATTTTAAAATCTTAGCTCAAACGGCTGCAAAACCTGTTTTGTTTGCCCAGCACGGGGATATTGAGTTCTATAAGATAAAGCCATAAACATGTTTGTCTGAGTCTTCTATCAAAAGTTACAGCGATTTATATGAAGTTGTACAAAAACGCTTTATTTCGCCAAGACAATGCGTTTCTCACTGTTACATGCATTTGAATGGGAAACTCGCCTGAAACAAAGTATAGGTTTTCATTATGTGAATAATTTTAAAATCTTAGCTCAAACGGCTGCAAAACCTGTTCTGTTTGCCCAGCACGGGGATATTGAGTTCTATAAGATAAAGCCATAAACATGTTTGTCTGAGTCTTCTATCAAAAGTTACAGCGATTTATATGAAGTTGTACAAAAACGCTTTATTTCGCCAAGACAATGCGTTTCTCACTGTTACATGCATTTGAATGGGAAACTCGCCTGAGACAAAGTATAGGTTTTCATTATGTGGATAATTTTAAAATCTTAGCTCAAACGGCTGCAAAACCTGTTCTGTTTGCCCAGCACGGGGATATTGAGTTCTATAAGATAAAGCCATAAACATGTTTGTCTGAGTCTTCTATCAAAAGTTACAGCGATTTATATGAAGTTGTACAAAAACGCTTTATTTCGCCAAGACAATGCGTTTCTCACTGTTACATGCATTTGAATGGGAAACTCGCCTGAGAAAAAGTATAGGTTTTCATTATGTGAATAATTTTAAAATCTTAGCTCAAACGGCTGCAAAACCTGTTCTGTTTGCCCAGCTCGGGGATATTGAGTTCTATAAGATAAAGCCATAAACATGTTTGTCTGAGTCTTCTATCAAAAGTTACAGCGATTTATATGAAGTTGTTCAAAAACGCTTTATTTCGCCAAGACAATGCGTTTCTCACTGTTACATGCATTTGAATGGGAAACTCGCCTGAAACAAAGTATAGGTTTTCATTATGTGAATAATTTTAAAATCTTAGCTCAAACGGCTGCAAAACCTGTTTGCCCAGCACGGGGATATTGAGTTCTATAAGATAAAGCCATAAACATGTTTGTCTGAGTCTTCTATCAAAAGTTACAGCGATTTATATGAAGTTGTACAAAAACGCTTTATTTCGCCAAGACAGTGTGTTTCTCACTGTTACATGCATTTGAATGGGAAACTCGCCTGAGACAAAGTATAGGTTTTCATTATGTGAATAATTTTAAAATCTTAGCTCAAACGGCTGCAAAACCTGTTCTGTTTGCCCAGCACGGGGATATTGAGTTCTATAAGATAAAGCCATAAACATGTTTGTCTGAGTCTTCTATCAAAAGTTACAGCGATTTATATGAAGTTGTACAAAAACGCTTTATTTCGCCAAGACAGTGTGTTTCTCACTGTTACATGCATTTGAATGGGAAACTCGCCTGAGACAAAGTATAGGTTTTCATTATGTGAATAATTTTAAAATCTTAGCTCAAACGGCTGCAAAACCTGTTCTGTTTGCCCAGCACGGGGATATTGAGTTCTATAAGATAAAGCCATAAACATGTTTGTCTGAGTCTTCTATCAAAAGTTACAGCGATTTATATGAAGTTGTTCAAAAACGCTTTATTTCGCCAAGACAATGCGTTTCTCACTGTTACATGCATTTGAATGGGAAACTCGCCTGAAACAAAGTATAGGTTTTCATTATGTGAATAATTTTAAAATCTTAGCTCAAACGGCTGCAAAACCTGTTCTGTTTGCCCAGCACGGGGATATTGAGTTCTATAAGATAAAGCCATAAACATGTTTGTCTGAGTCTTCTATCAAAAGTTACAGCGATTTATATGAAGTTGTTCAAAAACGCTTTATTTCGCCAAGACAATGCGTTTCTCACTGTTACATGCATTTGAATGGGAAACTTGCCTGAGAAAAAGTATAGGTTTTCATTATGTGAATAATTTTAAAATCTTAGCTCAAACGGCTGCAAAACCTGTTTGCCCAGCACGGGGATATTGAGTTCTATAAGATAAAGCCATAAACATGTTTGTCTGAGTCTTCTATCAAAAGTTACAGCGATTTATATGAAGTTGTTCAAAAACGCTTTATTTCGCCAAGACAATGCGTTTCTCACTGTTACATGCATTTGAATGGGAAACTCGCCTGAAACAAAGTATAGGTTTTCATTATGTGAATAATTTTAAAATCTTAGCTCAAACGGCTGCAAAACCTGTTCTGTTTGCCCAGCACGGGGATATTGAGTTCTATAAGATAAAGCCATAAACATGTTTGTCTGAGTCTTCTATCAAAAGTTACAGCGATTTATATGAAGTTGTTCAAAAACGCTTTATTTCGCCAAGACAATGCGTTTCTCACTGTTACATGCATTTGAATGGGAAACTTGCCTGAGAAAAAGTATAGGTTTTCATTATGTGAATAATTTTAAAATCTTAGCTCAAACGGCTGCAAAACCTGTTTGCCCAGCACGGGGATATTGAGTTCTATAAGATAAAGCCATAAACATGTTTGTCTGAGTCTTCTATCAAAAGTTACAGCGATTTATATAAAGTTGTACAAAAACGCTTTATTTCGCCAAGACAGTGTGTTTCTCACTGTTACATGCATTTGAATGGGAAACTCGCCTGAGAAAAAGTATAGGTTTTCATTATGTGAATAATTTTAAAATCTTAGCTCAAACGGCTGCAAAACCTGTTCTGTTTGCCCAGCACGGGGATATTGAGTTCTATAAGATAAAGCCATAAACATGTTTGTCTGAGTCTTCTATCAAAAGTTACAGCGATTTATATGAAGTTGTTCAAAAACGCTTTATTTCGCCAAGACAATGCGTTTCTCACTGTTACATGCATTTGAATGGGAAACTCGCCTGAAACAAAGTATAGGTTTTCATTATGTGAATAATTTTAAAATCTTAGCTCAAACGGCTGCAAAACCTGTTCTGTTTGCCCAGCACGGGGATATTGAGTTCTATAAGATAAAGCCATAAACATGTTTGTCTGAGTCTTCTATCAAAAGTTACAGCGATTTATATGAAGTTGTTCAAAAACGCTTTATTTCGCCAAGACAATGCGTTTCTCACTGTTACATGCATTTGAATGGGAAACTCGCCTGAAACAAAGTATAGGTTTTCATTATGTGAATAATTTTAAAATCTTAGCTCAAACGGCTGCAAAACCTGTTCTGTTTGCCCAGCACGGGGATATTGAGTTCTATAAGATAAAGCCATAAACATGTTTGTCTGAGTCTTCTATCAAAAGTTACAGCGATTTATATGAAGTTGTTCAAAAACGCTTTATTTCGCCAAGACAATGCGTTTCTCACTGTTACATGCATTTGAATGGGAAACTCGCCTGAAACAAAGTATAGGTTTTCATTATGTGAATAATTTTAAAATCTTAGCTCAAACGGCTGCAAAACCTGTTCTGTTTGCCCAGCACGGGGATATTGAGTTCTATAAGATAAAGCCATAAACATGTTTGTCTGAGTCTTCTATCAAAAGTTACAGCGATTTATATGAAGTTGTTCAAAAACGCTTTATTTCGCCAAGACAATGCGTTTCTCACTGTTACATGCATTTGAATGGGAAACTTGCCTGAGAAAAAGTATAGGTTTTCATTATGTGAATAATTTTAAAATCTTAGCTCAAACGGCTGCAAAACCTGTTTGCCCAGCACGGGGATATTGAGTTCTATAAGATAAAGCCATAAACATGTTTGTCTGAGTCTTCTATCAAAAGTTACAGCGATTTATATGAAGTTGTTCAAAAACGCTTTATTTCGCCAAGACAATGCGTTTCTCACTGTTACATGCATTTGAATGGGAAACTCGCCTGAAACAAAGTATAGGTTTTCATTATGTGAATAATTTTAAAATCTTAGCTCAAACGGCTGCAAAACCTGTTCTGTTTGCCCAGCACGGGGATATTGAGTTCTATAAGATAAAGCCATAAACATGTTTGTCTGAGTCTTCTATCAAAAGTTACAGCGATTTATATGAAGTTGTTCAAAAACGCTTTATTTCGCCAAGACAATGCGTTTCTCACTGTTACATGCATTTGAATGGGAAACTCGCCTGAAACAAAGTATAGGTTTTCATTATGTGAATAATTTTAAAATCTTAGCTCAAACGGCTGCAAAACCTGTTCTGTTTGCCCAGCACGGGGATATTGAGTTCTATAAGATAAAGCCATAAACATGTTTGTCTGAGTCTTCTATCAAAAGTTACAGCGATTTATATGAAGTTGTTCAAAAACGCTTTATTTCGCCAAGACAATGCGTTTCTCACTGTTACATGCATTTGAATGGGAAACTCGCCTGAAACAAAGTATAGGTTTTCATTATGTGAATAATTTTAAAATCTTAGCTCAAACGGCTGCAAAACCTGTTCTGTTTGCCCAGCACGGGGATATTGAGTTCTATAAGATAAAGCCATAAACATGTTTGTCTGAGTCTTCTATCAAAAGTTACAGCGATTTATATGAAGTTGTTCACAAACGCTTTATTTCGCCAAGACAATGCGTTTCTCACTGTTACATGCATTTGAATGGGAAACTCGCCTGAAACAAAGTATAGGTTTTCATTATGTGAATAATTTTAAAATCTTAGCTCAAACGGCTGCAAAACCTGTTTGCCCAGCACGGGGATATTGAGTTCTATAAGATAAAGCCATAAACATGTTTGTCTGAGTCTTCTATCAAAAGTTACAGCGATTTATATGAAGTTGTACAAAAACGCTTTATTTCGCCAAGACAGTGTGTTTCTCACTGTTACATGCATTTGAATGGGAAACTCGCCTGAAACAAAGTATAGGTTTTCATTATGTGAATAATTTTAAAATCTTAGCTCAAACGGCTGCAAAACCTGTTCTGTTTGCCCAGCACGGGGATATTGAGTTCTATAAGATAAAGCCATAAACATGTTTGTCTGAGTCTTCTATCAAAAGTTACAGCGATTTATATGAAGTTGTTCAAAAACGCTTTATTTCGCCAAGACAATGCGTTTCTCACTGTTACATGCATTTGAATGGGAAACTCGCCTGAAACAAAGTATAGGTTTTCATTATGTGAATAATTTTAAAATCTTAGCTCAAACGGCTGCAAAACCTGTTCTGTTTGCCCAGCACGGGGATATTGAGTTCTATAAGATAAAGCCATAAACATGTTTGTCTGAGTCTTCTATCAAAAGTTACAGCGATTTATATGAAGTTGTTCAAAAACGCTTTATTTCGCCAAGACAATGCGTTTCTCACTGTTACATGCATTTGAATGGGAAACTCGCCTGAAACAAAGTATAGGTTTTCATTATGTGAATAATTTTAAAATCTTAGCTCAAACGGCTGCAAAACCTGTTTGCCCAGCACGGGGATATTGAGTTCTATAAGATAAAGCCATAAACATGTTTGTCTGAGTCTTCTATCAAAAGTTACAGCGATTTATATGAAGTTGTACAAAAACGCTTTATTTCGCCAAGACAGTGTGTTTCTCACTGTTACATGCATTTGAATGGGAAACTCGCCTGAAACAAAGTATAGGTTTTCATTATGTGAATAATTTTAAAATCTTAGCTCAAACGGCTGCAAAACCTGTTCTGTTTGCCCAGCACGGGGATATTGAGTTCTATAAGATAAAGCCATAAACATGTTTGTCTGAGTCTTCTATCAAAAGTTACAGCGATTTATATGAAGTTGTTCAAAAACGCTTTATTTCGCCAAGACAATGCGTTTCTCACTGTTACATGCATTTGAATGGGAAACTCGCCTGAAACAAAGTATAGGTTTTCATTATGTGAATAATTTTAAAATCTTAGCTCAAACGGCTGCAAAACCTGTTCTGTTTGCCCAGCACGGGGATATTGAGTTCTATAAGATAAAGCCATAAACATGTTTGTCTGAGTCTTCTATCAAAAGTTACAGCGATTTATATGAAGTTGTTCAAAAACGCTTTATTTCGCCAAGACAATGCGTTTCTCACTGTTACATGCATTTGAATGGGAAACTCGCCTGAAACAAAGTATAGGTTTTCATTATGTGAATAATTTTAAAATCTTAGCTCAAACGGCTGCAAAACCTGTTCTGTTTGCCCAGCACGGGGATACTGAGTTCTATAAGATAAAGCCATAAACATGTTTGTCTGAGTCTTCTATCAAAAGTTACAGCGATTTATATGAAGTTGTTCAAAAACGCTTTATTTCGCCAAGACAATGCGTTTCTCACTGTTACATGCATTTGAATGGGAAACTCGCCTGAAACAAAGTATAGGTTTTCATTATGTGAATAATTTTAAAATCTTAGCTCAAACGGCTGCAAAACCTGTTTGCCCAGCACGGGGATATTGAGTTCTATAAGATAAAGCCATAAACATGTTTGTCTGAGTCTTCTATCAAAAGTTACAGCGATTTATATGAAGTTGTTCAAAAACGCTTTATTTCGCCAAGACAGTGTGTTTCTCACTGTTACATGCATTTGAATGGGAAACTCGCCTGAAACAAAGTATAGGTTTTCATTATGTGAATAATTTTAAAATCTTAGCTCAAACGGCTGCAAAACCTGTTCTGTTTGCCCAGCACGGGGATATTGAGTTCTATAAGATAAAGCCATAAACATGTTTGTCTGAGTCTTCTATCAAAAGTTACAGCGATTTATATGAAGTTGTTCAAAAACGCTTTATTTCGCCAAGACAATGCGTTTCTCACTGTTACATGCATTTGAATGGGAAACTCGCCTGAAACAAAGTATAGGTTTTCATTATGTGAATAATTTTAAAATCTTAGCTCAAACGGCTGCAAAACCTGTTCTGTTTGCCCAGCACGGGGATATTGAGTTCTATAAGATAAAGCCATAAACATGTTTGTCTGAGTCTTCTATCAAAAGTTACAGCGATTTATATGAAGTTGTTCAAAAACGCTTTATTTCGCCAAGACAATGCGTTTCTCACTGTTACATGCATTTGAATGGGAAACTCGCCTGAAACAAAGTATAGGTTTTCATTATGTGAATAATTTTAAAATCTTAGCTCAAACGGCTGCAAAACCTGTTCTGTTTGCCCAGCACGGGGATATTGAGTTCTATAAGATAAAGCCATAAACATGTTTGTCTGAGTCTTCTATCAAAAGTTACAGCGATTTATATGAAGTTGTTCAAAAACGCTTTATTTCGCCAAGACAATGCGTTTCTCACTGTTACATGCATTTGAATGGGAAACTCGCCTGAAACAAAGTATAGGTTTTCATTATGTGAATAATTTTAAAATCTTAGCTCAAACGGCTGCAAAACCTGTTTGCCCAGCACGGGGATATTGAGTTCTATAAGATAAAGCCATAAACATGTTTGTCTGAGTCTTCTATCAAAAGTTACAGCGATTTATATGAAGTTGTTCAAAAACGCTTTATTTCGCCAAGACAATGCGTTTCTCACTGTTACATGCATTTGAATGGGAAACTCGCCTGAAACAAAGTATAGGTTTTCATTATGTGAATAATTTTAAAATCTTAGCTCAAACGGCTGCAAAACCTGTTCTGTTTGCCCAGCACGGGGATATTGAGTTCTATAAGATAAAGCCATAAACATGTTTGTCTGAGTCTTCTATCAAAAGTTACAGCGATTTATATGAAGTTGTTCAAAAACGCTTTATTTCGCCAAGACAATGCGTTGCTCACTGTTACATGCATTTGAATGGGAAACTCGCCTGAAACAAAGTATAGGTTTTCATTATGTGAATAATTTTAAAATCTTAGCTCAAACGGCTGCAAAACCTGTTCTGTTTGCCCAGCACGGGGATATTGAGTTCTATAAGATAAAGCCATAAACATGTTTGTCTGAGTCTTCTATCAAAAGTTACAGCGATTTATATGAAGTTGTTCAAAAACGCTTTATTTCGCCAAGACAGTGTGTTTCTCACTGTTACATGCATTTGAATGGGAAACTCGCCTGAAACAAAGTATAGGTTTTCATTATGTGAATAATTTTAAAATCTTAGCTCAAACGGCTGCAAAACCTGTTTGCCCAGCACGGGGATATTGAGTTCTATAAGATAAAGCCATAAACATGTTTGTCTGAGTCTTCTATCAAAAGTTACAGCGATTTATATGAAGTTGTTCAAAAACGCTTTATTTCGCCAAGACAATGCGTTTCTCACTGTTACATGCATTTGAATGGGAAACTCGCCTGAAACAAAGTATAGGTTTTCATTATGTGAATAATTTTAAAATCTTAGCTCAAACGGCTGCAAAACCTGTTCTGTTTGCCCAGCACGGGGATATTGAGTTCTATAAGATAAAGCCATAAACATGTTTGTCTGAGTCTTCTATCAAAAGTTACAGCGATTTATATGAAGTTGTTCAAAAACGCTTTATTTCGCCAAGACAATGCGTTTCTCACTGTTACATGCATTTGAATGGGAAACTCGCCTGAGACAAAGTATAGGTTTTCATTATGTGAATAATTTTAAAATCTTAGCTCAAACGGCTGCAAAACCTGTTTGCCCAGCACAGGGATATTAAGTTCTATAAGATAAAGCCATAAACATGTTTGTCTGAGTCTTCTATCAAAAGTTACAGCGATTTATATGAAGTTGTTCAAAAACGCTTTATTTTGCCAAGACAGTGTGTTTCTCACTGTTACATGCATTTGAATGGGAAACTCGCCTGAGACAAAGTATAGGTTTTCATTATGTGAATAATTTTAAAATCTTAGCTCAAACGGCTGCAAAACCTGTTCTGTTTGCCCAGCACGGGGATATTGAGTTCTATAAGATAAAGCCATAAACATGTTTGTCTGAGTCTTCTATCAAAAGTTACAGCGATTTATATGAAGTTGTTCAAAAACGCTTTATTTCGCCAAGACAATGCGTTTCTCACTGTTACATGCATTTGAATGGGAAACTCGCCTGAAACAAAGTATAGGTTTTCATTATGTGAATAATTTTAAAATCTTAGCTCAAACGGCTGCAAAACCTGTTTGCCCAGCACGGGGATATTGAGTTCTATAAGATAAAGCCATAAACATGTTTGTCTGAGTCTTCTATCAAAAGTTACAGCGATTTATATGAAGTTGTACAAAAACGCTTTATTTCGCCAAGACAGTGTGTTTCTCACTGTTACATGCATTTGAATGGGAAACTCGCCTGAGACAAAGTATAGGTTTTCATTATGTGAATAATTTTAAAATCTTAGCTCAAACGGCTGCAAAACCTGTTCTGTTTGCCCAGCACGGGGATATTGAGTTCTATAAGATAAAGCCATAAACATGTTTGTCTGAGTCTTCTATCAAAAGTTACAGCGATTTATATGAAGTTGTACAAAAACGCTTTATTTCGCCAAGACAGTGTGTTTCTCACTGTTACATGCATTTGAATGGGAAACTCGCCTGAGACAAAGTATAGGTTTTCATTATGTGAATAATTTTAAAATCTTAGCTCAAACGGCTGCAAAACCTGTTCTGTTTGCCCAGCACGGGGATATTGAGTTCTATAAGATAAAGCCATAAACATGTTTGTCTGAGTCTTCTATCAAAAGTTACAGCGATTTATATGAAGTTGTTCAAAAACGCTTTATTTCGCCAAGACAATGCGTTTCTCACTGTTACATGCATTTGAATGGGAAACTCGCCTGAAACAAAGTATAGGTTTTCATTATGTGAATAATTTTAAAATCTTAGCTCAAACGGCTGCAAAACCTGTTCTGTTTGCCCAGCACGGGGATATTGAGTTCTATAAGATAAAGCCATAAACATGTTTGTCTGAGTCTTCTATCAAAAGTTACAGCGATTTATATGAAGTTGTTCAAAAACGCTTTATTTCGCCAAGACAATGCGTTTCTCACTGTTACATGCATTTGAATGGGAAACTTGCCTGAGAAAAAGTATAGGTTTTCATTATGTGAATAATTTTAAAATCTTAGCTCAAACGGCTGCAAAACCTGTTTGCCCAGCACGGGGATATTGAGTTCTATAAGATAAAGCCATAAACATGTTTGTCTGAGTCTTCTATCAAAAGTTACAGCGATTTATATAAAGTTGTACAAAAACGCTTTATTTCGCCAAGACAGTGTGTTTCTCACTGTTACATGCATTTGAATGGGAAACTCGCCTGAAACAAAGTATAGGTTTTCATTATGTGAATAATTTTAAAATCTTAGCTCAAACGGCTGCAAAACCTGTTCTGTTTGCCCAGCACGG
Organism: Rhamphochromis sp. 'chilingali'; assembly: GCF_963969265.1. Lineage (NCBI taxonomy): Eukaryota > Metazoa > Chordata > Actinopteri > Cichliformes > Cichlidae > Rhamphochromis > Rhamphochromis sp. 'chilingali'. The sequence continues at coordinate 29,889,200 of NC_137945.1, read as the reverse complement.
GGATATTGAGTTCTATAAGATAAAGCCATAAACATGTTTGTCTGAGTCTTCTATCAAAAGTTACAGCGATTTATATGAAGTTGTTCAAAAACGCTTTATTTCGCCAAGACAATGCGTTTCTCACTGTTACATGCATTTGAATGGGAAACTCGCCTGAAACAAAGTATAGGTTTTCATTATGTGAATAATTTTAAAATCTTAGCTCAAACGGCTGCAAAACCTGTTCTGTTTGCCCAGCACGGGGATATTGAGTTCTATAAGATAAAGCCATAAACATGTTTGTCTGAGTCTTCTATCAAAAGTTACAGCGATTTATATGAAGTTGTTCAAAAACGCTTTATTTCGCCAAGACAATGCGTTTCTCACTGTTACATGCATTTGAATGGGAAACTCGCCTGAAACAAAGTATAGGTTTTCATTATGTGAATAATTTTAAAATCTTAGCTCAAACGGCTGCAAAACCTGTTCTGTTTGCCCAGCACGGGGATATTGAGTTCTATAAGATAAAGCCATAAACATGTTTGTCTGAGTCTTCTATCAAAAGTTACAGCGATTTATATGAAGTTGTTCAAAAACGCTTTATTTCGCCAAGACAATGCGTTTCTCACTGTTACATGCATTTGAATGGGAAACTCGCCTGAAACAAAGTATAGGTTTTCATTATGTGAATAATTTTAAAATCTTAGCTCAAACGGCTGCAAAACCTGTTCTGTTTGCCCAGCACGGGGATATTGAGTTCTATAAGATAAAGCCATAAACATGTTTGTCTGAGTCTTCTATCAAAAGTTACAGCGATTTATATGAAGTTGTTCAAAAACGCTTTATTTCGCCAAGACAATGCGTTTCTCACTGTTACATGCATTTGAATGGGAAACTTGCCTGAGAAAAAGTATAGGTTTTCATTATGTGAATAATTTTAAAATCTTAGCTCAAACGGCTGCAAAACCTGTTTGCCCAGCACGGGGATATTGAGTTCTATAAGATAAAGCCATAAACATGTTTGTCTGAGTCTTCTATCAAAAGTTACAGCGATTTATATAAAGTTGTACAAAAACGCTTTATTTCGCCAAGACAGTGTGTTTCTCACTGTTACATGCATTTGAATGGGAAACTCGCCTGAAACAAAGTATAGGTTTTCATTATGTGAATAATTTTAAAATCTTAGCTCAAACGGCTGCAAAACCTGTTCTGTTTGCCCAGCACGGGGATATTGAGTTCTATAAGATAAAGCCATAAACATGTTTGTCTGAGTCTTCTATCAAAAGTTACAGCGATTTATATGAAGTTGTTCAAAAACGCTTTATTTCGCCAAGACAATGCGTTTCTCACTGTTACATGCATTTGAATGGGAAACTCGCCTGAAACAAAGTATAGGTTTTCATTATGTGAATAATTTTAAAATCTTAGCTCAAACGGCTGCAAAACCTGTTCTGTTTGCCCAGCACGGGGATATTGAGTTCTATAAGATAAAGCCATAAACATGTTTGTCTGAGTCTTCTATCAAAAGTTACAGCGATTTATATGAAGTTGTTCAAAAACGCTTTATTTCGCCAAGACAATGCGTTTCTCACTGTTACATGCATTTGAATGGGAAACTCGCCTGAAACAAAGTATAGGTTTTCATTATGTGAATAATTTTAAAATCTTAGCTCAAACGGCTGCAAAACCTGTTCTGTTTGCCCAGCACGGGGATATTGAGTTCTATAAGATAAAGCCATAAACATGTTTGTCTGAGTCTTCTATCAAAAGTTACAGCGATTTATATGAAGTTGTTCAAAAACGCTTTATTTCGCCAAGACAATGCGTTTCTCACTGTTACATGCATTTGAATGGGAAACTCGCCTGAAACAAAGTATAGGTTTTCATTATGTGAATAATTTTAAAATCTTAGCTCAAACGGCTGCAAAACCTGTTCTGTTTGCCCAGCACGGGGATATTGAGTTCTATAAGATAAAGCCATAAACATGTTTGTCTGAGTCTTCTATCAAAAGTTACAGCGATTTATATGAAGTTGTTCAAAAACGCTTTATTTCGCCAAGACAATGCGTTTCTCACTGTTACATGCATTTGAATGGGAAACTCGCCTGAAACAAAGTATAGGTTTTCATTATGTGAATAATTTTAAAATCTTAGCTCAAACGGCTGCAAAACCTGTTCTGTTTGCCCAGCACGGGGATATTGAGTTCTATAAGATAAAGCCATAAACATGTTTGTCTGAGTCTTCTATCAAAAGTTACAGCGATTTATATGAAGTTGTTCAAAAACGCTTTATTTCGCCAAGACAATGCGTTTCTCACTGTTACATGCATTTGAATGGGAAACTCGCCTGAAACAAAGTATAGGTTTTCATTATGTGAATAATTTTAAAATCTTAGCTCAAACGGCTGCAAAACCTGTTTGCCCAGCACGGGGATATTGAGTTCTATAAGATAAAGCCATAAACATGTTTGTCTGAGTCTTCTATCAAAAGTTACAGCGATTTATATGAAGTTGTACAAAAACGCTTTATTTCGCCAAGACAGTGTGTTTCTCACTGTTACATGCATTTGAATGGGAAACTCGCCTGAAACAAAGTATAGGTTTTCATTATGTGAATAATTTTAAAATCTTAGCTCAAACGGCTGCAAAACCTGTTCTGTTTGCCCAGCACGGGGATATTGAGTTCTATAAGATAAAGCCATAAACATGTTTGTCTGAGTCTTCTATCAAAAGTTACAGCGATTTATATGAAGTTGTTCAAAAACGCTTTATTTCGCCAAGACAATGCGTTTCTCACTGTTACATGCATTTGAATGGGAAACTCGCCTGAAACAAAGTATAGGTTTTCATTATGTGAATAATTTTAAAATCTTAGCTCAAACGGCTGCAAAACCTGTTCTGTTTGCCCAGCACGGGGATATTGAGTTCTATAAGATAAAGCCATAAACATGTTTGTCTGAGTCTTCTATCAAAAGTTACAGCGATTTATATGAAGTTGTTCAAAAACGCTTTATTTCGCCAAGACAATGCGTTTCTCACTGTTACATGCATTTGAATGGGAAACTCGCCTGAAACAAAGTATAGGTTTTCATTATGTGAATAATTTTAAAATCTTAGCTCAAACGGCTGCAAAACCTGTTCTGTTTGCCCAGCACGGGGATATTGAGTTCTATAAGATAAAGCCATAAACATGTTTGTCTGAGTCTTCTATCAAAAGTTACAGCGATTTATATGAAGTTGTTCAAAAACGCTTTATTTCGCCAAGACAATGCGTTTCTCACTGTTACATGCATTTGAATGGGAAACTCGCCTGAAACAAAGTATAGGTTTTCATTATGTGAATAATTTTAAAATCTTAGCTCAAACGGCTGCAAAACCTGTTTGCCCAGCACGGGGATATTGAGTTCTATAAGATAAAGCCATAAACATGTTTGTCTGAGTCTTCTATCAAAAGTTACAGCGATTTATATGAAGTTGTACAAAAACGCTTTATTTCGCCAAGACAGTGTGTTTCTCACTGTTACATGCATTTGAATGGGAAACTCGCCTGAAACAAAGTATAGGTTTTCATTATGTGAATAATTTTAAAATCTTAGCTCAAACGGCTGCAAAACCTGTTCTGTTTGCCCAGCACGGGGATATTGAGTTCTATAAGATAAAGCCATAAACATGTTTGTCTGAGTCTTCTATCAAAAGTTACAGCGATTTATATGAAGTTGTACAAAAACGCTTTATTTCGCCAAGACAGTGTGTTTCTCACTGTTACATGCATTTGAATGGGAAACTCGCCTGAAACAAAGTATAGGTTTTCATTATGTGAATAATTTTAAAATCTTAGCTCAAACGGCTGCAAAACCTGTTCTGTTTGCCCAGCACGGGGATATTGAGTTCTATAAGATAAAGCCATAAACATGTTTGTCTGAGTCTTCTATCAAAAGTTACAGCGATTTATATGAAGTTGTTCAAAAACGCTTTATTTCGCCAAGACAATGCGTTTCTCACTGTTACATGCATTTGAATGGGAAACTCGCCTGAAACAAAGTATAGGTTTTCATTATGTGAATAATTTTAAAATCTTAGCTCAAACGGCTGCAAAACCTGTTTGCCCAGCACGGGGATATTGAGTTCTATAAGATAAAGCCATAAACATGTTTGTCTGAGTCTTCTATCAAAAGTTACAGCGATTTATATGAAGTTGTACAAAAACGCTTTATTTCGCCAAGACAGTGTGTTTCTCACTGTTACATGCATTTGAATGGGAAACTCGCCTGAAACAAAGTATAGGTTTTCATTATGTGAATAATTTTAAAATCTTAGCTCAAACGGCTGCAAAACCTGTTCTGTTTGCCCAGCACGGGGATATTGAGTTCTATAAGATAAAGCCATAAACATGTTTGTCTGAGTCTTCTATCAAAAGTTACAGCGATTTATATGAAGTTGTTCAAAAACGCTTTATTTCGCCAAGACAATGCGTTTCTCACTGTTACATGCATTTGAATGGGAAACTCGCCTGAAACAAAGTATAGGTTTTCATTATGTGAATAATTTTAAAATCTTAGCTCAAACGGCTGCAAAACCTGTTCTGTTTGCCCAGCACGGGGATACTGAGTTCTATAAGATAAAGCCATAAACATGTTTGTCTGAGTCTTCTATCAAAAGTTACAGCGATTTATATGAAGTTGTTCAAAAACGCTTTATTTCGCCAAGACAATGCGTTTCTCACTGTTACATGCATTTGAATGGGAAACTCGCCTGAAACAAAGTATAGGTTTTCATTATGTGAATAATTTTAAAATCTTAGCTCAAACGGCTGCAAAACCTGTTCTGTTTGCCCAGCACGGGGATATTGAGTTCTATAAGATAAAGCCATAAACATGTTTGTCTGAGTCTTCTATCAAAAGTTACAGCGATTTATATGAAGTTGTTCAAAAACGCTTTATTTCGCCAAGACAATGCGTTTCTCACTGTTACATGCATTTGAATGGGAAACTCGCCTGAAACAAAGTATAGGTTTTCATTATGTGAATAATTTTAAAATCTTAGCTCAAACGGCTGCAAAACCTGTTCTGTTTGCCCAGCACGGGGATACTGAGTTCTATAAGATAAAGCCATAAACATGTTTGTCTGAGTCTTCTATCAAAAGTTACAGCGATTTATATGAAGTTGTTCAAAAACGCTTTATTTCGCCAAGACAATGCGTTTCTCACTGTTACATGCATTTGAATGGGAAACTCGCCTGAAACAAAGTATAGGTTTTCATTATGTGAATAATTTTAAAATCTTAGCTCAAACGGCTGCAAAACCTGTTTGCCCAGCACGGGGATATTGAGTTCTATAAGATAAAGCCATAAACATGTTTGTCTGAGTCTTCTATCAAAAGTTACAGCGATTTATATGAAGTTGTTCAAAAACGCTTTATTTCGCCAAGACAGTGTGTTTCTCACTGTTACATGCATTTGAATGGGAAACTCGCCTGAAACAAAGTATAGGTTTTCATTATGTGAATAATTTTAAAATCTTAGCTCAAACGGCTGCAAAACCTGTTCTGTTTGCCCAGCACGGGGATATTGAGTTCTATAAGATAAAGCCATAAACATGTTTGTCTGAGTCTTCTATCAAAAGTTACAGCGATTTATATGAAGTTGTACAAAAACGCTTTATTTCGCCAAGACAGTGTGTTTCTCACTGTTACATGCATTTGAATGGGAAACTCGCCTGAAACAAAGTATAGGTTTTCATTATGTGAATAATTTTAAAATCTTAGCTCAAACGGCTGCAAAACCTGTTCTGTTTGCCCAGCACGGGGATATTGAGTTCTATAAGATAAAGCCATAAACATGTTTGTCTGAGTCTTCTATCAAAAGTTACAGCGATTTATATGAAGTTGTTCAAAAACGCTTTATTTCGCCAAGACAATGCGTTTCTCACTGTTACATGCATTTGAATGGGAAACTCGCCTGAAACAAAGTATAGGTTTTCATTATGTGAATAATTTTAAAATCTTAGCTCAAACGGCTGCAAAACCTGTTCTGTTTGCCCAGCACGGGGATATTGAGTTCTATAAGATAAAGCCATAAACATGTTTGTCTGAGTCTTCTATCAAAAGTTACAGCGATTTATATGAAGTTGTTCAAAAACGCTTTATTTCGCCAAGACAATGCGTTTCTCACTGTTACATGCATTTGAATGGGAAACTCGCCTGAAACAAAGTATAGGTTTTCATTATGTGAATAATTTTAAAATCTTAGCTCAAACGGCTGCAAAACCTGTTCTGTTTGCCCAGCACGGGGATATTGAGTTCTATAAGATAAAGCCATAAACATGTTTGTCTGAGTCTTCTATCAAAAGTTACAGCGATTTATATGAAGTTGTTCAAAAACGCTTTATTTCGCCAAGACAATGCGTTTCTCACTGTTACATGCATTTGAATGGGAAACTCGCCTGAAACAAAGTATAGGTTTTCATTATGTGAATAATTTTAAAATCTTAGCTCAAACGGCTGCAAAACCTGTTTGCCCAGCACGGGGATATTGAGTTCTATAAGATAAAGCCATAAACATGTTTGTCTGAGTCTTCTATCAAAAGTTACAGCGATTTATATGAAGTTGTTCAAAAACGCTTTATTTCGCCAAGACAATGCGTTTCTCACTGTTACATGCATTTGAATGGGAAACTCGCCTGAAACAAAGTATAGGTTTTCATTATGTGAATAATTTTAAAATCTTAGCTCAAACGGCTGCAAAACCTGTTCTGTTTGCCCAGCACGGGGATACTGAGTTCTATAAGATAAAGCCATAAACATGTTTGTCTGAGTCTTCTATCAAAAGTTACAGCGATTTATATGAAGTTGTTCAAAAACGCTTTATTTCGCCAAGACAATGCGTTTCTCACTGTTACATGCATTTGAATGGGAAACTCGCCTGAAACAAAGTATAGGTTTTCATTATGTGAATAATTTTAAAATCTTAGCTCAAACGGCTGCAAAACCTGTTCTGTTTGCCCAGCACGGGGATATTGAGTTCTATAAGATAAAGCCATAAACATGTTTGTCTGAGTCTTCTATCAAAAGTTACAGCGATTTATATGAAGTTGTTCAAAAACGCTTTATTTCGCCAAGACAATGCGTTGCTCACTGTTACATGCATTTGAATGGGAAACTCGCCTGAAACAAAGTATAGGTTTTCATTATGTGAATAATTTTAAAATCTTAGCTCAAACGGCTGCAAAACCTGTTCTGTTTGCCCAGCACGGGGATATTGAGTTCTATAAGATAAAGCCATAAACATGTTTGTCTGAGTCTTCTATCAAAAGTTACAGCGATTTATATGAAGTTGTTCAAAAACGCTTTATTTCGCCAAGACAGTGTGTTTCTCACTGTTACATGCATTTGAATGGGAAACTCGCCTGAAACAAAGTATAGGTTTTCATTATGTGAATAATTTTAAAATCTTAGCTCAAACGGCTGCAAAACCTGTTTGCCCAGCACGGGGATATTGAGTTCTATAAGATAAAGCCATAAACATGTTTGTCTGAGTCTTCTATCAAAAGTTACAGCGATTTATATGAAGTTGTTCAAAAACGCTTTATTTCGCCAAGACAATGCGTTTCTCACTGTTACATGCATTTGAATGGGAAACTCGCCTGAAACAAAGTATAGGTTTTCATTATGTGAATAATTTTAAAATCTTAGCTCAAACGGCTGCAAAACCTGTTCTGTTTGCCCAGCACGGGGATATTGAGTTCTATAAGATAAAGCCATAAACATGTTTGTCTGAGTCTTCTATCAAAAGTTACAGCGATTTATATGAAGTTGTTCAAAAACGCTTTATTTCGCCAAGACAATGCGTTTCTCACTGTTACATGCATTTGAATGGGAAACTCGCCTGAGACAAAGTATAGGTTTTCATTATGTGAATAATTTTAAAATCTTAGCTCAAACGGCTGCAAAACCTGTTTGCCCAGCACAGGGATATTAAGTTCTATAAGATAAAGCCATAAACATGTTTGTCTGAGTCTTCTATCAAAAGTTACAGCGATTTATATGAAGTTGTTCAAAAACGCTTTATTTTGCCAAGACAGTGTGTTTCTCACTGTTACATGCATTTGAATGGGAAACTCGCCTGAGACAAAGTATAGGTTTTCATTATGTGAATAATTTTAAAATCTTAGCTCAAACGGCTGCAAAACCTGTTCTGTTTGCCCAGCACGGGGATATTGAGTTCTATAAGATAAAGCCATAAACATGTTTGTCTGAGTCTTCTATCAAAAGTTACAGCGATTTATATGAAGTTGTTCAAAAACGCTTTATTTCGCCAAGACAATGCGTTTCTCACTGTTACATGCATTTGAATGGGAAACTCGCCTGAAACAAAGTATAGGTTTTCATTATGTGAATAATTTTAAAATCTTAGCTCAAACGGCTGCAAAACCTGTTCTGTTTGCCCAGCACGGGGATATTGAGTTCTATAAGATAAAGCCATAAACATGTTTGTCTGAGTCTTCTATCAAAAGTTACAGCGATTTATATGAAGTTGTTCAAAAACGCTTTATTTCGCCAAGACAATGCGTTTCTCACTGTTACATGCATTTGAATGGGAAACTCGCCTGAAACAAAGTATAGGTTTTCATTATGTGAATAATTTTAAAATCTTAGCTCAAACGGCTGCAAAACCTGTTCTGTTTGCCCAGCACGGGGATATTGAGTTCTATAAGATAAAGCCATAAACATGTTTGTCTGAGTCTTCTATCAAAAGTTACAGCGATTTATATGAAGTTGTTCAAAAACGCTTTATTTCGCCAAGACAATGCGTTTCTCACTGTTACATGCATTTGAATGGGAAACTCGCCTGAAACAAAGTATAGGTTTTCATTATGTGAATAATTTTAAAATCTTAGCTCAAACGGCTGCAAAACCTGTTTGCCCAGCACGGGGATATTGAGTTCTATAAGATAAAGCCATAAACATGTTTGTCTGAGTCTTCTATCAAAAGTTACAGCGATTTATATGAAGTTGTACAAAAACGCTTTATTTCGCCAAGACAGTGTGTTTCTCACTGTTACATGCATTTGAATGGGAAACTCGCCTGAAACAAAGTATAGGTTTTCATTATGTGAATAATTTTAAAATCTTAGCTCAAACGGCTGCAAAACCTGTTCTGTTTGCCCAGCACGGGGATATTGAGTTCTATAAGATAAAGCCATAAACATGTTTGTCTGAGTCTTCTATCAAAAGTTACAGCGATTTATATGAAGTTGTTCAAAAACGCTTTATTTCGCCAAGACAATGCGTTTCTCACTGTTACATGCATTTGAATGGGAAACTCGCCTGAAACAAAGTATAGGTTTTCATTATGTGAATAATTTTAAAATCTTAGCTCAAACGGCTGCAAAACCTGTTCTGTTTGCCCAGCACGGGGATACTGAGTTCTATAAGATAAAGCCATAAACATGTTTGTCTGAGTCTTCTATCAAAAGTTACAGCGATTTATATGAAGTTGTTCAAAAACGCTTTATTTCGCCAAGACAATGCGTTTCTCACTGTTACATGCATTTGAATGGGAAACTCGCCTGAAACAAAGTATAGGTTTTCATTATGTGAATAATTTTAAAATCTTAGCTCAAACGGCTGCAAAACCTGTTCTGTTTGCCCAGCACGGGGATATTGAGTTCTATAAGATAAAGCCATAAACATGTTTGTCTGAGTCTTCTATCAAAAGTTACAGCGATTTATATGAAGTTGTTCAAAAACGCTTTATTTCGCCAAGACAATGCGTTTCTCACTGTTACATGCATTTGAATGGGAAACTCGCCTGAAACAAAGTATAGGTTTTCATTATGTGAATAATTTTAAAATCTTAGCTCAAACGGCTGCAAAACCTGTTCTGTTTGCCCAGCACGGGGATACTGAGTTCTATAAGATAAAGCCATAAACATGTTTGTCTGAGTCTTCTATCAAAAGTTACAGCGATTTATATGAAGTTGTTCAAAAACGCTTTATTTCGCCAAGACAATGCGTTTCTCACTGTTACATGCATTTGAATGGGAAACTCGCCTGAAACAAAGTATAGGTTTTCATTATGTGAATAATTTTAAAATCTTAGCTCAAACGGCTGCAAAACCTGTTTGCCCAGCACGGGGATATTGAGTTCTATAAGATAAAGCCATAAACATGTTTGTCTGAGTCTTCTATCAAAAGTTACAGCGATTTATATGAAGTTGTTCAAAAACGCTTTATTTCGCCAAGACAGTGTGTTTCTCACTGTTACATGCATTTGAATGGGAAACTCGCCTGAAACAAAGTATAGGTTTTCATTATGTGAATAATTTTAAAATCTTAGCTCAAACGGCTGCAAAACCTGTTCTGTTTGCCCAGCACGGGGATATTGAGTTCTATAAGATAAAGCCATAAACATGTTTGTCTGAGTCTTCTATCAAAAGTTACAGCGATTTATATGAAGTTGTTCAAAAACGCTTTATTTCGCCAAGACAATGCGTTGCTCACTGTTACATGCATTTGAATGGGAAACTCGCCTGAAACAAAGTATAGGTTTTCATTATGTGAATAATTTTAAAATCTTAGCTCAAACGGCTGCAAAACCTGTTCTGTTTGCCCAGCACGGGGATATTGAGTTCTATAAGATAAAGCCATAAACATGTTTGTCTGAGTCTTCTATCAAAAGTTACAGCGATTTATATGAAGTTGTACAAAAACGCTTTATTTCGCCAAGACAGTGTGTTTCTCACTGTTACATGCATTTGAATGGGAAACTCGCCTGAAACAAAGTATAGGTTTTCATTATGTGAATAATTTTAAAATCTTAGCTCAAACGGCTGCAAAACCTGTTCTGTTTGCCCAGCACGGGGATATTGAGTTCTATAAGATAAAGCCATAAACATGTTTGTCTGAGTCTTCTATCAAAAGTTACAGCGATTTATATGAAGTTGTTCAAAAACGCTTTATTTCGCCAAGACAATGCGTTTCTCACTGTTACATGCATTTGAATGGGAAACTCGCCTGAAACAAAGTATAGGTTTTCATTATGTGAATAATTTTAAAATCTTAGCTCAAACGGCTGCAAAACCTGTTCTGTTTGCCCAGCACGGGGATATTGAGTTCTATAAGATAAAGCCATAAACATGTTTGTCTGAGTCTTCTATCAAAAGTTACAGCGATTTATATGAAGTTGTTCAAAAACGCTTTATTTCGCCAAGACAATGCGTTTCTCACTGTTACATGCATTTGAATGGGAAACTCGCCTGAAACAAAGTATAGGTTTTCATTATGTGAATAATTTTAAAATCTTAGCTCAAACGGCTGCAAAACCTGTTCTGTTTGCCCAGCACGGGGATATTGAGTTCTATAAGATAAAGCCATAAACATGTTTGTCTGAGTCTTCTATCAAAAGTTACAGCGATTTATATGAAGTTGTTCAAAAACGCTTTATTTCGCCAAGACAATGCGTTTCTCACTGTTACATGCATTTGAATGGGAAACTCGCCTGAAACAAAGTATAGGTTTTCATTATGTGAATAATTTTAAAATCTTAGCTCAAACGGCTGCAAAACCTGTTTGCCCAGCACGGGGATATTGAGTTCTATAAGATAAAGCCATAAACATGTTTGTCTGAGTCTTCTATCAAAAGTTACAGCGATTTATATGAAGTTGTTCAAAAACGCTTTATTTCGCCAAGACAATGCGTTTCTCACTGTTACATGCATTTGAATGGGAAACTCGCCTGAAACAAAGTATAGGTTTTCATTATGTGAATAATTTTAAAATCTTAGCTCAAACGGCTGCAAAACCTGTTCTGTTTGCCCAGCACGGGGATACTGAGTTCTATAAGATAAAGCCATAAACATGTTTGTCTGAGTCTTCTATCAAAAGTTACAGCGATTTATATGAAGTTGTTCAAAAACGCTTTATTTCGCCAAGACAATGCGTTTCTCACTGTTACATGCATTTGAATGGGAAACTCGCCTGAAACAAAGTATAGGTTTTCATTATGTGAATAATTTTAAAATCTTAGCTCAAACGGCTGCAAAACCTGTTCTGTTTGCCCAGCACGGGGATATTGAGTTCTATAAGATAAAGCCATAAACATGTTTGTCTGAGTCTTCTATCAAAAGTTACAGCGATTTATATGAAGTTGTTCAAAAACGCTTTATTTCGCCAAGACAATGCGTTGCTCACTGTTACATGCATTTGAATGGGAAACTCGCCTGAAACAAAGTATAGGTTTTCATTATGTGAATAATTTTAAAATCTTAGCTCAAACGGCTGCAAAACCTGTTCTGTTTGCCCAGCACGGGGATATTGAGTTCTATAAGATAAAGCCATAAACATGTTTGTCTGAGTCTTCTATCAAAAGTTACAGCGATTTATATGAAGTTGTTCAAAAACGCTTTATTTCGCCAAGACAATGCGTTTCTCACTGTTACATGCATTTGAATGGGAAACTCGCCTGAAACAAAGTATAGGTTTTCATTATGTGAATAATTTTAAAATCTTAGCTCAAACGGCTGCAAAACCTGTTCTGTTTGCCCAGCACGGGGATACTGAGTTCTATAAGATAAAGCCATAAACATGTTTGTCTGAGTCTTCTATCAAAAGTTACAGCGATTTATATGAAGTTGTTCAAAAACGCTTTATTTCGCCAAGACAATGCGTTTCTCACTGTTACATGCATTTGAATGGGAAACTCGCCTGAAACAAAGTATAGGTTTTCATTATGTGAATAATTTTAAAATCTTAGCTCAAACGGCTGCAAAACCTGTTCTGTTTGCCCAGCACGGGGATATTGAGTTCTATAAGATAAAGCCATAAACATGTTTGTCTGAGTCTTCTATCAAAAGTTACAGCGATTTATATGAAGTTGTTCAAAAACGCTTTATTTCGCCAAGACAATGCGTTGCTCACTGTTACATGCATTTGAATGGGAAACTCGCCTGAAACAAAGTATAGGTTTTCATTATGTGAATAATTTTAAAATCTTAGCTCAAACGGCTGCAAAACCTGTTCTGTTTGCCCAGCACGGGGATATTGAGTTCTATAAGATAAAGCCATAAACATGTTTGTCTGAGTCTTCTATCAAAAGTTACAGCGATTTATATGAAGTTGTTCAAAAACGCTTTATTTCGCCAAGACAATGCGTTTCTCACTGTTACATGCATTTGAATGGGAAACTCGCCTGAAACAAAGTATAGGTTTTCATTATGTGAATAATTTTAAAATCTTAGCTCAAACGGCTGCAAAACCTGTTTGCCCAGCACGGGGATATTGAGTTCTATAAGATAAAGCCATAAACATGTTTGTCTGAGTCTTCTATCAAAAGTTACAGCGATTTATATGAAGTTGTACAAAAACGCTTTATTTCGCCAAGACAGTGTGTTTCTCACTGTTACATGCATTTGAATGGGAAACTCGCCTGAAACAAAGTATAGGTTTTCATTATGTGAATAATTTTAAAATCTTAGCTCAAACGGCTGCAAAACCTGTTCTGTTTGCCCAGCACGGGGATATTGAGTTCTATAAGATAAAGCCATAAACATGTTTGTCTGAGTCTTCTATCAAAAGTTACAGCGATTTATATGAAGTTGTTCAAAAACGCTTTATTTCGCCAAGACAATGCGTTTCTCACTGTTACATGCATTTGAATGGGAAACTCGCCTGAAACAAAGTATAGGTTTTCATTATGTGAATAATTTTAAAATCTTAGCTCAAACGGCTGCAAAACCTGTTCTGTTTGCCCAGCACGGGGATACTGAGTTCTATAAGATAAAGCCATAAACATGTTTGTCTGAGTCTTCTATCAAAAGTTACAGCGATTTATATGAAGTTGTTCAAAAACGCTTTATTTCGCCAAGACAATGCGTTTCTCACTGTTACATGCATTTGAATGGGAAACTCGCCTGAAACAAAGTATAGGTTTTCATTATGTGAATAATTTTAAAATCTTAGCTCAAACGGCTGCAAAACCTGTTCTGTTTGCCCAGCACGGGGATATTGAGTTCTATAAGATAAAGCCATAAACATGTTTGTCTGAGTCTTCTATCAAAAGTTACAGCGATTTATATGAAGTTGTTCAAAAACGCTTTATTTCGCCAAGACAATGCGTTTCTCACTGTTACATGCATTTGAATGGGAAACTCGCCTGAAACAAAGTATAGGTTTTCATTATGTGAATAATTTTAAAATCTTAGCTCAAACGGCTGCAAAACCTGTTCTGTTTGCCCAGCACGGGGATACTGAGTTCTATAAGATAAAGCCATAAACATGTTTGTCTGAGTCTTCTATCAAAAGTTACAGCGATTTATATGAAGTTGTTCAAAAACGCTTTATTTCGCCAAGACAATGCGTTTCTCACTGTTACATGCATTTGAATGGGAAACTCGCCTGAAACAAAGTATAGGTTTTCATTATGTGAATAATTTTAAAATCTTAGCTCAAACGGCTGCAAAACCTGTTTGCCCAGCACGGGGATATTGAGTTCTATAAGATAAAGCCATAAACATGTTTGTCTGAGTCTTCTATCAAAAGTTACAGCGATTTATATGAAGTTGTTCAAAAACGCTTTATTTCGCCAAGACAGTGTGTTTCTCACTGTTACATGCATTTGAATGGGAAACTCGCCTGAAACAAAGTATAGGTTTTCATTATGTGAATAATTTTAAAATCTTAGCTCAAACGGCTGCAAAACCTGTTCTGTTTGCCCAGCACGGGGATATTGAGTTCTATAAGATAAAGCCATAAACATGTTTGTCTGAGTCTTCTATCAAAAGTTACAGCGATTTATATGAAGTTGTTCAAAAACGCTTTATTTCGCCAAGACAATGCGTTTCTCACTGTTACATGCATTTGAATGGGAAACTCGCCTGAAACAAAGTATAGGTTTTCATTATGTGAATAATTTTAAAATCTTAGCTCAAACGGCTGCAAAACCTGTTCTGTTTGCCCAGCACGGGGATATTGAGTTCTATAAGATAAAGCCATAAACATGTTTGTCTGAGTCTTCTATCAAAAGTTACAGCGATTTATATGAAGTTGTACAAAAACGCTTTATTTCGCCAAGACAGTGTGTTTCTCACTGTTACATGCATTTGAATGGGAAACTCGCCTGAAACAAAGTATAGGTTTTCATTATGTGAATAATTTTAAAATCTTAGCTCAAACGGCTGCAAAACCTGTTCTGTTTGCCCAGCACGGGGATATTGAGTTCTATAAGATAAAGCCATAAACATGTTTGTCTGAGTCTTCTATCAAAAGTTACAGCGATTTATATGAAGTTGTTCAAAAACGCTTTATTTCGCCAAGACAATGCGTTTCTCACTGTTACATGCATTTGAATGGGAAACTCGCCTGAAACAAAGTATAGGTTTTCATTATGTGAATAATTTTAAAATCTTAGCTCAAACGGCTGCAAAACCTGTTCTGTTTGCCCAGCACGGGGATATTGAGTTCTATAAGATAAAGCCATAAACATGTTTGTCTGAGTCTTCTATCAAAAGTTACAGCGATTTATATGAAGTTGTTCAAAAACGCTTTATTTCGCCAAGACAATGCGTTTCTCACTGTTACATGCATTTGAATGGGAAACTCGCCTGAAACAAAGTATAGGTTTTCATTATGTGAATAATTTTAAAATCTTAGCTCAAACGGCTGCAAAACCTGTTCTGTTTGCCCAGCACGGGGATATTGAGTTCTATAAGATAAAGCCATAAACATGTTTGTCTGAGTCTTCTATCAAAAGTTACAGCGATTTATATGAAGTTGTTCAAAAACGCTTTATTTCGCCAAGACAATGCGTTTCTCACTGTTACATGCATTTGAATGGGAAACTCGCCTGAAACAAAGTATAGGTTTTCATTATGTGAATAATTTTAAAATCTTAGCTCAAACGGCTGCAAAACCTGTTCTGTTTGCCCAGCACGGGGATACTGAGTTCTATAAGATAAAGCCATAAACATGTTTGTCTGAGTCTTCTATCAAAAGTTACAGCGATTTATATGAAGTTGTTCAAAAACGCTTTATTTCGCCAAGACAATGCGTTTCTCACTGTTACATGCATTTGAATGGGAAACTCGCCTGAAACAAAGTATAGGTTTTCATTATGTGAATAATTTTAAAATCTTAGCTCAAACGGCTGCAAAACCTGTTCTGTTTGCCCAGCACGGGGATATTGAGTTCTATAAGATAAAGCCATAAACATGTTTGTCTGAGTCTTCTATCAAAAGTTACAGCGATTTATATGAAGTTGTTCAAAAACGCTTTATTTCGCCAAGACAATGCGTTTCTCACTGTTACATGCATTTGAATGGGAAACTCGCCTGAAACAAAGTATAGGTTTTCATTATGTGAATAATTTTAAAATCTTAGCTCAAACGGCTGCAAAACCTGTTCTGTTTGCCCAGCACGGGGATACTGAGTTCTATAAGATAAAGCCATAAACATGTTTGTCTGAGTCTTCTATCAAAAGTTACAGCGATTTATATGAAGTTGTTCAAAAACGCTTTATTTCGCCAAGACAATGCGTTTCTCACTGTTACATGCATTTGAATGGGAAACTCGCCTGAAACAAAGTATAGGTTTTCATTATGTGAATAATTTTAAAATCTTAGCTCAAACGGCTGCAAAACCTGTTTGCCCAGCACGGGGATATTGAGTTCTATAAGATAAAGCCATAAACATGTTTGTCTGAGTCTTCTATCAAAAGTTACAGCGATTTATATGAAGTTGTTCAAAAACGCTTTATTTCGCCAAGACAGTGTGTTTCTCACTGTTACATGCATTTGAATGGGAAACTCGCCTGAAACAAAGTATAGGTTTTCATTATGTGAATAATTTTAAAATCTTAGCTCAAACGGCTGCAAAACCTGTTCTGTTTGCCCAGCACGGGGATATTGAGTTCTATAAGATAAAGCCATAAACATGTTTGTCTGAGTCTTCTATCAAAAGTTACAGCGATTTATATGAAGTTGTTCAAAAACGCTTTATTTCGCCAAGACAATGCGTTGCTCACTGTTACATGCATTTGAATGGGAAACTCGCCTGAAACAAAGTATAGGTTTTCATTATGTGAATAATTTTAAAATCTTAGCTCAAACGGCTGCAAAACCTGTTCTGTTTGCCCAGCACGGGGATATTGAGTTCTATAAGATAAAGCCATAAACATGTTTGTCTGAGTCTTCTATCAAAAGTTACAGCGATTTATATGAAGTTGTACAAAAACGCTTTATTTCGCCAAGACAGTGTGTTTCTCACTGTTACATGCATTTGAATGGGAAACTCGCCTGAAACAAAGTATAGGTTTTCATTATGTGAATAATTTTAAAATCTTAGCTCAAACGGCTGCAAAACCTGTTCTGTTTGCCCAGCACGGGGATATTGAGTTCTATAAGATAAAGCCATAAACATGTTTGTCTGAGTCTTCTATCAAAAGTTACAGCGATTTATATGAAGTTGTTCAAAAACGCTTTATTTCGCCAAGACAATGCGTTTCTCACTGTTACATGCATTTGAATGGGAAACTCGCCTGAAACAAAGTATAGGTTTTCATTATGTGAATAATTTTAAAATCTTAGCTCAAACGGCTGCAAAACCTGTTCTGTTTGCCCAGCACGGGGATATTGAGTTCTATAAGATAAAGCCATAAACATGTTTGTCTGAGTCTTCTATCAAAAGTTACAGCGATTTATATGAAGTTGTTCAAAAACGCTTTATTTCGCCAAGACAATGCGTTTCTCACTGTTACATGCATTTGAATGGGAAACTCGCCTGAAACAAAGTATAGGTTTTCATTATGTGAATAATTTTAAAATCTTAGCTCAAACGGCTGCAAAACCTGTTCTGTTTGCCCAGCACGGGGATATTGAGTTCTATAAGATAAAGCCATAAACATGTTTGTCTGAGTCTTCTATCAAAAGTTACAGCGATTTATATGAAGTTGTTCAAAAACGCTTTATTTCGCCAAGACAATGCGTTTCTCACTGTTACATGCATTTGAATGGGAAACTCGCCTGAAACAAAGTATAGGTTTTCATTATGTGAATAATTTTAAAATCTTAGCTCAAACGGCTGCAAAACCTGTTTGCCCAGCACGGGGATATTGAGTTCTATAAGATAAAGCCATAAACATGTTTGTCTGAGTCTTCTATCAAAAGTTACAGCGATTTATATGAAGTTGTTCAAAAACGCTTTATTTCGCCAAGACAATGCGTTTCTCACTGTTACATGCATTTGAATGGGAAACTCGCCTGAAACAAAGTATAGGTTTTCATTATGTGAATAATTTTAAAATCTTAGCTCAAACGGCTGCAAAACCTGTTCTGTTTGCCCAGCACGGGGATACTGAGTTCTATAAGATAAAGCCATAAACATGTTTGTCTGAGTCTTCTATCAAAAGTTACAGCGATTTATATGAAGTTGTTCAAAAACGCTTTATTTCGCCAAGACAATGCGTTTCTCACTGTTACATGCATTTGAATGGGAAACTCGCCTGAAACAAAGTATAGGTTTTCATTATGTGAATAATTTTAAAATCTTAGCTCAAACGGCTGCAAAACCTGTTCTGTTTGCCCAGCACGGGGATATTGAGTTCTATAAGATAAAGCCATAAACATGTTTGTCTGAGTCTTCTATCAAAAGTTACAGCGATTTATATGAAGTTGTTCAAAAACGCTTTATTTCGCCAAGACAATGCGTTGCTCACTGTTACATGCATTTGAATGGGAAACTCGCCTGAAACAAAGTATAGGTTTTCATTATGTGAATAATTTTAAAATCTTAGCTCAAACGGCTGCAAAACCTGTTCTGTTTGCCCAGCACGGGGATATTGAGTTCTATAAGATAAAGCCATAAACATGTTTGTCTGAGTCTTCTATCAAAAGTTACAGCGATTTATATGAAGTTGTACAAAAACGCTTTATTTCGCCAAGACAGTGTGTTTCTCACTGTTACATGCATTTGAATGGGAAACTCGCCTGAAACAAAGTATAGGTTTTCATTATGTGAATAATTTTAAAATCTTAGCTCAAACGGCTGCAAAACCTGTTCTGTTTGCCCAGCACGGGGATATTGAGTTCTATAAGATAAAGCCATAAACATGTTTGTCTGAGTCTTCTATCAAAAGTTACAGCGATTTATATGAAGTTGTTCAAAAACGCTTTATTTCGCCAAGACAATGCGTTTCTCACTGTTACATGCATTTGAATGGGAAACTCGCCTGAAACAAAGTATAGGTTTTCATTATGTGAATAATTTTAAAATCTTAGCTCAAACGGCTGCAAAACCTGTTCTGTTTGCCCAGCACGGGGATACTGAGTTCTATAAGATAAAGCCATAAACATGTTTGTCTGAGTCTTCTATCAAAAGTTACAGCGATTTATATGAAGTTGTTCAAAAACGCTTTATTTCGCCAAGACAATGCGTTTCTCACTGTTACATGCATTTGAATGGGAAACTCGCCTGAAACAAAGTATAGGTTTTCATTATGTGAATAATTTTAAAATCTTAGCTCAAACGGCTGCAAAACCTGTTCTGTTTGCCCAGCACGGGGATATTGAGTTCTATAAGATAAAGCCATAAACATGTTTGTCTGAGTCTTCTATCAAAAGTTACAGCGATTTATATGAAGTTGTTCAAAAACGCTTTATTTCGCCAAGACAATGCGTTTCTCACTGTTACATGCATTTGAATGGGAAACTCGCCTGAAACAAAGTATAGGTTTTCATTATGTGAATAATTTTAAAATCTTAGCTCAAACGGCTGCAAAACCTGTTCTGTTTGCCCAGCACGGGGATACTGAGTTCTATAAGATAAAGCCATAAACATGTTTGTCTGAGTCTTCTATCAAAAGTTACAGCGATTTATATGAAGTTGTTCAAAAACGCTTTATTTCGCCAAGACAATGCGTTTCTCACTGTTACATGCATTTGAATGGGAAACTCGCCTGAAACAAAGTATAGGTTTTCATTATGTGAATAATTTTAAAATCTTAGCTCAAACGGCTGCAAAACCTGTTTGCCCAGCACGGGGATATTGAGTTCTATAAGATAAAGCCATAAACATGTTTGTCTGAGTCTTCTATCAAAAGTTACAGCGATTTATATGAAGTTGTTCAAAAACGCTTTATTTCGCCAAGACAGTGTGTTTCTCACTGTTACATGCATTTGAATGGGAAACTCGCCTGAAACAAAGTATAGGTTTTCATTATGTGAATAATTTTAAAATCTTAGCTCAAACGGCTGCAAAACCTGTTCTGTTTGCCCAGCACGGGGATATTGAGTTCTATAAGATAAAGCCATAAACATGTTTGTCTGAGTCTTCTATCAAAAGTTACAGCGATTTATATGAAGTTGTTCAAAAACGCTTTATTTCGCCAAGACAATGCGTTTCTCACTGTTACATGCATTTGAATGGGAAACTCGCCTGAAACAAAGTATAGGTTTTCATTATGTGAATAATTTTAAAATCTTAGCTCAAACGGCTGCAAAACCTGTTCTGTTTGCCCAGCACGGGGATATTGAGTTCTATAAGATAAAGCCATAAACATGTTTGTCTGAGTCTTCTATCAAAAGTTACAGCGATTTATATGAAGTTGTACAAAAACGCTTTATTTCGCCAAGACAGTGTGTTTCTCACTGTTACATGCATTTGAATGGGAAACTCGCCTGAAACAAAGTATAGGTTTTCATTATGTGAATAATTTTAAAATCTTAGCTCAAACGGCTGCAAAACCTGTTCTGTTTGCCCAGCACGGGGATATTGAGTTCTATAAGATAAAGCCATAAACATGTTTGTCTGAGTCTTCTATCAAAAGTTACAGCGATTTATATGAAGTTGTTCAAAAACGCTTTATTTCGCCAAGACAATGCGTTTCTCACTGTTACATGCATTTGAATGGGAAACTCGCCTGAAACAAAGTATAGGTTTTCATTATGTGAATAATTTTAAAATCTTAGCTCAAACGGCTGCAAAACCTGTTCTGTTTGCCCAGCACGGGGATATTGAGTTCTATAAGATAAAGCCATAAACATGTTTGTCTGAGTCTTCTATCAAAAGTTACAGCGATTTATATGAAGTTGTTCAAAAACGCTTTATTTCGCCAAGACAATGCGTTTCTCACTGTTACATGCATTTGAATGGGAAACTCGCCTGAAACAAAGTATAGGTTTTCATTATGTGAATAATTTTAAAATCTTAGCTCAAACGGCTGCAAAACCTGTTCTGTTTGCCCAGCACGGGGATATTGAGTTCTATAAGATAAAGCCATAAACATGTTTGTCTGAGTCTTCTATCAAAAGTTACAGCGATTTATATGAAGTTGTTCAAAAACGCTTTATTTCGCCAAGACAATGCGTTTCTCACTGTTACATGCATTTGAATGGGAAACTCGCCTGAAACAAAGTATAGGTTTTCATTATGTGAATAATTTTAAAATCTTAGCTCAAACGGCTGCAAAACCTGTTTGCCCAGCACGGGGATATTGAGTTCTATAAGATAAAGCCATAAACATGTTTGTCTGAGTCTTCTATCAAAAGTTACAGCGATTTATATGAAGTTGTTCAAAAACGCTTTATTTCGCCAAGACAATGCGTTTCTCACTGTTACATGCATTTGAATGGGAAACTCGCCTGAAACAAAGTATAGGTTTTCATTATGTGAATAATTTTAAAATCTTAGCTCAAACGGCTGCAAAACCTGTTCTGTTTGCCCAGCACGGGGATACTGAGTTCTATAAGATAAAGCCATAAACATGTTTGTCTGAGTCTTCTATCAAAAGTTACAGCGATTTATATGAAGTTGTTCAAAAACGCTTTATTTCGCCAAGACAATGCGTTTCTCACTGTTACATGCATTTGAATGGGAAACTCGCCTGAAACAAAGTATAGGTTTTCATTATGTGAATAATTTTAAAATCTTAGCTCAAACGGCTGCAAAACCTGTTCTGTTTGCCCAGCACGGGGATATTGAGTTCTATAAGATAAAGCCATAAACATGTTTGTCTGAGTCTTCTATCAAAAGTTACAGCGATTTATATGAAGTTGTTCAAAAACGCTTTATTTCGCCAAGACAATGCGTTGCTCACTGTTACATGCATTTGAATGGGAAACTCGCCTGAAACAAAGTATAGGTTTTCATTATGTGAATAATTTTAAAATCTTAGCTCAAACGGCTGCAAAACCTGTTCTGTTTGCCCAGCACGGGGATATTGAGTTCTATAAGATAAAGCCATAAACATGTTTGTCTGAGTCTTCTATCAAAAGTTACAGCGATTTATATGAAGTTGTTCAAAAACGCTTTATTTCGCCAAGACAGTGTGTTTCTCACTGTTACATGCATTTGAATGGGAAACTCGCCTGAAACAAAGTATAGGTTTTCATTATGTGAATAATTTTAAAATCTTAGCTCAAACGGCTGCAAAACCTGTTTGCCCAGCACGGGGATATTGAGTTCTATAAGATAAAGCCATAAACATGTTTGTCTGAGTCTTCTATCAAAAGTTACAGCGATTTATATGAAGTTGTTCAAAAACGCTTTATTTCGCCAAGACAATGCGTTTCTCACTGTTACATGCATTTGAATGGGAAACTCGCCTGAAACAAAGTATAGGTTTTCATTATGTGAATAATTTTAAAATCTTAGCTCAAACGGCTGCAAAACCTGTTCTGTTTGCCCAGCACGGGGATATTGAGTTCTATAAGATAAAGCCATAAACATGTTTGTCTGAGTCTTCTATCAAAAGTTACAGCGATTTATATGAAGTTGTTCAAAAACGCTTTATTTCGCCAAGACAATGCGTTTCTCACTGTTACATGCATTTGAATGGGAAACTCGCCTGAGACAAAGTATAGGTTTTCATTATGTGAATAATTTTAAAATCTTAGCTCAAACGGCTGCAAAACCTGTTTGCCCAGCACAGGGATATTAAGTTCTATAAGATAAAGCCATAAACATGTTTGTCTGAGTCTTCTATCAAAAGTTACAGCGATTTATATGAAGTTGTTCAAAAACGCTTTATTTTGCCAAGACAGTGTGTTTCTCACTGTTACATGCATTTGAATGGGAAACTCGCCTGAGACAAAGTATAGGTTTTCATTATGTGAATAATTTTAAAATCTTAGCTCAAACGGCTGCAAAACCTGTTCTGTTTGCCCAGCACGGGGATATTGAGTTCTATAAGATAAAGCCATAAACATGTTTGTCTGAGTCTTCTATCAAAAGTTACAGCGATTTATATGAAGTTGTTCAAAAACGCTTTATTTCGCCAAGACAATGCGTTTCTCACTGTTACATGCATTTGAATGGGAAACTCGCCTGAAACAAAGTATAGGTTTTCATTATGTGAATAATTTTAAAATCTTAGCTCAAACGGCTGCAAAACCTGTTCTGTTTGCCCAGCACGGGGATATTGAGTTCTATAAGATAAAGCCATAAACATGTTTGTCTGAGTCTTCTATCAAAAGTTACAGCGATTTATATGAAGTTGTTCAAAAACGCTTTATTTCGCCAAGACAATGCGTTTCTCACTGTTACATGCATTTGAATGGGAAACTCGCCTGAAACAAAGTATAGGTTTTCATTATGTGAATAATTTTAAAATCTTAGCTCAAACGGCTGCAAAACCTGTTCTGTTTGCCCAGCACGGGGATATTGAGTTCTATAAGATAAAGCCATAAACATGTTTGTCTGAGTCTTCTATCAAAAGTTACAGCGATTTATATGAAGTTGTTCAAAAACGCTTTATTTCGCCAAGACAATGCGTTTCTCACTGTTACATGCATTTGAATGGGAAACTCGCCTGAAACAAAGTATAGGTTTTCATTATGTGAATAATTTTAAAATCTTAGCTCAAACGGCTGCAAAACCTGTTCTGTTTGCCCAGCACGGAGATACTGAGTTCTATAAGATAAAGCCATAAACATGTTTGTCTGAGTCTTCTATCAAAAGTTACAGCGATTTATATGAAGTTGTTCAAAAACGCTTTATTTCGCCAAGACAATGCGTTTCTCACTGTTACATGCATTTGAATGGGAAACTCGCCTGAGACAAAGTATAGGTTTTCATTATGTGAATAATTTTAAAATCTTAGCTCAAACGGCTGCAAAACCTGTTCTGTTTGCCCAGCACGGGGATATTGAGTTCTATAAGATAAAGCCATAAACATGTTTGTCTGAGTCTTCTATCAAAAGTTACAGCGATTTATATGAAGTTGTTCAAAAACGCTTTATTTCGCCAAGACAATGCGTTTCTCACTGTTACATGCATTTGAATGGGAAACTCGCCTGAAACAAAGTATAGGTTTTCATTATGTGAATAATTTTAAAATCTTAGCTCAAACAGCTGCAAAACCTGTTCTGTTTGCCCAGCACGGGGATATTGAGTTCTATAAGATAAAGCCATAAACATGTTTGTCTGAGTCTTCTATCAAAAGTTACAGCGATTTATATGAAGTTGTTCAAAAACGCTTTATTTCGCCAAGACAATGCGTTTCTCACTGTTACATGCATTTGAATGGGAAACTCGCCTGAGACAAAGTATAGGTTTTCATTATGTGAATAATTTTAAAATCTTAGCTCAAACGGCTGCAAAACCTGTTTGCCCAGCACAGGGATATTGAGTTCTATAAGATAAAGCCATAAACATGTTTGTCTGAGTCTTCTATCAAAAGTTACAGCGATTTATATGAAGTTGTTCAAAAACGCTTTATTTCGCCAAGACAGTGTGTTTCTCACTGTTACATGCATTTGAATGGGAAACTCGCCTGAGACAAAGTATAGGTTTTCATTATGTGAATAATTTTAAAATCTTAGCTCAAACGGCTGCAAAACCTGTTCTGTTTGCCCAGCACGGGGATATTGAGTTCTATAAGATAAAGCCATAAACATGTTTGTCTGAGTCTTCTATCAAAAGTTACAGCGATTTATATGAAGTTGTTCAAAAACGCTTTATTTCGCCAAGACAATGCGTTTCTCACTGTTACATGCATTTGAATGGGAAACTCGCCTGAAACAAAGTATAGGTTTTCATTATGTGAATAATTTTAAAATCTTAGCTCAAACGGCTGCAAAACCTGTTCTGTTTGCCCAGCACGGGGATATTGAGTTCTATAAGATAAAGCCATAAACATGTTTGTCTGAGTCTTCTATCAAAAGTTACAGCGATTTATATGAAGTTGTACAAAAACGCTTTATTTCGCCAAGACAGTGTGTTTCTCACTGTTACATGCATTTGAATGGGAAACTCGCCTGAGACAAAGTATAGGTTTTCATTATGTGAATAATTTTAAAATCTTAGCTCAAACGGCTGCAAAACCTGTTCTGTTTGCCCAGCACGGGGATATTGAGTTCTATAAGATAAAGCCATAAACATGTTTGTCTGAGTCTTCTATCAAAAGTTACAGCGATTTATATGAAGTTGTTCAAAAACGCTTTATTTCGCCAAGACAATGCGTTTCTCACTGTTACATGCATTTGAATGGGAAACTCGCCTGAAACAAAGTATAGGTTTTCATTATGTGAATAATTTTAAAATCTTAGCTCAAACGGCTGCAAAACCTGTTTGCCCAGCACGGGGATATTGAGTTCTATAAGATAAAGCCATAAACATGTTTGTCTGAGTCTTCTATCAAAAGTTACAGCGATTTATATGAAGTTGTTCAAAAACGCTTTATTTCGCCAAGACAGTGTGTTTCTCACTGTTACATGCATTTGAATGGGAAACTCGCCTGAAACAAAGTATAGGTTTTCATTATGTGAATAATTTTAAAATCTTAGCTCAAACGGCTGCAAAACCTGTTTGCCCAGCACGGGGATATTGAGTTCTATAAGATAAAGCCATAAACATGTTTGTCTGAGTCTTCTATCAAAAGTTACAGCGATTTATATGAAGTTGTTCAAAAACGCTTTATTTCGCCAAGACAATGCGTTTCTCACTGTTACATGCATTTGAATGGGAAACTCGCCTGAAACAAAGTATAGGTTTTCATTATGTGAATAATTTTAAAATCTTAGCTCAAACGGCTGCAAAACCTGTTCTGTTTGCCCAGCACGGGGATATTGAGTTCTATAAGATAAAGCCATAAACATGTTTGTCTGAGTCTTCTATCAAAAGTTACAGCGATTTATATGAAGTTGTTCAAAAACGCTTTATTTCGCCAAGACAATGCGTTTCTCACTGTTACATGCATTTGAATGGGAAACTCGCCTGAGACAAAGTATAGGTTTTCATTATGTGAATAATTTTAAAATCTTAGCTCAAACGGCTGCAAAACCTGTTTGCCCAGCACAGGGATATTGAGTTCTATAAGATAAAGCCATAAACATGTTTGTCTGAGTCTTCTATCAAAAGTTACAGCGATTTATATGAAGTTGTTCAAAAACGCTTTATTTTGCCAAGACAGTGTGTTTCTCACTGTTACATGCATTTGAATGGGAAACTCGCCTGAGACAAAGTATAGGTTTTCATTATGTGAATAATTTTAAAATCTTAGCTCAAACGGCTGCAAAACCTGTTCTGTTTGCCCAGCACGGGGATATTGAGTTCTATAAGATAAAGCCATAAACATGTTTGTCTGAGTCTTCTATCAAAAGTTACAGCGATTTATATGAAGTTGTTCAAAAACGCTTTATTTCGCCAAGACAATGCGTTTCTCACTGTTACATGCATTTGAATGGGAAACTCGCCTGAGACAAAGTATAGGTTTTCATTATGTGAATAATTTTAAAATCTTAGCTCAAACGGCTGCAAAACCTGTTCTGTTTGCCCAGCACGGGGATATTGAGTTCTATAAGATAAAGCCATAAACATGTTTGTCTGAGTCTTCTATCAAAAGTTACAGCGATTTATATGAAGTTGTTCAAAAACGCTTTATTTCGCCAAGACAATGCGTTTCTCACTGTTACATGCATTTGAATGGGAAACTCGCCTGAAACAAAGTATAGGTTTTCATTATGTGAATAATTTTAAAATCTTAGCTCAAACGGCTGCAAAACCTGTTCTGTTTGCCCAGCACGGGGATATTGAGTTCTATAAGATAAAGCCATAAACATGTTTGTCTGAGTCTTCTATCAAAAGTTACAGCGATTTATATGAAGTTGTTCAAAAACGCTTTATTTCGCCAAGACAATGCGTTTCTCACTGTTACATGCATTTGAATGGGAAACTCGCCTGAGACAAAGTATAGGTTTTCATTATGTGAATAATTTTAAAATCTTAGCTCAAACGG
The DNA here is from genome assembly GCF_963969265.1 of Rhamphochromis sp. 'chilingali'. NCBI lineage: Eukaryota > Metazoa > Chordata > Actinopteri > Cichliformes > Cichlidae > Rhamphochromis > Rhamphochromis sp. 'chilingali'. The sequence continues at coordinate 29,862,000 of NC_137945.1, read as the reverse complement.
CTGCAAAACCTGTTCTGTTTGCCCAGCACGGGGATACTGAGTTCTATAAGATAAAGCCATAAACATGTTTGTCTGAGTCTTCTATCAAAAGTTACAGCGATTTATATGAAGTTGTTCAAAAACGCTTTATTTCGCCAAGACAATGCGTTTCTCACTGTTACATGCATTTGAATGGGAAACTCGCCTGAAACAAAGTATAGGTTTTCATTATGTGAATAATTTTAAAATCTTAGCTCAAACGGCTGCAAAACCTGTTCTGTTTGCCCAGCACGGGGATATTGAGTTCTATAAGATAAAGCCATAAACATGTTTGTCTGAGTCTTCTATCAAAAGTTACAGCGATTTATATGAAGTTGTACAAAAACGCTTTATTTCGCCAAGACAGTGTGTTTCTCACTGTTACATGCATTTGAATGGGAAACTCGCCTGAGACAAAGTATAGGTTTTCATTATGTGAATAATTTTAAAATCTTAGCTCAAACGGCTGCAAAACCTGTTCTGTTTGCCCAGCACGGGGATATTGAGTTCTATAAGATAAAGCCATAAACATGTTTGTCTGAGTCTTCTATCAAAAGTTACAGCGATTTATATGAAGTTGTTCAAAAACGCTTTATTTCGCCAAGACAATGCGTTTCTCACTGTTACATGCATTTGAATGGGAAACTCGCCTGAGACAAAGTATAGGTTTTCATTATGTGAATAATTTTAAAATCTTAGCTCAAACGGCTGCAAAACCTGTTCTGTTTGCCCAGCACGGGGATATTGAGTTCTATAAGATAAAGCCATAAACATGTTTGTCTGAGTCTTCTATCAAAAGTTACAGCGATTTATATGAAGTTGTTCAAAAACGCTTTATTTCGCCAAGACAATGCGTTTCTCACTGTTACATGCATTTGAATGGGAAACTCGCCTGAGACAAAGTATAGGTTTTCATTATGTGAATAATTTTAAAATCTTAGCTCAAACGGCTGCAAAACCTGTTCTGTTTGCCCAGCACGGGGATATTGAGTTCTATAAGATAAAGCCATAAACATGTTTGTCTGAGTCTTCTATCAAAAGTTACAGCGATTTATATGAAGTTGTTCAAAAACGCTTTATTTCGCCAAGACAATGCGTTTCTCACTGTTACATGCATTTGAATGGGAAACTCGCCTGAAACAAAGTATAGGTTTTCATTATGTGAATAATTTTAAAATCTTAGCTCAAACGGCTGCAAAACCTGTTCTGTTTGCCCAGCACGGGGATATTGAGTTCTATAAGATAAAGCCATAAACATGTTTGTCTGAGTCTTCTATCAAAAGTTACAGCGATTTATATGAAGTTGTACAAAAACGCTTTATTTCGCCAAGACAGTGTGTTTCTCACTGTTACATGCATTTGAATGGGAAACTCGCCTGAGACAAAGTATAGGTTTTCATTATGTGAATAATTTTAAAATCTTAGCTCAAACGGCTGCAAAACCTGTTCTGTTTGCCCAGCACGGGGATATTGAGTTCTATAAGATAAAGCCATAAACATGTTTGTCTGAGTCTTCTATCAAAAGTTACAGCGATTTATATGAAGTTGTTCAAAAACGCTTTATTTCGCCAAGACAATGCGTTTCTCACTGTTACATGCATTTGAATGGGAAACTCGCCTGAGACAAAGTATAGGTTTTCATTATGTGAATAATTTTAAAATCTTAGCTCAAACGGCTGCAAAACCTGTTTGCCCAGCACAGGGATATTGAGTTCTATAAGATAAAGCCATAAACATGTTTGTCTGAGTCTTCTATCAAAAGTTACAGCGATTTATATGAAGTTGTTCAAAAACGCTTTATTTCGCCAAGACAATGCGTTTCTCACTGTTACATGCATTTGAATGGGAAACTCGCCTGAAACAAAGTATAGGTTTTCATTATGTGAATAATTTTAAAATCTTAGCTCAAACGGCTGCAAAACCTGTTCTGTTTGCCCAGCACGGGGATATTGAGTTCTATAAGATAAAGCCATAAACATGTTTGTCTGAGTCTTCTATCAAAAGTTACAGCGATTTATATGAAGTTGTTCAAAAAAGCTTTATTTCGCCAAGACAATGCGTTTCTCACTGTTACATGCATTTGAATGGGAAACTCGCCTGAGACAAAGTATAGGTTTTCATTATGTGAATAATTTTAAAATCTTAGCTCAAACGGCTGCAAAACCTGTTTGCCCAGCACAGGGATATTGAGTTCTATAAGATAAAGCCATAAACATGTTTGTCTGAGTCTTCTATCAAAAGTTACAGCGATTTATATGAAGTTGTTCAAAAACGCTTTATTTCGCCAAGACAGTGTGTTTCTCACTGTTACATGCATTTGAATGGGAAACTCGCCTGAGACAAAGTATAGGTTTTCATTATGTGAATAATTTTAAAATCTTAGCTCAAACGGCTGCAAAACCTGTTCTGTTTGCCCAGCACGGGGATATTGAGTTCTATAAGATAAAGCCATAAACATGTTTGTCTGAGTCTTCTATCAAAAGTTACAGCGATTTATATGAAGTTGTTCAAAAACGCTTTATTTCGCCAAGACAATGCGTTTCTCACTGTTACATGCATTTGAATGGGAAACTCGCCTGAAACAAAGTATAGGTTTTCATTATGTGAATAATTTTAAAATCTTAGCTCAAACGGCTGCAAAACCTGTTCTGTTTGCCCAGCACGGGGATATTGAGTTCTATAAGATAAAGCCATAAACATGTTTGTCTGAGTCTTCTATCAAAAGTTACAGCGATTTATATGAAGTTGTACAAAAACGCTTTATTTCGTCAAGACAGTGTGTTTCTCACTGTTACATGCATTTGAATGGGAAACTCGCCTGAGACAAAGTATAGGTTTTCATTATGTGAATAATTTTAAAATCTTAGCTCAAACGGCTGCAAAACCTGTTCTGTTTGCCCAGCACGGGGATATTGAGTTCTATAAGATAAAGCCATAAACATGTTTGTCTGAGTCTTCTATCAAAAGTTACAGCGATTTATATGAAGTTGTTCAAAAACGCTTTATTTCGCCAAGACAATGCGTTTCTCACTGTTACATGCATTTGAATGGGAAACTCGCCTGAGACAAAGTATAGGTTTTCATTATGTGAATAATTTTAAAATCTTAGCTCAAACGGCTGCAAAACCTGTTTGCCCAGCACAGGGATATTGATTTCTATAAGATAAAGCCATAAACATGTTTGTCTGAGTCTTCTATCAAAAGTTACAGCGATTTATATGAAGTTGTTCAAAAACGCTTTATTTCGCCAAGACAATGCGTTTCTCACTGTTACATGCATTTGAATGGGAAACTCGCCTGAAACAAAGTATAGGTTTTCATTATGTGAATAATTTTAAAATCTTAGCTCAAACGGCTGCACAGCACAGGGATATTGAGTTCTATAAGATAAAGCCATAAACATGTTTGTCTGAGTCTTCTATCAAAAGTTACAGCGATTTATATGAAGTTGTTCAAAAACGCTTTATTTCGCCAAGACAATGCGTTTCTCACTGTTACATGCATTTGAATGGGAAACTCGCCTGAAACAAAGTATAGGTTTTCATTATGTGAATAATTTTAAAATCTTAGCTCAAACGGCTGCAAAACCTGTTCTGTTTGCCCAGCACGGGGATATTGAGTTCTATAAGATAAAGCCATAAACATGTTTGTCTGAGTCTTCTATCAAAAGTTACAGCGATTTATATGAAGTTGTACAAAAACGCTTTATTTCGCCAAGACAGTGTGTTTCTCACTGTTACATGCATTTGAATGGGAAACTCGCCTGAGACAAAGTATAGGTTTTCATTATGTGAATAATTTTAAAATCTTAGCTCAAACGGCTGCAAAACCTGTTCTGTTTGCCCAGCACGGGGATATTGAGTTCTATAAGATAAAGCCATAAACATGTTTGTCTGAGTCTTCTATCAAAAGTTACAGCGATTTATATGAAGTTGTTCAAAAACGCTTTATTTCGCCAAGACAATGCGTTTCTCACTGTTACATGCATTTGAATGGGAAACTCGCCTGAAACAAAGTATAGGTTTTCATTATGTGAATAATTTTAAAATCTTAGCTCAAACAGCTGCAAAACCTGTTCTGTTTGCCCAGCACGGGGATATTGAGTTCTATAAGATAAAGCCATAAACATGTTTGTCTGAGTCTTCTATCAAAAGTTACAGCGATTTATATGAAGTTGTTCAAAAACGCTTTATTTCGCCAAGACAATGCGTTTCTCACTGTTACATGCATTTGAATGGGAAACTCGCCTGAAACAAAGTATAGGTTTTCATTATGTGAATAATTTTAAAATCTTAGCTCAAACGGCTGCACAGCACAGGGATATTGAGTTCTATAAGATAAAGCCATAAACATGTTTGTCTGAGTCTTCTATCAAAAGTTACAGCGATTTATATGAAGTTGTTCAAAAACGCTTTATTTCGCCAAGACAATGCGTTTCTCACTGTTACATGCATTTGAATGGGAAACTCGCCTGAAACAAAGTATAGGTTTTCATTATGTGAATAATTTTAAAATCTTAGCTCAAACGGCTGCAAAACCTGTTCTGTTTGCCCAGCACGGGGATATTGAGTTCTATAAGATAAAGCCATAAACATGTTTGTCTGAGTCTTCTATCAAAAGTTACAGCGATTTATATGAAGTTGTACAAAAACGCTTTATTTCGCCAAGACAGTGTGTTTCTCACTGTTACATGCATTTGAATGGGAAACTCGCCTGAGACAAAGTATAGGTTTTCATTATGTGAATAATTTTAAAATCTTAGCTCAAACGGCTGCAAAACCTGTTCTGTTTGCCCAGCACGGGGATATTGAGTTCTATAAGATAAAGCCATAAACATGTTTGTCTGAGTCTTCTATCAAAAGTTACAGCGATTTATATGAAGTTGTTCAAAAACGCTTTATTTCGCCAAGACAATGCGTTTCTCACTGTTACATGCATTTGAATGGGAAACTCGCCTGAAACAAAGTATAGGTTTTCATTATGTGAATAATTTTAAAATCTTAGCTCAAACAGCTGCAAAACCTGTTCTGTTTGCCCAGCACGGGGATATTGAGTTCTATAAGATAAAGCCATAAACATGTTTGTCTGAGTCTTCTATCAAAAGTTACAGCGATTTATATGAAGTTGTTCAAAAACGCTTTATTTCGCCAAGACAATGCGTTTCTCACTGTTACATGCATTTGAATGGGAAACTCGCCTGAGACAAAGTATAGGTTTTCATTATGTGAATAATTTTAAAATCTTAGCTCAAACGGCTGCAAAACCTGTTTGCCCAGCACAGGGATATTGAGTTCTATAAGATAAAGCCATAAACATGTTTGTCTGAGTCTTCTATCAAAAGTTACAGCGATTTATATGAAGTTGTTCAAAAACGCTTTATTTCGCCAAGACAGTGTGTTTCTCACTGTTACATGCATTTGAATGGGAAACTCGCCTGAGACAAAGTATAGGTTTTCATTATGTGAATAATTTTAAAATCTTAGCTCAAACGGCTGCAAAACCTGTTCTGTTTGCCCAGCACGGGGATATTGAGTTCTATAAGATAAAGCCATAAACATGTTTGTCTGAGTCTTCTATCAAAAGTTACAGCGATTTATATGAAGTTGTACAAAAACGCTTTATTTCGCCAAGACAGTGTGTTTCTCACTGTTACATGCATTTGAATGGGAAACTCGCCTGAGACAAAGTATAGGTTTTCATTATGTGAATAATTTTAAAATCTTAGCTCAAACGGCTGCAAAACCTGTTCTGTTTGCCCAGCACGGGGATATTGAGTTCTATAAGATAAAGCCATAAACATGTTTGTCTGAGTCTTCTATCAAAAGTTACAGCGATTTATATGAAGTTGTTCAAAAACGCTTTATTTCGCCAAGACAATGCGTTTCTCACTGTTACATGCATTTGAATGGGAAACTCGCCTGAGACAAAGTATAGGTTTTCATTATGTGAATAATTTTAAAATCTTAGCTCAAACGGCTGCAAAACCTGTTTGCCCAGCACAGGGATATTGAGTTCTATAAGATAAAGCCATAAACATGTTTGTCTGAGTCTTCTATCAAAAGTTACAGCGATTTATATGAAGTTGTTCAAAAACGCTTTATTTCGCCAAGACAATGCGTTTCTCACTGTTACATGCATTTGAATGGGAAACTCGCCTGAAACAAAGTATAGGTTTTCATTATGTGAATAATTTTAAAATCTTAGCTCAAACGGCTGCAAAACCTGTTTGCCCAGCACAGGGATATTGAGTTCTATAAGATAAAGCCATAAACATGTTTGTCTGAGTCTTCTATCAAAAGTTACAGCGATTTATATGAAGTTGTTCAAAAACGCTTTATTTTGCCAAGACAGTGTGTTTCTCACTGTTACATGCATTTGAATGGGAAACTCGCCTGAGACAAAGTATAGGTTTTCATTATGTGAATAATTTTAAAATCTTAGCTCAAACGGCTGCAAAACCTGTTCTGTTTGCCCAGCACGGGGATATTGAGTTCTATAAGATAAAGCCATAAACATGTTTGTCTGAGTCTTCTATCAAAAGTTACAGCGATTTATATGAAGTTGTTCAAAAACGCTTTATTTCGCCAAGACAATGCGTTTCTCACTGTTACATGCATTTGAATGGGAAACTCGCCTGAGACAAAGTATAGGTTTTCATTATGTGAATAATTTTAAAATCTTAGCTCAAACGGCTGCAAAACCTGTTCTGTTTGCCCAGCACGGGGATATTGAGTTCTATAAGATAAAGCCATAAACATGTTTGTCTGAGTCTTCTATCAAAAGTTACAGCGATTTATATGAAGTTGTTCAAAAACGCTTTATTTCGCCAAGACAATGCGTTTCTCACTGTTACATGCATTTGAATGGGAAACTCGCCTGAGACAAAGTATAGGTTTTCATTATGTGAATAATTTTAAAATCTTAGCTCAAACGGCTGCAAAACCTGTTCTGTTTGCCCAGCACGGGGATACTGAGTTCTATAAGATAAAGCCATAAACATGTTTGTCTGAGTCTTCTATCAAAAGTTACAGCGATTTATATGAAGTTGTTCAAAAACGCTTTATTTCGCCAAGACAATGCGTTTCTCACTGTTACATGCATTTGAATGGGAAACTCGCCTGAAACAAAGTATAGGTTTTCATTATGTGAATAATTTTAAAATCTTAGCTCAAACGGCTGCAAAACCTGTTCTGTTTGCCCAGCACGGGGATATTGAGTTCTATAAGATAAAGCCATAAACATGTTTGTCTGAGTCTTCTATCAAAAGTTACAGCGATTTATATGAAGTTGTACAAAAACGCTTTATTTCGCCAAGACAGTGTGTTTCTCACTGTTACATGCATTTGAATGGGAAACTCGCCTGAGACAAAGTATAGGTTTTCATTATGTGAATAATTTTAAAATCTTAGCTCAAACGGCTGCAAAACCTGTTCTGTTTGCCCAGCACGGGGATATTGAGTTCTATAAGATAAAGCCATAAACATGTTTGTCTGAGTCTTCTATCAAAAGTTACAGCGATTTATATGAAGTTGTTCAAAAACGCTTTATTTCGCCAAGACAATGCGTTTCTCACTGTTACATGCATTTGAATGGGAAACTCGCCTGAGACAAAGTATAGGTTTTCATTATGTGAATAATTTTAAAATCTTAGCTCAAACGGCTGCAAAACCTGTTCTGTTTGCCCAGCACGGGGATATTGAGTTCTATAAGATAAAGCCATAAACATGTTTGTCTGAGTCTTCTATCAAAAGTTACAGCGATTTATATGAAGTTGTTCAAAAACGCTTTATTTCGCCAAGACAATGCGTTTCTCACTGTTACATGCATTTGAATGGGAAACTCGCCTGAGACAAAGTATAGGTTTTCATTATGTGAATAATTTTAAAATCTTAGCTCAAACGGCTGCAAAACCTGTTCTGTTTGCCCAGCACGGGGATACTGAGTTCTATAAGATAAAGCCATAAACATGTTTGTCTGAGTCTTCTATCAAAAGTTACAGCGATTTATATGAAGTTGTTCAAAAACGCTTTATTTCGCCAAGACAATGCGTTTCTCACTGTTACATGCATTTGAATGGGAAACTCGCCTGAAACAAAGTATAGGTTTTCATTATGTGAATAATTTTAAAATCTTAGCTCAAACGGCTGCAAAACCTGTTCTGTTTGCCCAGCACGGGGATATTGAGTTCTATAAGATAAAGCCATAAACATGTTTGTCTGAGTCTTCTATCAAAAGTTACAGCGATTTATATGAAGTTGTACAAAAACGCTTTATTTCGCCAAGACAGTGTGTTTCTCACTGTTACATGCATTTGAATGGGAAACTCGCCTGAGACAAAGTATAGGTTTTCATTATGTGAATAATTTTAAAATCTTAGCTCAAACGGCTGCAAAACCTGTTCTGTTTGCCCAGCACGGGGATATTGAGTTCTATAAGATAAAGCCATAAACATGTTTGTCTGAGTCTTCTATCAAAAGTTACAGCGATTTATATGAAGTTGTTCAAAAACGCTTTATTTCGCCAAGACAATGCGTTTCTCACTGTTACATGCATTTGAATGGGAAACTCGCCTGAGACAAAGTATAGGTTTTCATTATGTGAATAATTTTAAAATCTTAGCTCAAACGGCTGCAAAACCTGTTCTGTTTGCCCAGCACGGGGATATTGAGTTCTATAAGATAAAGCCATAAACATGTTTGTCTGAGTCTTCTATCAAAAGTTACAGCGATTTATATGAAGTTGTTCAAAAACGCTTTATTTCGCCAAGACAATGCGTTTCTCACTGTTACATGCATTTGAATGGGAAACTCGCCTGAGACAAAGTATAGGTTTTCATTATGTGAATAATTTTAAAATCTTAGCTCAAACGGCTGCAAAACCTGTTCTGTTTGCCCAGCACGGGGATACTGAGTTCTATAAGATAAAGCCATAAACATGTTTGTCTGAGTCTTCTATCAAAAGTTACAGCGATTTATATGAAGTTGTTCAAAAACGCTTTATTTCGCCAAGACAATGCGTTTCTCACTGTTACATGCATTTGAATGGGAAACTCGCCTGAAACAAAGTATAGGTTTTCATTATGTGAATAATTTTAAAATCTTAGCTCAAACGGCTGCAAAACCTGTTCTGTTTGCCCAGCACGGGGATATTGAGTTCTATAAGATAAAGCCATAAACATGTTTGTCTGAGTCTTCTATCAAAAGTTACAGCGATTTATATGAAGTTGTACAAAAACGCTTTATTTCGCCAAGACAGTATGTTTCTCACTGTTACATGCATTTGAATGGGAAACTCGCCTGAGACAAAGTATAGGTTTTCATTATGTGAATAATTTTAAAATCTTAGCTCAAACGGCTGCAAAACCTGTTCTGTTTGCCCAGCACGGGGATATTGAGTTCTATAAGATAAAGCCATAAACATGTTTGTCTGAGTCTTCTATCAAAAGTTACAGCGATTTATATGAAGTTGTTCAAAAACGCTTTATTTCGCCAAGACAGTGTGTTTCTCACTGTTACATGCATTTGAATGGGAAACTCGCCTGAGACAAAGTATAGGTTTTCATTATGTGAATAATTTTAAAATCTTAGCTCAAACGGCTGCAAAACCTGTTCTGTTTGCCCAGCACGGGGATATTGAGTTCTATAAGATAAAGCCATAAACATGTTTGTCTGAGTCTTCTATCAAAAGTTACAGCGATTTATATGAAGTTGTTCAAAAACGCTTTATTTCGCCAAGACAATGCGTTTCTCACTGTTACATGCATTTGAATGGGAAACTCGCCTGAGACAAAGTATAGGTTTTCATTATGTGAATAATTTTAAAATCTTAGCTCAAACGGCTGCAAAACCTGTTCTGTTTGCCCAGCACGGGGATATTGAGTTCTATAAGATAAAGCCATAAACATGTTTGTCTGAGTCTTCTATCAAAAGTTACAGCGATTTATATGAAGTTGTTCAAAAACGCTTTATTTCGCCAAGACAATGCGTTTCTCACTGTTACATGCATTTGAATGGGAAACTCGCCTGAAACAAAGTATAGGTTTTCATTATGTGAATAATTTTAAAATCTTAGCTCAAACGGCTGCAAAACCTGTTCTGTTTGCCCAGCACGGGGATATTGAGTTCTATAAGATAAAGCCATAAACATGTTTGTCTGAGTCTTCTATCAAAAGTTACAGCGATTTATATGAAGTTGTTCAAAAACGCTTTATTTCGCCAAGACAATGCGTTTCTCACTGTTACATGCATTTGAATGGGAAACTCGCCTGAGACAAAGTATAGGTTTTCATTATGTGAATAATTTTAAAATCTTAGCTCAAACGGCTGCAAAACCTGTTCTGTTTGCCCAGCACGGGGATACTGAGTTCTATAAGATAAAGCCATAAACATGTTTGTCTGAGTCTTCTATCAAAAGTTACAGCGATTTATATGAAGTTGTTCAAAAACGCTTTATTTCGCCAAGACAATGCGTTTCTCACTGTTACATGCATTTGAATGGGAAACTCGCCTGAAACAAAGTATAGGTTTTCATTATGTGAATAATTTTAAAATCTTAGCTCAAACGGCTGCAAAACCTGTTCTGTTTGCCCAGCACGGGGATATTGAGTTCTATAAGATAAAGCCATAAACATGTTTGTCTGAGTCTTCTATCAAAAGTTACAGCGATTTATATGAAGTTGTACAAAAACGCTTTATTTCGCCAAGACAGTGTGTTTCTCACTGTTACATGCATTTGAATGGGAAACTCGCCTGAGACAAAGTATAGGTTTTCATTATGTGAATAATTTTAAAATCTTAGCTCAAACGGCTGCAAAACCTGTTCTGTTTGCCCAGCACGGGGATATTGAGTTCTATAAGATAAAGCCATAAACATGTTTGTCTGAGTCTTCTATCAAAAGTTACAGCGATTTATATGAAGTTGTTCAAAAACGCTTTATTTCGCCAAGACAATGCGTTTCTCACTGTTACATGCATTTGAATGGGAAACTCGCCTGAGACAAAGTATAGGTTTTCATTATGTGAATAATTTTAAAATCTTAGCTCAAACGGCTGCAAAACCTGTTCTGTTTGCCCAGCACGGGGATATTGAGTTCTATAAGATAAAGCCATAAACATGTTTGTCTGAGTCTTCTATCAAAAGTTACAGCGATTTATATGAAGTTGTTCAAAAACGCTTTATTTCGCCAAGACAATGCGTTTCTCACTGTTACATGCATTTGAATGGGAAACTCGCCTGAGACAAAGTATAGGTTTTCATTATGTGAATAATTTTAAAATCTTAGCTCAAACGGCTGCAAAACCTGTTCTGTTTGCCCAGCACGGGGATACTGAGTTCTATAAGATAAAGCCATAAACATGTTTGTCTGAGTCTTCTATCAAAAGTTACAGCGATTTATATGAAGTTGTTCAAAAACGCTTTATTTCGCCAAGACAATGCGTTTCTCACTGTTACATGCATTTGAATGGGAAACTCGCCTGAAACAAAGTATAGGTTTTCATTATGTGAATAATTTTAAAATCTTAGCTCAAACGGCTGCAAAACCTGTTCTGTTTGCCCAGCACGGGGATATTGAGTTCTATAAGATAAAGCCATAAACATGTTTGTCTGAGTCTTCTATCAAAAGTTACAGCGATTTATATGAAGTTGTACAAAAACGCTTTATTTCGCCAAGACAGTGTGTTTCTCACTGTTACATGCATTTGAATGGGAAACTCGCCTGAGACAAAGTATAGGTTTTCATTATGTGAATAATTTTAAAATCTTAGCTCAAACGGCTGCAAAACCTGTTCTGTTTGCCCAGCACGGGGATATTGAGTTCTATAAGATAAAGCCATAAACATGTTTGTCTGAGTCTTCTATCAAAAGTTACAGCGATTTATATGAAGTTGTTCAAAAACGCTTTATTTCGCCAAGACAATGCGTTTCTCACTGTTACATGCATTTGAATGGGAAACTCGCCTGAGACAAAGTATAGGTTTTCATTATGTGAATAATTTTAAAATCTTAGCTCAAACGGCTGCAAAACCTGTTTGCCCAGCACAGGGATATTGAGTTCTATAAGATAAAGCCATAAACATGTTTGTCTGAGTCTTCTATCAAAAGTTACAGCGATTTATATGAAGTTGTTCAAAAACGCTTTATTTCGCCAAGACAATGCGTTTCTCACTGTTACATGCATTTGAATGGGAAACTCGCCTGAAACAAAGTATAGGTTTTCATTATGTGAATAATTTTAAAATCTTAGCTCAAACGGCTGCAAAACCTGTTCTGTTTGCCCAGCACGGGGATATTGAGTTCTATAAGATAAAGCCATAAACATGTTTGTCTGAGTCTTCTATCAAAAGTTACAGCGATTTATATGAAGTTGTTCAAAAAAGCTTTATTTCGCCAAGACAATGCGTTTCTCACTGTTACATGCATTTGAATGGGAAACTCGCCTGAGACAAAGTATAGGTTTTCATTATGTGAATAATTTTAAAATCTTAGCTCAAACGGCTGCAAAACCTGTTTGCCCAGCACAGGGATATTGAGTTCTATAAGATAAAGCCATAAACATGTTTGTCTGAGTCTTCTATCAAAAGTTACAGCGATTTATATGAAGTTGTTCAAAAACGCTTTATTTCGCCAAGACAGTGTGTTTCTCACTGTTACATGCATTTGAATGGGAAACTCGCCTGAGACAAAGTATAGGTTTTCATTATGTGAATAATTTTAAAATCTTAGCTCAAACGGCTGCAAAACCTGTTCTGTTTGCCCAGCACGGGGATATTGAGTTCTATAAGATAAAGCCATAAACATGTTTGTCTGAGTCTTCTATCAAAAGTTACAGCGATTTATATGAAGTTGTTCAAAAACGCTTTATTTCGCCAAGACAATGCGTTTCTCACTGTTACATGCATTTGAATGGGAAACTCGCCTGAAACAAAGTATAGGTTTTCATTATGTGAATAATTTTAAAATCTTAGCTCAAACGGCTGCAAAACCTGTTCTGTTTGCCCAGCACGGGGATATTGAGTTCTATAAGATAAAGCCATAAACATGTTTGTCTGAGTCTTCTATCAAAAGTTACAGCGATTTATATGAAGTTGTACAAAAACGCTTTATTTCGCCAAGACAGTGTGTTTCTCACTGTTACATGCATTTGAATGGGAAACTCGCCTGAGACAAAGTATAGGTTTTCATTATGTGAATAATTTTAAAATCTTAGCTCAAACGGCTGCAAAACCTGTTCTGTTTGCCCAGCACGGGGATATTGAGTTCTATAAGATAAAGCCATAAACATGTTTGTCTGAGTCTTCTATCAAAAGTTACAGCGATTTATATGAAGTTGTTCAAAAACGCTTTATTTCGCCAAGACAATGCGTTTCTCACTGTTACATGCATTTGAATGGGAAACTCGCCTGAGACAAAGTATAGGTTTTCATTATGTGAATAATTTTAAAATCTTAGCTCAAACGGCTGCAAAACCTGTTTGCCCAGCACAGGGATATTGATTTCTATAAGATAAAGCCATAAACATGTTTGTCTGAGTCTTCTATCAAAAGTTACAGCGATTTATATGAAGTTGTTCAAAAACGCTTTATTTCGCCAAGACAATGCGTTTCTCACTGTTACATGCATTTGAATGGGAAACTCGCCTGAAACAAAGTATAGGTTTTCATTATGTGAATAATTTTAAAATCTTAGCTCAAACGGCTGCACAGCACAGGGATATTGAGTTCTATAAGATAAAGCCATAAACATGTTTGTCTGAGTCTTCTATCAAAAGTTACAGCGATTTATATGAAGTTGTTCAAAAACGCTTTATTTCGCCAAGACAATGCGTTTCTCACTGTTACATGCATTTGAATGGGAAACTCGCCTGAAACAAAGTATAGGTTTTCATTATGTGAATAATTTTAAAATCTTAGCTCAAACGGCTGCAAAACCTGTTCTGTTTGCCCAGCACGGGGATATTGAGTTCTATAAGATAAAGCCATAAACATGTTTGTCTGAGTCTTCTATCAAAAGTTACAGCGATTTATATGAAGTTGTACAAAAACGCTTTATTTCGCCAAGACAGTGTGTTTCTCACTGTTACATGCATTTGAATGGGAAACTCGCCTGAGACAAAGTATAGGTTTTCATTATGTGAATAATTTTAAAATCTTAGCTCAAACGGCTGCAAAACCTGTTCTGTTTGCCCAGCACGGGGATATTGAGTTCTATAAGATAAAGCCATAAACATGTTTGTCTGAGTCTTCTATCAAAAGTTACAGCGATTTATATGAAGTTGTTCAAAAACGCTTTATTTCGCCAAGACAATGCGTTTCTCACTGTTACATGCATTTGAATGGGAAACTCGCCTGAAACAAAGTATAGGTTTTCATTATGTGAATAATTTTAAAATCTTAGCTCAAACAGCTGCAAAACCTGTTCTGTTTGCCCAGCACGGGGATATTGAGTTCTATAAGATAAAGCCATAAACATGTTTGTCTGAGTCTTCTATCAAAAGTTACAGCGATTTATATGAAGTTGTTCAAAAACGCTTTATTTCGCCAAGACAATGCGTTTCTCACTGTTACATGCATTTGAATGGGAAACTCGCCTGAGACAAAGTATAGGTTTTCATTATGTGAATAATTTTAAAATCTTAGCTCAAACGGCTGCAAAACCTGTTTGCCCAGCACAGGGATATTGAGTTCTATAAGATAAAGCCATAAACATGTTTGTCTGAGTCTTCTATCAAAAGTTACAGCGATTTATATGAAGTTGTTCAAAAACGCTTTATTTCGCCAAGACAGTGTGTTTCTCACTGTTACATGCATTTGAATGGGAAACTCGCCTGAGACAAAGTATAGGTTTTCATTATGTGAATAATTTTAAAATCTTAGCTCAAACGGCTGCAAAACCTGTTCTGTTTGCCCAGCACGGGGATATTGAGTTCTATAAGATAAAGCCATAAACATGTTTGTCTGAGTCTTCTATCAAAAGTTACAGCGATTTATATGAAGTTGTTCAAAAACGCTTTATTTCGCCAAGACAATGCGTTTCTCACTGTTACATGCATTTGAATGGGAAACTCGCCTGAAACAAAGTATAGGTTTTCATTATGTGAATAATTTTAAAATCTTAGCTCAAACGGCTGCAAAACCTGTTCTGTTTGCCCAGCACGGGGATATTGAGTTCTATAAGATAAAGCCATAAACATGTTTGTCTGAGTCTTCTATCAAAAGTTACAGCGATTTATATGAAGTTGTACAAAAACGCTTTATTTCGCCAAGACAGTGTGTTTCTCACTGTTACATGCATTTGAATGGGAAACTCGCCTGAGACAAAGTATAGGTTTTCATTATGTGAATAATTTTAAAATCTTAGCTCAAACGGCTGCAAAACCTGTTCTGTTTGCCCAGCACGGGGATATTGAGTTCTATAAGATAAAGCCATAAACATGTTTGTCTGAGTCTTCTATCAAAAGTTACAGCGATTTATATGAAGTTGTTCAAAAACGCTTTATTTCGCCAAGACAATGCGTTTCTCACTGTTACATGCATTTGAATGGGAAACTCGCCTGAGACAAAGTATAGGTTTTCATTATGTGAATAATTTTAAAATCTTAGCTCAAACGGCTGCAAAACCTGTTTGCCCAGCACAGGGATATTGAGTTCTATAAGATAAAGCCATAAACATGTTTGTCTGAGTCTTCTATCAAAAGTTACAGCGATTTATATGAAGTTGTTCAAAAACGCTTTATTTCGCCAAGACAATGCGTTTCTCACTGTTACATGCATTTGAATGGGAAACTCGCCTGAAACAAAGTATAGGTTTTCATTATGTGAATAATTTTAAAATCTTAGCTCAAACGGCTGCAAAACCTGTTCTGTTTGCCCAGCACGGGGATATTGAGTTCTATAAGATAAAGCCATAAACATGTTTGTCTGAGTCTTCTATCAAAAGTTACAGCGATTTATATGAAGTTGTTCAAAAACGCTTTATTTCGCCAAGACAATGCGTTTCTCACTGTTACATGCATTTGAATGGGAAACTCGCCTGAAACAAAGTATAGGTTTTCATTATGTGAATAATTTTAAAATCTTAGCTCAAACGGCTGCAAAACCTGTTCTGTTTGCCCAGCACGGGGATATTGAGTTCTATAAGATAAAGCCATAAACATGTTTGTCTGAGTCTTCTATCAAAAGTTACAGCGATTTATATGAAGTTGTACAAAAACGCTTTATTTCGCCAAGACAATGCGTTTCTCACTGTTACATGCATTTGAATGGGAAACTCGCCTGAGACAAAGTATAGGTTTTCATTATGTGAATAATTTTAAAATCTTAGCTCAAACGGCTGCAAAACCTGTTCTGTTTGCCCAGCACGGGGATATTGAGTTCTATAAGATAAAGCCATAAACATGTTTGTCTGAGTCTTCTATCAAAAGTTACAGCGATTTATATGAAGTTGTACAAAAACGCTTTATTTCGCCAAGACAGTGTGTTTCTCACTGTTACATGCATTTGAATGGGAAACTCGCCTGAGACAAAGTATAGGTTTTCATTATGTGAATAATTTTAAAATCTTAGCTCAAACGGCTGCAAAACCTGTTCTGTTTGCCCAGCACGGGGATATTGAGTTCTATAAGATAAAGCCATAAACATGTTTGTCTGAGTCTTCTATCAAAAGTTACAGCGATTTATATGAAGTTGTACAAAAACGCTTTATTTCGCCAAGACAATGCGTTTCTCACTGTTACATGCATTTGAATGGGAAACTCGCCCGAGACAAAGTATAGGTTTTCATTATGTGAATAATTTTAAAATCTTAGCTCAAACGGCTGCAAAACCTGTTCTGTTTGCCCAGCACGGGGATATTGAGTTCTATAAGATAAAGCCATAAACATGTTTGTCTGAGTCTTCTATCAAAAGTTACAGCGATTTATATGAAGTTGTACAAAAACGCTTTATTTCGCCAAGACAGTGTGTTTCTCACTGTTACATGCATTTGAATGGGAAACTCGCCTGAGACAAAGTATAGGTTTTCATTATGTGAATAATTTTAAAATCTTAGCTCAAACGGCTGCAAAACCTGTTTGCCCAGCACAGGGATATTGAGTTCTATAAGATAAAGCCATAAACATGTTTGTCTGAGTCTTCTATCAAAAGTTACAGCGATTTATATGAAGTTGTTCAAAAACGCTTTATTTCGCCAAGACAATGCGTTTCTCACTGTTACATGCATTTGAATGGGAAACTCGCCTGAAACAAAGTATAGGTTTTCATTATGTGAATAATTTTAAAATCTTAGCTCAAACGGCTGCACAGCACAGGGATATTGAGTTCTATAAGATAAAGCCATAAACATGTTTGTCTGAGTCTTCTATCAAAAGTTACAGCGATTTATATGAAGTTGTTCAAAAACGCTTTATTTCGCCAAGACAATGCGTTTCTCACTGTTACATGCATTTGAATGGGAAACTCGCCTGAAACAAAGTATAGGTTTTCATTATGTGAATAATTTTAAAATCTTAGCTCAAACGGCTGCAAAACCTGTTCTGTTTGCCCAGCACGGGGATATTGAGTTCTATAAGATAAAGCCATAAACATGTTTGTCTGAGTCTTCTATCAAAAGTTACAGCGATTTATATGAAGTTGTACAAAAACGCTTTATTTCGCCAAGACAGTGTGTTTCTCACTGTTACATGCATTTGAATGGGAAACTCGCCTGAGACAAAGTATAGGTTTTCATTATGTGAATAATTTTAAAATCTTAGCTCAAACGGCTGCAAAACCTGTTCTGTTTGCCCAGCACGGGGATATTGAGTTCTATAAGATAAAGCCATAAACATGTTTGTCTGAGTCTTCTATCAAAAGTTACAGCGATTTATATGAAGTTGTTCAAAAACGCTTTATTTCGCCAAGACAATGCGTTTCTCACTGTTACATGCATTTGAATGGGAAACTCGCCTGAAACAAAGTATAGGTTTTCATTATGTGAATAATTTTAAAATCTTAGCTCAAACGGCTGCAAAACCTGTTCTGTTTGCCCAGCACGGGGATATTGAGTTCTATAAGATAAAGCCATAAACATGTTTGTCTGAGTCTTCTATCAAAAGTTACAGCGATTTATATGAAGTTGTTCAAAAACGCTTTATTTCGCCAAGACAATGCGTTTCTCACTGTTACATGCATTTGAATGGGAAACTCGCCTGAAACAAAGTATAGGTTTTCATTATGTGAATAATTTTAAAATCTTAGCTCAAACGGCTGCAAAACCTGTTCTGTTTGCCCAGCACGGGGATATTGAGTTCTATAAGATAAAGCCATAAACATGTTTGTCTGAGTCTTCTATCAAAAGTTACAGCGATTTATATGAAGTTGTACAAAAACGCTTTATTTCGCCAAGACAGTGTGTTTCTCACTGTTACATGCATTTGAATGGGAAACTCGCCTGAGACAAAGTATAGGTTTTCATTATGTGAATAATTTTAAAATCTTAGCTCAAACGGCTGCAAAACCTGTTCTGTTTGCCCAGCACGGGGATATTGAGTTCTATAAGATAAAGCCATAAACATGTTTGTCTGAGTCTTCTATCAAAAGTTACAGCGATTTATATGAAGTTGTACAAAAACGCTTTATTTCGCCAAGACAATGCGTTTCTCACTGTTACATGCATTTGAATGGGAAACTCGCCTGAGACAAAGTATAGGTTTTCATTATGTGAATAATTTTAAAATCTTAGCTCAAACGGCTGCAAAACCTGTTTGCCCAGCACAGGGATATTGAGTTCTATAAGATAAAGCCATAAACATGTTTGTCTGAGTCTTCTATCAAAAGTTACAGCGATTTATATGAAGTTGTTCAAAAACGCTTTATTTCGCCAAGACAATGCGTTTCTCACTGTTACATGCATTTGAATGGGAAACTCGCCTGAAACAAAGTATAGGTTTTCATTATGTGAATAATTTTAAAATCTTAGCTCAAACGGCTGCAAAACCTGTTCTGTTTGCCCAGCACGGGGATATTGAGTTCTATAAGATAAAGCCATAAACATGTTTGTCTGAGTCTTCTATCAAAAGTTACAGCGATTTATATGAAGTTGTTCAAAAACGCTTTATTTCGCCAAGACAATGCGTTTCTCACTGTTACATGCATTTGAATGGGAAACTCGCCTGAAACAAAGTATAGGTTTTCATTATGTGAATAATTTTAAAATCTTAGCTCAAACGGCTGCAAAACCTGTTTGCCCAGCACAGGGATATTGAGTTCTATAAGATAAAGCCATAAACATGTTTGTCTGAGTCTTCTATCAAAAGTTACAGCGATTTATATGAAGTTGTTCAAAAACGCTTTATTTCGCCAAGACAATGCGTTTCTCACTGTTACATGCATTTGAATGGGAAACTCGCCTGAAACAAAGTATAGGTTTTCATTATGTGAATAATTTTAAAATCTTAGCTCAAACGGCTGCACAGCACAGGGATATTGAGTTCTATAAGATAAAGCCATAAACATGTTTGTCTGAGTCTTCTATCAAAAGTTACAGCGATTTATATGAAGTTGTTCAAAAACGCTTTATTTCGCCAAGACAATGCGTTTCTCACTGTTACATGCATTTGAATGGGAAACTCGCCTGAAACAAAGTATAGGTTTTCATTATGTGAATAATTTTAAAATCTTAGCTCAAACGGCTGCAAAACCTGTTCTGTTTGCCCAGCACGGGGATATTGAGTTCTATAAGATAAAGCCATAAACATGTTTGTCTGAGTCTTCTATCAAAAGTTACAGCGATTTATATGAAGTTGTACAAAAACGCTTTATTTCGCCAAGACAGTGTGTTTCTCACTGTTACATGCATTTGAATGGGAAACTCGCCTGAGACAAAGTATAGGTTTTCATTATGTGAATAATTTTAAAATCTTAGCTCAAACGGCTGCAAAACCTGTTCTGTTTGCCCAGCACGGGGATATTGAGTTCTATAAGATAAAGCCATAAACATGTTTGTCTGAGTCTTCTATCAAAAGTTACAGCGATTTATATGAAGTTGTTCAAAAACGCTTTATTTCGCCAAGACAATGCGTTTCTCACTGTTACATGCATTTGAATGGGAAACTCGCCTGAAACAAAGTATAGGTTTTCATTATGTGAATAATTTTAAAATCTTAGCTCAAACGGCTGCAAAACCTGTTCTGTTTGCCCAGCACGGGGATATTGAGTTCTATAAGATAAAGCCATAAACATGTTTGTCTGAGTCTTCTATCAAAAGTTACAGCGATTTATATGAAGTTGTACAAAAACGCTTTATTTCGCCAAGACAGTGTGTTTCTCACTGTTACATGCATTTGAATGGGAAACTCGCCTGAGACAAAGTATAGGTTTTCATTATGTGAATAATTTTAAAATCTTAGCTCAAACGGCTGCA
The DNA here is from genome assembly GCF_963969265.1 of Rhamphochromis sp. 'chilingali'. Classification (NCBI taxonomy): domain Eukaryota; kingdom Metazoa; phylum Chordata; class Actinopteri; order Cichliformes; family Cichlidae; genus Rhamphochromis; species Rhamphochromis sp. 'chilingali'. The sequence continues at coordinate 29,841,585 of NC_137945.1, read as the reverse complement.
AAACCTGTTCTGTTTGCCCAGCACGGGGATATTGAGTTCTATAAGATAAAGCCATAAACATGTTTGTCTGAGTCTTCTATCAAAAGTTACAGCGATTTATATGAAGTTGTACAAAAACGCTTTATTTCGCCAAGACAATGCGTTTCTCACTGTTACATGCATTTGAATGGGAAACTCGCCTGAAACAAAGTATAGGTTTTCATTATGTGAATAATTTTAAAATCTTAGCTCAAACGGCTGCAAAACCTGTTCTGTTTGCCCAGCACGGGGATATTGAGTTCTATAAGATAAAGCCATAAACATGTTTGTCTGAGTCTTCTATCAAAAGTTACAGCGATTTATATGAAGTTGTTCAAAAACGCTTTATTTCGCCAAGACAATGCGTTTCTCACTGTTACATGCATTTGAATGGGAAACTCGCCTGAAACAAAGTATAGGTTTTCATTATGTGAATAATTTTAAAATCTTAGCTCAAACGGCTGCAAAACCTGTTCTGTTTGCCCAGCACGGGGATATTGAGTTCTATAAGATAAAGCCATAAACATGTTTGTCTGAGTCTTCTATCAAAAGTTACAGCGATTTATATGAAGTTGTACAAAAACGCTTTATTTCGCCAAGACAGTGTGTTTCTCACTGTTACATGCATTTGAATGGGAAACTCGCCTGAGACAAAGTATAGGTTTTCATTATGTGAATAATTTTAAAATCTTAGCTCAAACGGCTGCAAAACCTGTTCTGTTTGCCCAGCACGGGGATATTGAGTTCTATAAGATAAAGCCATAAACATGTTTGTCTGAGTCTTCTATCAAAAGTTACAGCGATTTATATGAAGTTGTACAAAAACGCTTTATTTCGCCAAGACAATGCGTTTCTCACTGTTACATGCATTTGAATGGGAAACTCGCCTGAAACAAAGTATAGGTTTTCATTATGTGAATAATTTTAAAATCGTAGCTCAAACGGCTGCAAAACCTGTTCTGTTTGCCCAGCACGGGGATATTGAGTTCTATAAGATAAAGCCATAAACATGTTTGTCTGAGTCTTCTATCAAAAGTTACAGCGATTTATATGAAGTTGTACAAAAACGCTTTATTTCGCCAAGACAGTGTGTTTCTCACTGTTACATGCATTTGAATGGGAAACTCGCCTGAAACAAAGTATAGGTTTTCATTATGTGAATAATTTTAAAATCTTAGCTCAAACGGCTGCAAAACCTGTTTGCCCAGCACAGGGATATTGAGTTCTATAAGATAAAGCCATAAACATGTTTGTCTGAGTCTTCTATCAAAAGTTACAGCGATTTATATGAAGTTGTTCAAAAACGCTTTATTTCGCCAAGACAATGCGTTTCTCACTGTTACATGCATTTGAATGGGAAACTCGCCTGAAACAAAGTATAGGTTTTCATTATGTGAATAATTTTAAAATCTTAGCTCAAACGGCTGCACAGCACAGGGATATTGAGTTCTATAAGATAAAGCCATAAACATGTTTGTCTGAGTCTTCTATCAAAAGTTACAGCGATTTATATGAAGTTGTTCAAAAACGCTTTATTTCGCCAAGACAATGCGTTTCTCACTGTTACATGCATTTGAATGGGAAACTCGCCTGAAACAAAGTATAGGTTTTCATTATGTGAATAATTTTAAAATCTTAGCTCAAACGGCTGCAAAACCTGTTCTGTTTGCCCAGCACGGGGATATTGAGTTCTATAAGATAAAGCCATAAACATGTTTGTCTGAGTCTTCTATCAAAAGTTACAGCGATTTATATGAAGTTGTTCAAAAACGCTTTATTTCGCCAAGACAGTGTGTTTCTCACTGTTACATGCATTTGAATGGGAAACTCGCCTGAGACAAAGTATAGGTTTTCATTATGTGAATAATTTTAAAATCTTAGCTCAAACGGCTGCAAAACCTGTTCTGTTTGCCCAGCACGGGGATATTGAGTTCTATAAGATAAAGCCATAAACATGTTTGTCTGAGTCTTCTATCAAAAGTTACAGCGATTTATATGAAGTTGTTCAAAAACGCTTTATTTCGCCAAGACAATGCGTTTCTCACTGTTACATGCATTTGAATGGGAAACTCGCCTGAAACAAAGTATAGGTTTTCATTATGTGAATAATTTTAAAATCTTAGCTCAAACGGCTGCAAAACCTGTTCTGTTTGCCCAGCACGGGGATATTGAGTTCTATAAGATAAAGCCATAAACATGTTTGTCTGAGTCTTCTATCAAAAGTTACAGCGATTTATATGAAGTTGTTCAAAAACGCTTTATTTCGCCAAGACAATGCGTTTCTCACTGTTACATGCATTTGAATGGGAAACTCGCCTGAAACAAAGTATAGGTTTTCATTATGTGAATAATTTTAAAATCTTAGCTCAAACGGCTGCAAAACCTGTTCTGTTTGCCCAGCACGGGGATATTGAGTTCTATAAGATAAAGCCATAAACATGTTTGTCTGAGTCTTCTATCAAAAGTTACAGCGATTTATATGAAGTTGTACAAAAACGCTTTATTTCGCCAAGACAGTGTGTTTCTCACTGTTACATGCATTTGAATGGGAAACTCGCCTGAGACAAAGTATAGGTTTTCATTATGTGAATAATTTTAAAATCTTAGCTCAAACGGCTGCAAAACCTGTTCTGTTTGCCCAGCACGGGGATATTGAGTTCTATAAGATAAAGCCATAAACATGTTTGTCTGAGTCTTCTATCAAAAGTTACAGCGATTTATATGAAGTTGTTCAAAAACGCTTTATTTCGCCAAGACAATGCGTTTCTCACTGTTACATGCATTTGAATGGGAAACTCGCCTGAAACAAAGTATAGGTTTTCATTATGTGAATAATTTTAAAATCTTAGCTCAAACGGCTGCAAAACCTGTTCTGTTTGCCCAGCACGGGGATATTGAGTTCTATAAGATAAAGCCATAAACATGTTTGTCTGAGTCTTCTATCAAAAGTTACAGCGATTTATATGAAGTTGTTCAAAAACGCTTTATTTCGCCAAGACAATGCGTTTCTCACTGTTACATGCATTTGAATGGGAAACTCGCCTGAAACAAAGTATAGGTTTTCATTATGTGAATAATTTTAAAATCTTAGCTCAAACGGCTGCAAAACCTGTTCTGTTTGCCCAGCACGGGGATATTGAGTTCTATAAGATAAAGCCATAAACATGTTTGTCTGAGTCTTCTATCAAAAGTTACAGCGATTTATATGAAGTTGTACAAAAACGCTTTATTTCGCCAAGACAGTGTGTTTCTCACTGTTACATGCATTTGAATGGGAAACTCGCCTGAGACAAAGTATAGGTTTTCATTATGTGAATAATTTTAAAATCTTAGCTCAAACGGCTGCAAAACCTGTTCTGTTTGCCCAGCACGGGGATATTGAGTTCTATAAGATAAAGCCATAAACATGTTTGTCTGAGTCTTCTATCAAAAGTTACAGCGATTTATATGAAGTTGTACAAAAACGCTTTATTTCGCCAAGACAATGCGTTTCTCACTGTTACATGCATTTGAATGGGAAACTCGCCTGAGACAAAGTATAGGTTTTCATTATGTGAATAATTTTAAAATCTTAGCTCAAACGGCTGCAAAACCTGTTTGCCCAGCACAGGGATATTGAGTTCTATAAGATAAAGCCATAAACATGTTTGTCTGAGTCTTCTATCAAAAGTTACAGCGATTTATATGAAGTTGTTCAAAAACGCTTTATTTCGCCAAGACAATGCGTTTCTCACTGTTACATGCATTTGAATGGGAAACTCGCCTGAAACAAAGTATAGGTTTTCATTATGTGAATAATTTTAAAATCTTAGCTCAAACGGCTGCAAAACCTGTTCTGTTTGCCCAGCACGGGGATATTGAGTTCTATAAGATAAAGCCATAAACATGTTTGTCTGAGTCTTCTATCAAAAGTTACAGCGATTTATATGAAGTTGTTCAAAAACGCTTTATTTCGCCAAGACAATGCGTTTCTCACTGTTACATGCATTTGAATGGGAAACTCGCCTGAAACAAAGTATAGGTTTTCATTATGTGAATAATTTTAAAATCGTAGCTCAAACGGCTGCAAAACCTGTTCTGTTTGCCCAGCACGGGGATATTGAGTTCTATAAGATAAAGCCATAAACATGTTTGTCTGAGTCTTCTATCAAAAGTTACAGCGATTTATATGAAGTTGTACAAAAACGCTTTATTTCGCCAAGACAGTGTGTTTCTCACTGTTACATGCATTTGAATGGGAAACTCGCCTGAAACAAAGTATAGGTTTTCATTATGTGAATAATTTTAAAATCTTAGCTCAAACGGCTGCAAAACCTGTTTGCCCAGCACAGGGATATTGAGTTCTATAAGATAAAGCCATAAACATGTTTGTCTGAGTCTTCTATCAAAAGTTACAGCGATTTATATGAAGTTGTTCAAAAACGCTTTATTTCGCCAAGACAATGCGTTTCTCACTGTTACATGCATTTGAATGGGAAACTCGCCTGAAACAAAGTATAGGTTTTCATTATGTGAATAATTTTAAAATCTTAGCTCAAACGGCTGCACAGCACAGGGATATTGAGTTCTATAAGATAAAGCCATAAACATGTTTGTCTGAGTCTTCTATCAAAAGTTACAGCGATTTATATGAAGTTGTTCAAAAACGCTTTATTTCGCCAAGACAATGCGTTTCTCACTGTTACATGCATTTGAATGGGAAACTCGCCTGAAACAAAGTATAGGTTTTCATTATGTGAATAATTTTAAAATCTTAGCTCAAACGGCTGCAAAACCTGTTCTGTTTGCCCAGCACGGGGATATTGAGTTCTATAAGATAAAGCCATAAACATGTTTGTCTGAGTCTTCTATCAAAAGTTACAGCGATTTATATGAAGTTGTTCAAAAACGCTTTATTTCGCCAAGACAATGCGTTTCTCACTGTTACATGCATTTGAATGGGAAACTCGCCTGAGACAAAGTATAGGTTTTCATTATGTGAATAATTTTAAAATCTTAGCTCAAACGGCTGCAAAACCTGTTTGCCCAGCACAGGGATATTGAGTTCTATAAGATAAAGCCATAAACATGTTTGTCTGAGTCTTCTATCAAAAGTTACAGCGATTTATATGAAGTTGTTCAAAAACGCTTTATTTCGCCAAGACAATGCGTTTCTCACTGTTACATGCATTTGAATGGGAAACTCGCCTGAAACAAAGTATAGGTTTTCATTATGTGAATAATTTTAAAATCTTAGCTCAAACGGCTGCACAGCACAGGGATATTGAGTTCTATAAGATAAAGCCATAAACATGTTTGTCTGAGTCTTCTATCAAAAGTTACAGCGATTTATATGAAGTTGTACAAAAACGCTTTATTTTGCCAAGACTGTGTGTTTCTCACTGTTACATGCATTTGAATGGGAAACTCGCCTGAGACAAAGTATAGGTTTTCATTATGTGAATAATTTTAAAATCTTAGCTCAAACGGCTGCAAAACCTGTTCTGTTTGCCCAGCACGGGGATATTGAGTTCTATAAGATAAAGCCATAAACATGTTTGTCTGAGTCTTCTATCAAAAGTTACAGCGATTTATATGAAGTTGTTCAAAAACGCTTTATTTCGCCAAGACAATGCGTTTCTCACTGTTACATGCATTTGAATGGGAAACTCGCCTGAAACAAAGTATAGGTTTTCATTATGTGAATAATTTTAAAATCTTAGCTCAAACGGCTGCAAAACCTGTTCTGTTTGCCCAGCACGGGGATATTGAGTTCTATAAGATAAAGCCATAAACATGTTTGTCTGAGTCTTCTATCAAAAGTTACAGCAATTTATATGAAGTTGTACAAAAACGCTTTATTTCGCCAAGACAATGCGTTTCTCACTGTTACATGCATTTGAATGGGAAACTCGCCTGAGACAAAGTATAGGTTTTCATTATGTGAATAATTTTAAAATCTTAGCTCAAACGGCTGCAAAACCTGTTTGCCCAGCACAGGGATATTGAGTTCTATAAGATAAAGCCATAAACATGTTTGTCTGAGTCTTCTATCAAAAGTTACAGCGATTTATATGAAGTTGTACAAAAACGCTTTATTTCGCCAAGACAATGCGTTTCTCACTGTTACATGCATTTGAATGGGAAACTCGCCTGAGACAAAGTATAGGTTTTCATTATGTGAATAATTTTAAAATCTTAGCTCAAACGGCTGCAAAACCTGTTCTGTTTGCCCAGCACGGGGATATTGAGTTCTATAAGATAAAGCCATAAACATGTTTGTCTGAGTCTTCTATCAAAAGTTACAGCGATTTATATGAAGTTGTTCAAAAACGCTTTATTTCGCCAAGACAATGCGTTTCTCACTGTTACATGCATTTGAATGGGAAACTCGCCTGAGACAAAGTATAGGTTTTCATTATGTGAATAATTTTAAAATCTTAGCTCAAACGGCTGCAAAACCTGTTTGCCCAGCACGGGGATATTGAGTTCTATAAGATAAAGCCATAAACATGTTTGTCTGAGTCTTCTATCAAAAGTTACAGCGATTTATATGAAGTTGTTCAAAAACGCTTTATTTCGCCAAGACAATGCGTTTCTCACTGTTACATGCATTTGAATGGGAAACTCGCCTGAGACAAAGTATAGGTTTTCATTATGTGAATAATTTTAAAATCTTAGCTCAAACGGCTGCAAAACCTGTTTGCCCAGCACAGGGATATTGAGTTCTATAAGATAAAGCCATAAACATGTTTGTCTGAGTCTTCTATCAAAAGTTACAGCAATTTATATGAAGTTGTACAAAAACGCTTTATTTCGCCAAGACAGTGTGTTTCTCACTGTTACATGCATTTGAATGGGAAACTCGCCTGAGACAAAGTATAGGTTTTCATTATGTGAATAATTTTAAAATCTTAGCTCAAACGGCTGCAAAACCTGTTCTGTTTGCCCAGCACGGGGATATTGAGTTCTATAAGATAAAGCCATAAACATGTTTGTCTGAGTCTTCTATCAAAAGTTACAGCGATTTATATGAAGTTGTTCAAAAACGCTTTATTTCGCCAAGACAATGCGTTTCTCACTGTTACATGCATTTGAATGGGAAACTCGCCTGAAACAAAGTATAGGTTTTCATTATGTGAATAATTTTAAAATCTTAGCTCAAACGGCTGCAAAACCTGTTTGCCCAGCACGGGGATATTGAGTTCTATAAGATAAAGCCATAAACATGTTTGTCTGAGTCTTCTATCAAAAGTTACAGCGATTTATATGAAGTTGTTCAAAAACGCTTTATTTCGCCAAGACAATGCGTTTCTCACTGTTACATGCATTTGAATGGGAAACTCGCCTGAGACAAAGTATAGGTTTTCATTATGTGAATAATTTTAAAATCTTAGCTCAAACGGCTGCAAAACCTGTTTGCCCAGCACGGGGATATTGAGTTCTATAAGATAAAACCATAAACATGTTTGTCTGAGTCTTCTATCAAAAGTTACAGCGATTTATATGAAGTTGTACAAAAACGCTTTATTTCGCCAAGACAGTGTGTTTCTCACTGTTACATGCATTTGAATGGGAAACTCGCCTGAAACAAAGTATAGGTTTTCATTATGTGAATAATTTTAAAATCTTAGCTCAAACGGCTGCAAAACCTGTTTGCCCAGCACGGGGATATTGAGTTCTATAAGATAAAGCCATAAACATGTTTGTCTGAGTCTTCTATCAAAAGTTACAGCGATTTATATGAAGTTGTACAAAAACGCTTTATTTCGCCAAGACAGTGTGTTTCTCACTGTTACATGCATTTGAATGGGAAACTCGCCTGAGACAAAGTATAGGTTTTCATTATGTGAATAATTTTAAAATCTTAGCTCAAACGGCTGCAAAACCTGTTCTGTTTGCCCAGCACGGGGATATTGAGTTCTATAAGATAAAGCCATAAACATGTTTGTCTGAGTCTTCTATCAAAAGTTACAGCGATTTATATGAAGTTGTTCAAAAACGCTTTATTTCGCCAAGACAATGCGTTTCTCACTGTTACATGCATTTGAATGGGAAACTCGCCTGAAACAAAGTATAGGTTTTCATTATGTGAATAATTTTAAAATCTTAGCTCAAACGGCTGCAAAACCTGTTCTGTTTGCCCAGCACGGGGATATTGAGTTCTATAAGATAAAGCCATAAACATGTTTGTCTGAGTCTTCTATCAAAAGTTACAGCGATTTATATGAAGTTGTACAAAAACACTTTATTTCGCCAAGACAGTGTGTTTCTCACTGTTACATGCATTTGAATGGGAAACTCGCCTGAGACAAAGTATAGGTTTTCATTATGTGAATAATTTTAAAATCTTAGCTCAAACGGCTGCAAAACCTGTTTGCCCAGCACAGGGATATTGAGTTCTATAAGATAAAGCCATAAACATGTTTGTCTGAGTCTTCTATCAAAAGTTACAGCGATTTATATGAAGTTGTTCAAAAACGCTTTATTTCGCCAAGACAATGCGTTTCTCACTGTTACATGCATTTGAATGGGAAACTCGCCTGAAACAAAGTATAGGTTTTCATTATGTGAATAATTTTAAAATCTTAGCTCAAACGGCTGCAAAACCTGTTCTGTTTGCCCAGCACGGGGATATTGAGTTCTATAAGATAAAGCCATAAACATGTTTGTCTGAGTCTTCTATCAAAAGTTACAGCGATTTATATGAAGTTGTACAAAAACGCTTTATTTTGCCAAGACAGTGTGTTTCTCACTGTTACATGCATTTGAATGGGAAACTCGCCTGAGACAAAGTATAGGTTTTCATTATGTGAATAATTTTAAAATCTTAGCTCAAACGGCTGCAAAACCTGTTCTGTTTGCCCAGCACGGGGATATTGAGTTCTATAAGATAAAGCCATAAACATGTTTGTCTGAGTCTTCTATCAAAAGTTACAGCGATTTATATGAAGTTGTTCAAAAACGCTTTATTTCGCCAAGACAATGCGTTTCTCACTGTTACATGCATTTGAATGGGAAACTCGCCTGAAACAAAGTATAGGTTTTCATTATGTGAATAATTTTAAAATCTTAGCTCAAACGGCTGCAAAACCTGTTCTGTTTGCCCAGCACGGGGATATTGAGTTCTATAAGATAAAGCCATAAACATGTTTGTCTGAGTCTTCTATCAAAAGTTACAGCAATTTATATGAAGTTGTACAAAAACGCTTTATTTCGCCAAGACAGTGTGTTTCTCACTGTTACATGCATTTGAATGGGAAACTCGCCTGAGACAAAGTATAGGTTTTCATTATGTGAATAATTTTAAAATCTTAGCTCAAACGGCTGCAAAACCTGTTCTGTTTGCCCAGCACGGGGATATTGAGTTCTATAAGATAAAGCCATAAACATGTTTGTCTGAGTCTTCTATCAAAAGTTACAGCGATTTATATGAAGTTGTTCAAAAACGCTTTATTTCGCCAAGACAATGCGTTTCTCACTGTTACATGCATTTGAATGGGAAACTCGCCTGAGACAAAGTATAGGTTTTCATTATGTGAATAATTTTAAAATCTTAGCTCAAACGGCTGCAAAACCTGTTTGCCCAGCACAGGGATATTGAGTTCTATAAGATAAAGCCATAAACATGTTTGTCTGAGTCTTCTATCAAAAGTTACAGCGATTTATATGAAGTTGTACAAAAACGCTTTATTTCGCCAAGACAATGCGTTTCTCACTGTTACATGCATTTGAATGGGAAACTCGCCTGAGACAAAGTATAGGTTTTCATTATGTGAATAATTTTAAAATCTTAGCTCAAACGGCTGCAAAACCTGTTCTGTTTGCCCAGCACGGGGATATTGAGTTCTATAAGATAAAGCCATAAACATGTTTGTCTGAGTCTTCTATCAAAAGTTACAGCGATTTATATGAAGTTGTTCAAAAACGCTTTATTTCGCCAAGACAATGCGTTTCTCACTGTTACATGCATTTGAATGGGAAACTCGCCTGAAACAAAGTATAGGTTTTCATTATGTGAATAATTTTAAAATCTTAGCTCAAACGGCTGCAAAACCTGTTTGCCCAGCACGGGGATATTGAGTTCTATAAGATAAAGCCATAAACATGTTTGTCTGAGTCTTCTATCAAAAGTTACAGCGATTTATATGAAGTTGTTCAAAAACGCTTTATTTCGCCAAGACAATGCGTTTCTCACTGTTACATGCATTTGAATGGGAAACTCGCCTGAGACAAAGTATAGGTTTTCATTATGTGAATAATTTTAAAATCTTAGCTCAAACGGCTGCAAAACCTGTTTGCCCAGCACAGGGATATTGAGTTCTATAAGATAAAGCCATAAACATGTTTGTCTGAGTCTTCTATCAAAAGTTACAGCAATTTATATGAAGTTGTACAAAAACGCTTTATTTCGCCAAGACAGTGTGTTTCTCACTGTTACATGCATTTGAATGGGAAACTCGCCTGAGACAAAGTATAGGTTTTCATTATGTGAATAATTTTAAAATCTTAGCTCAAACGGCTGCAAAACCTGTTCTGTTTGCCCAGCACGGGGATATTGAGTTCTATAAGATAAAGCCATAAACATGTTTGTCTGAGTCTTCTATCAAAAGTTACAGCGATTTATATGAAGTTGTTCAAAAACGCTTTATTTCGCCAAGACAATGCGTTTCTCACTGTTACATGCATTTGAATGGGAAACTCGCCTGAAACAAAGTATAGGTTTTCATTATGTGAATAATTTTAAAATCTTAGCTCAAACGGCTGCAAAACCTGTTTGCCCAGCACGGGGATATTGAGTTCTATAAGATAAAGCCATAAACATGTTTGTCTGAGTCTTCTATCAAAAGTTACAGCGATTTATATGAAGTTGTTCAAAAACGCTTTATTTCGCCAAGACAATGCGTTTCTCACTGTTACATGCATTTGAATGGGAAACTCGCCTGAGACAAAGTATAGGTTTTCATTATGTGAATAATTTTAAAATCTTAGCTCAAACGGCTGCAAAACCTGTTTGCCCAGCACAGGGATATTGAGTTCTATAAGATAAAGCCATAAACATGTTTGTCTGAGTCTTCTATCAAAAGTTACAGCAATTTATATGAAGTTGTACAAAAACGCTTTATTTCGCCAAGACAGTGTGTTTCTCACTGTTACATGCATTTGAATGGGAAACTCGCCTGAGACAAAGTATAGGTTTTCATTATGTGAATAATTTTAAAATCTTAGCTCAAACGGCTGCAAAACCTGTTCTGTTTGCCCAGCACGGGGATATTGAGTTCTATAAGATAAAGCCATAAACATGTTTGTCTGAGTCTTCTATCAAAAGTTACAGCGATTTATATGAAGTTGTTCAAAAACGCTTTATTTCGCCAAGACAATGCGTTTCTCACTGTTACATGCATTTGAATGGGAAACTCGCCTGAGACAAAGTATAGGTTTTCATTATGTGAATAATTTTAAAATCTTAGCTCAAACGGCTGCAAAACCTGTTTGCCCAGCACGGGGATATTGAGTTCTATAAGATAAAGCCATAAACATGTTTGTCTGAGTCTTCTATCAAAAGTTACAGCGATTTATATGAAGTTGTTCAAAAACGCTTTATTTCGCCAAGACAATGCGTTTCTCACTGTTACATGCATTTGAATGGGAAACTCGCCTGAAACAAAGTATAGGTTTTCATTATGTGAATAATTTTAAAATCTTAGCTCAAACGGCTGCAAAACCTGTTTGCCCAGCACGGGGATATTGAGTTCTATAAGATAAAGCCATAAACATGTTTGTCTGAGTCTTCTATCAAAAGTTACAGCGATTTATATGAAGTTGTTCAAAAACGCTTTATTTCGCCAAGACAATGCGTTTCTCACTGTTACATGCATTTGAATGGGAAACTCGCCTGAGACAAAGTATAGGTTTTCATTATGTGAATAATTTTAAAATCTTAGCTCAAACGGCTGCAAAACCTGTTTGCCCAGCACGGGGATATTGAGTTCTATAAGATAAAACCATAAACATGTTTGTCTGAGTCTTCTATCAAAAGTTACAGCGATTTATATGAAGTTGTACAAAAACGCTTTATTTCGCCAAGACAGTGTGTTTCTCACTGTTACATGCATTTGAATGGGAAACTCGCCTGAAACAAAGTATAGGTTTTCATTATGTGAATAATTTTAAAATCTTAGCTCAAACGGCTGCAAAACCTGTTCTGTTTGCCCAGCACGGGGATATTGAGTTCTATAAGATAAAGCCATAAACATGTTTGTCTGAGTCTTCTATCAAAAGTTACAGCGATTTATATGAAGTTGTACAAAAACACTTTATTTCGCCAAGACAGTGTGTTTCTCACTGTTACATGCATTTGAATGGGAAACTCGCCTGAGACAAAGTATAGGTTTTCATTATGTGAATAATTTTAAAATCTTAGCTCAAACGGCTGCAAAACCTGTTTGCCCAGCACAGGGATATTGAGTTCTATAAGATAAAGCCATAAACATGTTTGTCTGAGTCTTCTATCAAAAGTTACAGCAATTTATATGAAGTTGTACAAAAACGCTTTATTTCGCCAAGACAGTGTGTTTCTCACTGTTACATGCATTTGAATGGGAAACTCGCCTGAGACAAAGTATAGGTTTTCATTATGTGAATAATTTTAAAATCTTAGCTCAAACGGCTGCAAAACCTGTTCTGTTTGCCCAGCACGGGGATATTGAGTTCTATAAGATAAAGCCATAAACATGTTTGTCTGAGTCTTCTATCAAAAGTTACAGCGATTTATATGAAGTTGTACAAAAACGCTTTATTTCGCCAAGACAATGCGTTTCTCACTGTTACATGCATTTGAATGGGAAACTCGCCTGAGACAAAGTATAGGTTTTCATTATGTGAATAATTTTAAAATCTTAGCTCAAACGGCTGCAAAACCTGTTCTGTTTGCCCAGCACGGGGATATTGAGTTCTATAAGATAAAGCCATAAACATGTTTGTCTGAGTCTTCTATCAAAAGTTACAGCGATTTATATGAAGTTGTTCAAAAACGCTTTATTTCGCCAAGACAATGCGTTTCTCACTGTTACATGCATTTGAATGGGAAACTCGCCTGAAACAAAGTATAGGTTTTCATTATGTGAATAATTTTAAAATCTTAGCTCAAACGGCTGCAAAACCTGTTTGCCCAGCACGGGGATATTGAGTTCTATAAGATAAAGCCATAAACATGTTTGTCTGAGTCTTCTATCAAAAGTTACAGCGATTTATATGAAGTTGTTCAAAAACGCTTTATTTCGCCAAGACAATGCGTTTCTCACTGTTACATGCATTTGAATGGGAAACTCGCCTGAGACAAAGTATAGGTTTTCATTATGTGAATAATTTTAAAATCTTAGCTCAAACGGCTGCAAAACCTGTTTGCCCAGCACAGGGATATTGAGTTCTATAAGATAAAGCCATAAACATGTTTGTCTGAGTTTTCTATCAAAAGTTACAGCAATTTATATGAAGTTGTACAAAAACGCTTTATTTCGCCAAGACAGTGTGTTTCTCACTGTTACATGCATTTGAATGGGAAACTCGCCTGAGACAAAGTATAGGTTTTCATTATGTGAATAATTTTAAAATCTTAGCTCAAACGGCTGCAAAACCTGTTCTGTTTGCCCAGCACGGGGATATTGAGTTCTATAAGATAAAGCCATAAACATGTTTGTCTGAGTCTTCTATCAAAAGTTACAGCGATTTATATGAAGTTGTTCAAAAACGCTTTATTTCGCCAAGACAATGCGTTTCTCACTGTTACATGCATTTGAATGGGAAACTCGCCTGAAACAAAGTATAGGTTTTCATTATGTGAATAATTTTAAAATCTTAGCTCAAACGGCTGCAAAACCTGTTTGCCCAGCACGGGGATATTGAGTTCTATAAGATAAAGCCATAAACATGTTTGTCTGAGTCTTCTATCAAAAGTTACAGCGATTTATATGAAGTTGTTCAAAAACGCTTTATTTCGCCAAGACAATGCGTTTCTCACTGTTACATGCATTTGAATGGGAAACTCGCCTGAGACAAAGTATAGGTTTTCATTATGTGAATAATTTTAAAATCTTAGCTCAAACGGCTGCAAAACCTGTTTGCCCAGCACAGGGATATTGAGTTCTATAAGATAAAGCCATAAACATGTTTGTCTGAGTCTTCTATCAAAAGTTACAGCAATTTATATGAAGTTGTACAAAAACGCTTTATTTCGCCAAGACAGTGTGTTTCTCACTGTTACATGCATTTGAATGGGAAACTCGCCTGAGACAAAGTATAGGTTTTCATTATGTGAATAATTTTAAAATCTTAGCTCAAACGGCTGCAAAACCTGTTCTGTTTGCCCAGCACGGGGATATTGAGTTCTATAAGATAAAGCCATAAACATGTTTGTCTGAGTCTTCTATCAAAAGTTACAGCGATTTATATGAAGTTGTTCAAAAACGCTTTATTTCGCCAAGACAATGCGTTTCTCACTGTTACATGCATTTGAATGGGAAACTCGCCTGAAACAAAGTATAGGTTTTCATTATGTGAATAATTTTAAAATCTTAGCTCAAACGGCTGCAAAACCTGTTTGCCCAGCACGGGGATATTGAGTTCTATAAGATAAAGCCATAAACATGTTTGTCTGAGTCTTCTATCAAAAGTTACAGCGATTTATATGAAGTTGTTCAAAAACGCTTTATTTCGCCAAGACAATGCGTTTCTCACTGTTACATGCATTTGAATGGGAAACTCGCCTGAGACAAAGTATAGGTTTTCATTATGTGAATAATTTTAAAATCTTAGCTCAAACGGCTGCAAAACCTGTTTGCCCAGCACGGGGATATTGAGTTCTATAAGATAAAACCATAAACATGTTTGTCTGAGTCTTCTATCAAAAGTTACAGCGATTTATATGAAGTTGTACAAAAACGCTTTATTTCGCCAAGACAGTGTGTTTCTCACTGTTACATGCATTTGAATGGGAAACTCGCCTGAAACAAAGTATAGGTTTTCATTATGTGAATAATTTTAAAATCTTAGCTCAAACGGCTGCAAAACCTGTTCTGTTTGCCCAGCACGGGGATATTGAGTTCTATAAGATAAAGCCATAAACATGTTTGTCTGAGTCTTCTATCAAAAGTTACAGCAATTTATATGAAGTTGTACAAAAACGCTTTATTTCGCCAAGACAGTGTGTTTCTCACTGTTACATGCATTTGAATGGGAAACTCGCCTGAGACAAAGTATAGGTTTTCATTATGTGAATAATTTTAAAATCTTAGCTCAAACGGCTGCAAAACCTGTTCTGTTTGCCCAGCACGGGGATATTGAGTTCTATAAGATAAAGCCATAAACATGTTTGTCTGAGTCTTCTATCAAAAGTTACAGCGATTTATATGAAGTTGTACAAAAACGCTTTATTTCGCCAAGACAATGCGTTTCTCACTGTTACATGCATTTGAATGGGAAACTCGCCTGAGACAAAGTATAGGTTTTCATTATGTGAATAATTTTAAAATCTTAGCTCAAACGGCTGCAAAACCTGTTCTGTTTGCCCAGCACGGGGATATTGAGTTCTATAAGATAAAGCCATAAACATGTTTGTCTGAGTCTTCTATCAAAAGTTACAGCGATTTATATGAAGTTGTTCAAAAACGCTTTATTTCGCCAAGACAATGCGTTTCTCACTGTTACATGCATTTGAATGGGAAACTCGCCTGAAACAAAGTATAGGTTTTCATTATGTGAATAATTTTAAAATCTTAGCTCAAACGGCTGCAAAACCTGTTTGCCCAGCACGGGGATATTGAGTTCTATAAGATAAAGCCATAAACATGTTTGTCTGAGTCTTCTATCAAAAGTTACAGCGATTTATATGAAGTTGTTCAAAAACGCTTTATTTCGCCAAGACAATGCGTTTCTCACTGTTACATGCATTTGAATGGGAAACTCGCCTGAGACAAAGTATAGGTTTTCATTATGTGAATAATTTTAAAATCTTAGCTCAAACGGCTGCAAAACCTGTTTGCCCAGCACAGGGATATTGAGTTCTATAAGATAAAGCCATAAACATGTTTGTCTGAGTTTTCTATCAAAAGTTACAGCAATTTATATGAAGTTGTACAAAAACGCTTTATTTCGCCAAGACAGTGTGTTTCTCACTGTTACATGCATTTGAATGGGAAACTCGCCTGAGACAAAGTATAGGTTTTCATTATGTGAATAATTTTAAAATCTTAGCTCAAACGGCTGCAAAACCTGTTCTGTTTGCCCAGCACGGGGATATTGAGTTCTATAAGATAAAGCCATAAACATGTTTGTCTGAGTCTTCTATCAAAAGTTACAGCGATTTATATGAAGTTGTTCAAAAACGCTTTATTTCGCCAAGACAATGCGTTTCTCACTGTTACATGCATTTGAATGGGAAACTCGCCTGAAACAAAGTATAGGTTTTCATTATGTGAATAATTTTAAAATCTTAGCTCAAACGGCTGCAAAACCTGTTTGCCCAGCACGGGGATATTGAGTTCTATAAGATAAAGCCATAAACATGTTTGTCTGAGTCTTCTATCAAAAGTTACAGCGATTTATATGAAGTTGTTCAAAAACGCTTTATTTCGCCAAGACAATGCGTTTCTCACTGTTACATGCATTTGAATGGGAAACTCGCCTGAGACAAAGTATAGGTTTTCATTATGTGAATAATTTTAAAATCTTAGCTCAAACGGCTGCAAAACCTGTTTGCCCAGCACAGGGATATTGAGTTCTATAAGATAAAGCCATAAACATGTTTGTCTGAGTCTTCTATCAAAAGTTACAGCAATTTATATGAAGTTGTACAAAAACGCTTTATTTCGCCAAGACAGTGTGTTTCTCACTGTTACATGCATTTGAATGGGAAACTCGCCTGAGACAAAGTATAGGTTTTCATTATGTGAATAATTTTAAAATCTTAGCTCAAACGGCTGCAAAACCTGTTCTGTTTGCCCAGCACGGGGATATTGAGTTCTATAAGATAAAGCCATAAACATGTTTGTCTGAGTCTTCTATCAAAAGTTACAGCGATTTATATGAAGTTGTTCAAAAACGCTTTATTTCGCCAAGACAATGCGTTTCTCACTGTTACATGCATTTGAATGGGAAACTCGCCTGAAACAAAGTATAGGTTTTCATTATGTGAATAATTTTAAAATCTTAGCTCAAACGGCTGCAAAACCTGTTTGCCCAGCACGGGGATATTGAGTTCTATAAGATAAAGCCATAAACATGTTTGTCTGAGTCTTCTATCAAAAGTTACAGCGATTTATATGAAGTTGTTCAAAAACGCTTTATTTCGCCAAGACAATGCGTTTCTCACTGTTACATGCATTTGAATGGGAAACTCGCCTGAGACAAAGTATAGGTTTTCATTATGTGAATAATTTTAAAATCTTAGCTCAAACGGCTGCAAAACCTGTTTGCCCAGCACGGGGATATTGAGTTCTATAAGATAAAACCATAAACATGTTTGTCTGAGTCTTCTATCAAAAGTTACAGCGATTTATATGAAGTTGTACAAAAACGCTTTATTTCGCCAAGACAGTGTGTTTCTCACTGTTACATGCATTTGAATGGGAAACTCGCCTGAAACAAAGTATAGGTTTTCATTATGTGAATAATTTTAAAATCTTAGCTCAAACGGCTGCAAAACCTGTTTGCCCAGCACGGGGATATTGAGTTCTATAAGATAAAGCCATAAACATGTTTGTCTGAGTCTTCTATCAAAAGTTACAGCGATTTATATGAAGTTGTACAAAAACGCTTTATTTCGCCAAGACAGTGTGTTTCTCACTGTTACATGCATTTGAATGGGAAACTCGCCTGAAACAAAGTATAGGTTTTCATTATGTGAATAATTTTAAAATCTTAGCTCAAACGGCTGCAAAACCTGTTCTGTTTGCCCAGCACGGGGATATTGAGTTCTATAAGATAAAGCCATAAACATGTTTGTCTGAGTCTTCTATCAAAAGGTACAGCGATTTATATGAAGTTGTTCAAAAACGCTTTATTTCGCCAAGACAATGCGTTTCTCACTGTTACATGCATTTGAATGGGAAACTCGCCTGAAACAAAGTATAGGTTTTCATTATGTGAATAATTTTAAAATCTTAGCTCAAACGGCTGCAAAACCTGTTTGCCCAGCACAGGGATATTGAGTTCTATAAGATAAAGCCATAAACATGTTTGTCTGAGTCTTCTATCAAAAGTTACAGCGATTTATATGAAGTTGTTCAAAAACGCTTTATTTCGCCAAGACAATGCGTTTCTCACTGTTACATGCATTTGAATGGGAAACTCGCCTGAGACAAAGTATAGGTTTTCATTATGTGAATAATTTTAAAATCTTAGCTCAAACGGCTGCAAAACCTGTTCTGTTTGCCCAGCACGGGGATATTGAGTTCTATAAGATAAAGCCATAAACATGTTTGTCTGAGTCTTCTATCAAAAGTTACAGCGATTTATATGAAGTTGTTCAAAAACGCTTTATTACGCCAAGACAATGCGTTTCTCACTGTTACATGCATTTGAATGGGAAACTCGCCTGAAACAAAGTATAGGTTTTCATTATGTGAATAATTTTAAAATCTTAGCTCAAACGGCTGCAAAACCTGTTTGCCCAGCACGGGGATATTGAGTTCTATAAGATAAAGCCATAAACATGTTTGTCTGAGTCTTCTATCAAAAGTTACAGCGATTTATATGAAGTTGTTCAAAAACGCTTTATTTCGCCAAGACAATGCGTTTCTCACTGTTACATGCATTTGAATGGGAAACTCGCCTGAAACAAAGTATAGGTTTTCATTATGTGAATAATTTTAAAATCTTAGCTCAAACGGCTGCAAAACCTGTTTGCCCAGCACGGGGATATTGAGTTCTATAAGATAAAGCCATAAACATGTTTGTCTGAGTCTTCTATCAAAAGTTACAGCGATTTATATGAAGTTGTTCAAAAACGCTTTATTTCGCCAAGACAATGCGTTTCTCACTGTTACATGCATTTGAATGGGAAACTCGCCTGAAACAAAGTATAGGTTTTCATTATGTGAATAATTTTAAAATCTTAGCTCAAACGGCTGCAAAACCTGTTCTGTTTGCCCAGCACGGGGATATTGAGTTCTATAAGATAAAGCCATAAACATGTTTGTCTGAGTCTTCTATCAAAAGTTACAGCGATTTATATGAAGTTGTTCAAAAACGCTTTATTTCGCCAAGACAATGCGTTTCTCACTGTTACATGCATTTGAATGGGAAACTCGCCTGAGACAAAGTATAGGTTTTCATTATGTGAATAATTTTAAAATCTTAGCTCAAACGGCTGCAAAACCTGTTTGCCCAGCACAGGGATATTGAGTTCTATAAGATAAAGCCATAAACATGTTTGTCTGAGTCTTCTATCAAAAGTTACAGCGATTTATATGAAGTTGTACAAAAACGCTTTATTTCGCCAAGACAATGCGTTTCTCACTGTTACATGCATTTGAATGGGAAACTCGCCTGAGACAAAGTATAGGTTTTCATTATGTGAATAATTTTAAAATCTTAGCTCAAACGGCTGCAAAACCTGTTCTGTTTGCCCAGCACGGGGATATTGAGTTCTATAAGATAAAGCCATAAACATGTTTGTCTGAGTCTTCTATCAAAAGTTACAGCGATTTATATGAAGTTGTTCAAAAACGCTTTATTTCGCCAAGACAATGCGTTTCTCACTGTTACATGCATTTGAATGGGAAACTCGCCTGAAACAAAGTATAGGTTTTCATTATGTGAATAATTTTAAAATCTTAGCTCAAACGGCTGCAAAACCTGTTTGCCCAGCACGGGGATATTGAGTTCTATAAGATAAAGCCATAAACATGTTTGTCTGAGTCTTCTATCAAAAGTTACAGCAATTTATATGAAGTTGTACAAAAACGCTTTATTTCGCCAAGACAGTGTGTTTCTCACTGTTACATGCATTTGAATGGGAAACTCGCCTGAGACAAAGTATAGGTTTTCATTATGTGAATAATTTTAAAATCTTAGCTCAAACGGCTGCAAAACCTGTTCTGTTTGCCCAGCACGGGGATATTGAGTTCTATAAGATAAAGCCATAAACATGTTTGTCTGAGTCTTCTATCAAAAGTTACAGCGATTTATATGAAGTTGTTCAAAAACGCTTTATTTCGCCAAGACAATGCGTTTCTCACTGTTACATGCATTTGAATGGGAAACTCGCCTGAAACAAAGTATAGGTTTTCATTATGTGAATAATTTTAAAATCTTAGCTCAAACGGCTGCAAAACCTGTTTGTCCAGCACGGGGATATTGAGTTCTATAAGATAAAGCCATAAACATGTTTGTCTGAGTCTTCTATCAAAAGTTACAGCGATTTATATGAAGTTGTTCAAAAACGCTTTATTTCGCCAAGACAATGCGTTTCTCACTGTTACATGCATTTGAATGGGAAACTCGCCTGAAACAAAGTATAGGTTTTCATTATGTGAATAATTTTAAAATCTTAGCTCAAACGGCTGCAAAACCTGTTCTGTTTGCCCAGCACGGGGATATTGAGTTCTATAAGATAAAGCCATAAACATGTTTGTCTGAGTCTTCTATCAAAAGTTACAGCGATTTATATGAAGTTGTTCAAAAACGCTTTATTTCGCCAAGACAATGCGTTTCTCACTGTTACATGCATTTGAATGGGAAACTCGCCTGAAACAAAGTATAGGTTTTCATTATGTGAATAATTTTAAAATCTTAGCTCAAACGGCTGCAAAACCTGTTCTGTTTGCCCAGCACGGGGATATTGAGTTCTATAAGATAAAGCCATAAACATGTTTGTCTGAGTCTTCTATCAAAAGTTACAGCGATTTATATGAAGTTGTTCAAACACGCTTTATTTCGCCAAGACAATGCGTTTCTCACTGTTACATGCATTTGAATGGGAAACTCGCCTGAAACAAAGTATAGGTTTTCATTATGTGAATAATTTTAAAATCTTAGCTCAAACGGCTGCAAAACCTGTTCTGTTTGCCCAGCACGGGGATATTGAGTTCTATAAGATAAAGCCATAAACATGTTTGTCTGAGTCTTCTATCAAAAGTTACAGCGATTTATATGAAGTTGTTCAAAAACGCTTTATTTCGCCAAGACAATGCGTTTCTCACTGTTACATGCATTTGAATGGGAAACTCGCCTGAAACAAAGTATAGGTTTTCATTATGTGAATAATTTTAAAATCTTAGCTCAAACGGCTGCAAAACCTGTTCTGTTTGCCCAGCACGGGGATATTGAGTTCTATAAGATAAAGCCATAAACATGTTTGTCTGAGTCTTCTATCAAAAGTTACAGCGATTTATATGAAGTTGTTCAAAAACGCTTTATTTCGCCAAGACAATGCGTTTCTCACTGTTACATGCATTTGAATGGGAAACTCGCCTGAAACAAAGTATAGGTTTTCATTATGTGAATAATTTTAAAATCTTAGCTCAAACGGCTGCAAAACCTGTTCTGTTTGCCCAGCACGGGGATATTGAGTTCTATAAGATAAAGCCATAAACATGTTTGTCTGAGTCTTCTATCAAAAGTTACAGCGATTTATATGAAGTTGTTCAAAAACGCTTTATTTCGCCAAGACAATGCGTTTCTCACTGTTACATGCATTTGAATGGGAAACTCGCCTGAAACAAAGTATAGGTTTTCATTATGTGAATAATTTTAAAATCTTAGCTCAAACGGCTGCAAAACCTGTTTGCCCAGCACGGGGATATTGAGTTCTATAAGATAAAGCCATAAACATGTTTGTCTGAGTCTTCTATCAAAAGTTACAGCGATTTATATGAAGTTGTTCAAAAACGCTTTATTTCGCCAAGACAATGCGTTTCTCACTGTTACATGCATTTGAATGGGAAACTCGCCTGAAACAAAGTATAGGTTTTCATTATGTGAATAATTTTAAAATCTTAGCTCAAACGGCTGCAAAACCTGTTCTGTTTGCCCAGCACGGGGATATTGAGTTCTATAAGATAAAGCCATAAACATGTTTGTCTGAGTCTTCTATCAAAAGTTACAGCGATTTATATGAAGTTGTTCAAAAACGCTTTATTTCGCCAAGACAATGCGTTTCTCACTGTTACATGCATTTGAATGGGAAACTCGCCTGAGACAAAGTATAGGTTTTCATTATGTGAATAATTTTAAAATCTTAGCTCAAACGGCTGCAAAACCTGTTTGCCCAGCACAGGGATATTGAGTTCTATAAGATAAAGCCATAAACATGTTTGTCTGAGTCTTCTATCAAAAGTTACAGCGATTTATATGAAGTTGTACAAAAACGCTTTATTTCGCCAAGACAATGCGTTTCTCACTGTTACATGCATTTGAATGGGAAACTCGCCTGAGACAAAGTATAGGTTTTCATTATGTGAATAATTTTAAAATCTTAGCTCAAACGGCTGCAAAACCTGTTCTGTTTGCCCAGCACGGGGATATTGAGTTCTATAAGATAAAGCCATAAACATGTTTGTCTGAGTCTTCTATCAAAAGTTACAGCGATTTATATGAAGTTGTTCAAAAACGCTTTATTTCGCCAAGACAATGCGTTTCTCACTGTTACATGCATTTGAATGGGAAACTCGCCTGAAACAAAGTATAGGTTTTCATTATGTGAATAATTTTAAAATCTTAGCTCAAACGGCTGCAAAACCTGTTTGCCCAGCACGGGGATATTGAGTTCTATAAGATAAAGCCATAAACATGTTTGTCTGAGTCTTCTATCAAAAGTTACAGCAATTTATATGAAGTTGTACAAAAACGCTTTATTTCGCCAAGACAGTGTGTTTCTCACTGTTACATGCATTTGAATGGGAAACTCGCCTGAGACAAAGTATAGGTTTTCATTATGTGAATAATTTTAAAATCTTAGCTCAAACGGCTGCAAAACCTGTTCTGTTTGCCCAGCACGGGGATATTGAGTTCTATAAGATAAAGCCATAAACATGTTTGTCTGAGTCTTCTATCAAAAGTTACAGCGATTTATATGAAGTTGTTCAAAAACGCTTTATTTCGCCAAGACAATGCGTTTCTCACTGTTACATGCATTTGAATGGGAAACTCGCCTGAAACAAAGTATAGGTTTTCATTATGTGAATAATTTTAAAATCTTAGCTCAAACGGCTGCAAAACCTGTTTGCCCAGCACGGGGATATTGAGTTCTATAAGATAAAGCCATAAACATGTTTGTCTGAGTCTTCTATCAAAAGTTACAGCGATTTATATGAAGTTGTTCAAAAACGCTTTATTTCGCCAAGACAATGCGTTTCTCACTGTTACATGCATTTGAATGGGAAACTCGCCTGAAACAAAGTATAGGTTTTCATTATGTGAATAATTTTAAAATCTTAGCTCAAACGGCTGCAAAACCTGTTTGTCCAGCACGGGGATATTGAGTTCTATAAGATAAAGCCATAAACATGTTTGTCTGAGTCTTCTATCAAAAGTTACAGCGATTTATATGAAGTTGTTCAAAAACGCTTTATTTCGCCAAGACAATGCGTTTCTCACTGTTACATGCATTTGAATGGGAAACTCGCCTGAAACAAAGTATAGGTTTTCATTATGTGAATAATTTTAAAATCTTAGCTCAAACGGCTGCAAAACCTGTTCTGTTTGCCCAGCACGGGGATATTGAGTTCTATAAGATAAAGCCATAAACATGTTTGTCTGAGTCTTCTATCAAAAGTTACAGCGATTTATATGAAGTTGTTCAAAAACGCTTTATTTCGCCAAGACAATGCGTTTCTCACTGTTACATGCATTTGAATGGGAAACTCGCCTGAAACAAAGTATAGGTTTTCATTATGTGAATAATTTTAAAATCTTAGCTCAAACGGCTGCAAAACCTGTTTGCCCAGCACGGGGATATTGAGTTCTATAAGATAAAGCCATAAACATGTTTGTCTGAGTCTTCTATCAAAAGGTACAGCGATTTATATGAAGTTGTTCAAAAACGCTTTATTTTGCCAAGACAATGCGTTTCTCACTGTTACATGCATTTGAATGGGAAACTCGCCTGAAACAAAGTATAGGTTTTCATTATGTGAATAATTTTAAAATCTTAGCTCAAACGGCTGCAAAACCTGTTTGTCCAGCACGGGGATATTGAGTTCTATAAGATAAAGCCATAAACATGTTTGTCTGAGTCTTCTATCAAAAGTTACAGCGATTTATATGAAGTTGTTCAAAAACGCTTTATTTCGCCAAGACAATGCGTTTCTCACTGTTACATGCATTTGAATGGGAAACTCGCCTGAAACAAAGTATAGGTTTTCATTATGTGAATAATTTTAAAATCTTAGCTCAAACGGCTGCAAAACCTGTTCTGTTTGCCCAGCACGGGGATATTGAGTTCTATAAGATAAAGCCATAAACATGTTTGTCTGAGTCTTCTATCAAAAGTTACAGCGATTTATATGAAGTTGTTCAAAAACGCTTTATTTCGCCAAGACAATGCGTTTCTCACTGTTACATGCATTTGAATGGGAAACTCGCCTGAAACAAAGTATAGGTTTTCATTATGTGAATAATTTTAAAATCTTAGCTCAAACGGCTGCAAAACCTGTTTGCCCAGCACGGGGATATTGAGTTCTATAAGATAAAGCCATAAACATGTTTGTCTGAGTCTTCTATCAAAAGTTACAGCGATTTATATGAAGTTGTTCAAAAACGCTTTATTTCGCCAAGACAATGCGTTTCTCACTGTTACATGCATTTGAATGGGAAACTCGCCTGAAACAAAGTATAGGTTTTCATTATGTGAATAATTTTAAAATCTTAGCTCAAACGGCTGCAAAACCTGTTCTGTTTGCCCAGCACGGGGATATTGAGTTCTATAAGATAAAGCCATAAACATGTTTGTCTGAGTCTTCTATCAAAAGTTACAGCGATTTATATGAAGTTGTTCAAAAACGCTTTATTTCGCCAAGACAATGCGTTTCTCACTGTTACATGCATTTGAATGGGAAACTCGCCTGAAACAAAGTATAGGTTTTCATTATGTGAATAATTTTAAAATCTTAGCTCAAACGGCTGCAAAACCTGTTCTGTTTGCCCAGCACGGGGATATTGAGTTCTATAAGATAAAGCCATAAACATGTTTGTCTGAGTCTTCTATCAAAAGTTACAGCGATTTATATGAAGTTGTTCAAAAACGCTTTATTTCGCCAAGACAATGCGTTTCTCACTGTTACATGCATTTGAATGGGAAACTCGCCTGAAACAAAGTATAGGTTTTCATTATGTGAATAATTTTAAAATCTTAGCTCAAACGGCTGCAAAACCTGTTCTGTTTGCCCAGCACGGGGATATTGAGTTCTATAAGATAAAGCCATAAACATGTTTGTCTGAGTCTTCTATCAAAAGTTACAGCGATTTATATGAAGTTGTTCAAAAACGCTTTATTTCGCCAAGACAATGCGTTTCTCACTGTTACATGCATTTGAATGGGAAACTCGCCTGAAACAAAGTATAGGTTTTCATTATGTGAATAATTTTAAAATCTTAGCTCAAACGGCTGCAAAACCTGTTCTGTTTGCCCAGCACGGGGATATTGAGTTCTATAAGATAAAGCCATAAACATGTTTGTCTGAGTCTTCTATCAAAAGTTACAGCGATTTATATGAAGTTGTTCAAAAACGCTTTATTTCGCCAAGACAATGCGTTTCTCACTGTTACATGCATTTGAATGGGAAACTCGCCTGAAACAAAGTATAGGTTTTCATTATGTAAATAATTTTAAAATCTTAGCTCAAACGGCTGCAAAACCTGTTCTGTTTGCCCAGCACGGGGATATTGAGTTCTATAAGATAAAGCCATAAACATGTTTGTCTGAGTCTTCTATCAAAAGTTACAGCGATTTATATGAAGTTGTTCAAAAACGCTTTATTTCGCCAAGACAATGCGTTTCTCACTGTTACATGCATTTGAATGGGAAACTCGCCTGAAACAAAGTATAGGTTTTCATTATGTGAATAATTTTAAAATCTTAGCTCAAACGGCTGCAAAACCTGTTTGCCCAGCACGGGGATATTGAGTTCTATAAGATAAAGCCATAAACATGTTTGTCTGAGTCTTCTATCAAAAGTTACAGCGATTTATATGAAGTTGTTCAAAAACGCTTTATTTCGCCAAGACAATGCGTTTCTCACTGTTACATGCATTTGAATGGGAAACTCGCCTGAGACAAAGTATAGGTTTTCATTATGTGAATAATTTTAAAATCTTAGCTCAAACGGCTGCAAAACCTGTTTGCCCAGCACGGGGATATTGAGTTCTATAAGATAAAGCCATAAACATGTTTGTCTGAGTCTTCTATCAAAAGTTACAGCGATTTATATGAAGTTGTTCAAAAACGCTTTATTTCGCCAAGACAATGCGTTTCTCACTGTTACATGCATTTGAATGGGAAACTCGCCTGAAACAAAGTATAGGTTTTCATTATGTGAATAATTTTAAAATCTTAGCTCAAACGGCTGCAAAACCTGTTTGCCCAGCACGGGGATATTGAGTTCTATAAGATAAAGCCATAAACATGTTTGTCTGAGTCTTCTATCAAAAGTTACAGCGATTTATATGAAGTTGTTCAAAAACGCTTTATTTCGCCAAGACAATGCGTTTCTCACTGTTACATGCATTTGAATGGGAAACTCGCCTGAAACAAAGTATAGGTTTTCATTATGTGAATAATTTTAAAATCTTAGCTCAAACGGCTGCAAAACCTGTTTGCCCAGCACGGGGATATTGAGTTCTATAAGATAAAGCCATAAACATGTTTGTCTGAGTCTTCTATCAAAAGTTACAGCGATTTATATGAAGTTGTTCAAAAACGCTTTATTTCGCCAAGACAATGCGTTTCTCACTGTTACATGCATTTGAATGGGAAACTCGCCTGAAACAAAGTATAGGTTTTCATTATGTGAATAATTTTAAAATCTTAGCTCAAACGGCTGCAAAACCTGTTTGTCCAGCACGGGGATATTGAGTTCTATAAGATAAAGCCATAAACATGTTTGTCTGAGTCTTCTATCAAAAGTTACAGCGATTTATATGAAGTTGTTCAAAAACGCTTTATTTCGCCAAGACAATGCGTTTCTCACTGTTACATGCATTTGAATGGGAAACTCGCCTGAAACAAAGTATAGGTTTTCATTATGTGAATAATTTTAAAATCTTAGCTCAAACGGCTGCAAAACCTGTTCTGTTTGCCCAGCACGGGGATATTGAGTTCTATAAGATAAAGCCATAAACATGTTTGTCTGAGTCTTCTATCAAAAGTTACAGCGATTTATATGAAGTTGTTCAAAAACGCTTTATTTCGCCAAGACAATGCGTTTCTCACTGTTACATGCATTTGAATGGGAAACTCGCCTGAAACAAAGTATAGGTTTTCATTATGTGAATAATTTTAAAATCTTAGCTCAAACGGCTGCAAAACCTGTTCTGTTTGCCCAGCACGGGGATATTGAGTTCTATAAGATAAAGCCATAAACATGTTTGTCTGAGTCTTCTATCAAAAGTTACAGCGATTTATATGAAGTTGTTCAAAAACGCTTTATTTCGCCAAGACAATGCGTTTCTCACTGTTACATGCATTTGAATGGGAAACTCGCCTGAAACAAAGTATAGGTTTTCATTATGTGAATAATTTTAAAATCTTAGCTCAAACGGCTGCAAAACCTGTTCTGTTTGCCCAGCACGGGGATATTGAGTTCTATAAGATAAAGCCATAAACATGTTTGTCTGAGTCTTCTATCAAAAGTTACAGCGATTTATATGAAGTTGTTCAAAAACGCTTTATTTCGCCAAGACAATGCGTTTCTCACTGTTACATGCATTTGAATGGGAAACTCGCCTGAAACAAAGTATAGGTTTTCATTATGTGAATAATTTTAAAATCTTAGCTCAAACGGCTGCAAAACCTGTTCTGTTTGCCCAGCACGGGGATATTGAGTTCTATAAGATAAAGCCATAAACATGTTTGTCTGAGTCTTCTATCAAAAGTTACAGCGATTTATATGAAGTTGTTCAAAAACGCTTTATTTCGCCAAGACAATGCGTTTCTCACTGTTACATGCATTTGAATGGGAAACTCGCCTGAAACAAAGTATAGGTTTTCATTATGTGAATAATTTTAAAATCTTAGCTCAAACGGCTGCAAAACCTGTTCTGTTTGCCCAGCACGGGGATATTGAGTTCTATAAGATAAAGCCATAAACATGTTTGTCTGAGTCTTCTATCAAAAGTTACAGCGATTTATATGAAGTTGTTCAAAAACGCTTTATTTCGCCAAGACAATGCGTTTCTCACTGTTACATGCATTTGAATGGGAAACTCGCCTGAAACAAAGTATAGGTTTTCATTATGTGAATAATTTTAAAATCTTAGCTCAAACGGCTGCAAAACCTGTTTGCCCAGCACGGGGATATTGAGTTCTATAAGATAAAGCCATAAACATGTTTGTCTGAGTCTTCTATCAAAAGTTACAGCGATTTATATGAAGTTGTTCAAAAACGCTTTATTTCGCCAAGACAATGCGTTTCTCACTGTTACATGCATTTGAATGGGAAACTCGCCTGAAACAAAGTATAGGTTTTCATTATGTGAATAATTTTAAAATCTTAGCTCAAACGGCTGCAAAACCTGTTTGCCCAGCACGGGGATATTGAGTTCTATAAGATAAAGCCATAAACATGTTTGTCTGAGTCTTCTATCAAAAGGTACAGCGATTTATATGAAGTTGTTCAAAAACGCTTTATTTTGCCAAGACAATGCGTTTCTCACTGTTACATGCATTTGAATGGGAAACTCGCCTGAAACAAAGTATAGGTTTTCATTATGTGAATAATTTTAAAATCTTAGCTCAAACGGCTGCAAAACCTGTTTGTCCAGCACGGGGATATTGAGTTCTATAAGATAAAGCCATAAACATGTTTGTCTGAGTCTTCTATCAAAAGTTACAGCGATTTATATGAAGTTGTTCAAAAACGCTTTATTTCGCCAAGACAATGCGTTTCTCACTGTTACATGCATTTGAATGGGAAACTCGCCTGAAACAAAGTATAGGTTTTCATTATGTGAATAATTTTAAAATCTTAGCTCAAACGGCTGCAAAACCTGTTCTGTTTGCCCAGCACGGGGATATTGAGTTCTATAAGATAAAGCCATAAACATGTTTGTCTGAGTCTTCTATCAAAAGTTACAGCGATTTATATGAAGTTGTTCAAAAACGCTTTATTTCGCCAAGACAATGCGTTTCTCACTGTTACATGCATTTGAATGGGAAACTCGCCTGAAACAAAGTATAGGTTTTCATTATGTGAATAATTTTAAAATCTTAGCTCAAACGGCTGCAAAACCTGTTTGCCCAGCACGGGGATATTGAGTTCTATAAGATAAAGCCATAAACATGTTTGTCTGAGTCTTCTATCAAAAGTTACAGCGATTTATATGAAGTTGTTCAAAAACGCTTTATTTCGCCAAGACAATGCGTTTCTCACTGTTACATGCATTTGAATGGGAAACTCGCCTGAAACAAAGTATAGGTTTTCATTATGTGAATAATTTTAAAATCTTAGCTCAAACGGCTGCAAAACCTGTTCTGTTTGCCCAGCACGGGGATATTGAGTTCTATAAGATAAAGCCATAAACATGTTTGTCTGAGTCTTCTATCAAAAGTTACAGCGATTTATATGAAGTTGTTCAAAAACGCTTTATTTCGCCAAGACAATGCGTTTCTCACTGTTACATGCATTTGAATGGGAAACTCGCCTGAAACAAAGTATAGGTTTTCATTATGTGAATAATTTTAAAATCTTAGCTCAAACGGCTGCAAAACCTGTTCTGTTTGCCCAGCACGGGGATATTGAGTTCTATAAGATAAAGCCATAAACATGTTTGTCTGAGTCTTCTATCAAAAGTTACAGCGATTTATATGAAGTTGTTCAAAAACGCTTTATTTCGCCAAGACAATGCGTTTCTCACTGTTACATGCATTTGAATGGGAAACTCGCCTGAAACAAAGTATAGGTTTTCATTATGTGAATAATTTTAAAATCTTAGCTCAAACGGCTGCAAAACCTGTTTGCCCAGCACGGGGATATTGAGTTCTATAAGATAAAGCCATAAACATGTTTGTCTGAGTCTTCTATCAAAAGTTACAGCGATTTATATGAAGTTGTTCAAAAACGCTTTATTTCGCCAAGACAATGCGTTTCTCACTGTTACATGCATTTGAATGGGAAACTCGCCTGAAACAAAGTATAGGTTTTCATTATGTGAATAATTTTAAAATCTTAGCTCAAACGGCTGCAAAACCTGTTCTGTTTGCCCAGCACGGGGATATTGAGTTCTATAAGATAAAGCCATAAACATGTTTGTCTGAGTCTTCTATCAAAAGTTACAGCGATTTATATGAAGTTGTTCAAAAACGCTTTATTTCGCCAAGACAATGCGTTTCTCACTGTTACATGCATTTGAATGGGAAACTCGCCTGAGACAAAGTATAGGTTTTCATTATGTGAATAATTTTAAAATCTTAGCTCAAACGGCTGCAAAACCTGTTCTGTTTGCCCAGCACGGGGATATTGAGTTCTATAAGATAAAGCCATAAACATGTTTGTCTGAGTCTTCTATCAAAAGTTACAGCGATTTATATGAAGTTGTACAAAAACGCTTTATTTCGCCAAGACAGTGTGTTTCTCACTGTTACATGCATTTGAATGGGAAACTCGCCTGAAACAAAGTATAGGTTTTCATTATGTGAATAATTTTAAAATCTTAGCTCAAACGGCTGCAAAACCTGTTTGCCCAGCACGGGGATATTGAGTTCTATAAGATAAAGCCATAAACATGTTTGTCTGAGTCTTCTATCAAAAGTTACAGCGATTTATATGAAGTTGTTCAAAAACGCTTTATTTCGCCAAGACAATGCGTTTCTCACTGTTACATGCATTTGAATGGGAAACTCGCCTGAGACAAAGTATAGGTTTTCATTATGTGAATAATTTTAAAATCTTAGCTCAAACGGCTGCAAAACCTGTTCTGTTTGCCCAGCACGGGGATATTGAGTTCTATAAGATAAAGCCATAAACATGTTTGTCTGAGTCTTCTATCAAAAGTTACAGCGATTTATATGAAGTTGTACAAAAACGCTTTATTTCGCCAAGACAGTGTGTTTCTCACTGTTACATGCATTTGAATGGGAAACTCGCCTGAAACAAAGTATAGGTTTTCATTATGTGAATAATTTTAAAATCTTAGCTCAAACGGCTGCAAAACCTGTTTGCCCAGCACGGGGATATTGAGTTCTATAAGATAAAGCCATAAACATGTTTGTCTGAGTCTTCTATCAAAAGTTACAGCGATTTATATGAAGTTGTTCAAAAACGCTTTATTTCGCCAAGACAATGCGTTTCTCACTGTTACATGCATTTGAATGGGAAACTCGCCTGAAACAAAGTATAGGTTTTCATTATGTGAATAATTTTAAAATCTTAGCTCAAACGGCTGCAAAACCTGTTTGCCCAGCACGGGGATATTGAGTTCTATAAGATAAAGCCATAAACATGTTTGTCTGAGTCTTCTATCAAAAGTTACAGCGATTTATATGAAGTTGTTCAAAAACGCTTTATTTCGCCAAGACAATGCGTTTCTCACTGTTACATGCTGTTACATGCATTTGAATGGGAAACTCGCCTGAAACAAAGTATAGGTTTTCATTATGTGAATAATTTTAAAATCTTAGCTCAAACGGCTGCAAAACCTGTTCTGTTTGCCCAGCACGGGGATATTGAGTTCTATAAGATAAAGCCATAAACATGTTTGTCTGAGTCTTCTATCAAAAGTTACAGCGATTTATATGAAGTTGTTCAAAAACGCTTTATTTCGCCAAGACAATGCGTTTCTCACTGTTACATGCATTTGAATGGGAAACTCGCCTGAAACAAAGTATAGGTTTTCATTATGTGAATAATTTTAAAATCTTAGCTCAAACGGCTGCAAAACCTGTTTGCCCAGCACGGGGATATTGAGTTCTATAAGATAAAGCCATAAACATGTTTGTCTGAGTCTTCTATCAAAAGTTACAGCGATTTATATGAAGTTGTTCAAAAACGCTTTATTTCGCCAAGACAATGCGTTTCTCACTGTTACATGCATTTGAATGGGAAACTCGCCTGAAACAAAGTATAGGTTTTCATTATGTGAATAATTTTAAAATCTTAGCTCAAACGGCTGCAAAACCTGTTTGTCCAGCACGGGGATATTGAGTTCTATAAGATAAAGCCATAAACATGTTTGTCTGAGTCTTCTATCAAAAGTTACAGCGATTTATATGAAGTTGTTCAAAAACGCTTTATTTCGCCAAGACAATGCGTTTCTCACTGTTACATGCATTTGAATGGGAAACTCGCCTGAAACAAAGTATAGGTTTTCATTATGTGAATAATTTTAAAATCTTAGCTCAAACGGCTGCAAAACCTGTTCTGTTTGCCCAGCACGGGGATATTGAGTTCTATAAGATAAAGCCATAAACATGTTTGTCTGAGTCTTCTATCAAAAGTTACAGCGATTTATATGAAGTTGTTCAAAAACGCTTTATTTCGCCAAGACAATGCGTTTCTCACTGTTACATGCATTTGAATGGGAAACTCGCCTGAAACAAAGTATAGGTTTTCATTATGTGAATAATTTTAAAATCTTAGCTCAAACGGCTGCAAAACCTGTTTGCCCAGCACGGGGATATTGAGTTCTATAAGATAAAGCCATAAACATGTTTGTCTGAGTCTTCTATCAAAAGGTACAGCGATTTATATGAAGTTGTTCAAAAACGCTTTATTTTGCCAAGACAATGCGTTTCTCACTGTTACATGCATTTGAATGGGAAACTCGCCTGAAACAAAGTATAGGTTTTCATTATGTGAATAATTTTAAAATCTTAGCTCAAACGGCTGCAAAACCTGTTTGTCCAGCACGGGGATATTGAGTTCTATAAGATAAAGCCATAAACATGTTTGTCTGAGTCTTCTATCAAAAGTTACAGCGATTTATATGAAGTTGTTCAAAAACGCTTTATTTCGCCAAGACAATGCGTTTCTCACTGTTACATGCATTTGAATGGGAAACTCGCCTGAAACAAAGTATAGGTTTTCATTATGTGAATAATTTTAAAATCTTAGCTCAAACGGCTGCAAAACCTGTTCTGTTTGCCCAGCACGGGGATATTGAGTTCTATAAGATAAAGCCATAAACATGTTTGTCTGAGTCTTCTATCAAAAGTTACAGCGATTTATATGAAGTTGTTCAAAAACGCTTTATTTCGCCAAGACAATGCGTTTCTCACTGTTACATGCATTTGAATGGGAAACTCGCCTGAAACAAAGTATAGGTTTTCATTATGTGAATAATTTTAAAATCTTAGCTCAAACGGCTGCAAAACCTGTTTGCCCAGCACGGGGATATTGAGTTCTATAAGATAAAGCCATAAACATGTTTGTCTGAGTCTTCTATCAAAAGTTACAGCGATTTATATGAAGTTGTTCAAAAACGCTTTATTTCGCCAAGACAATGCGTTTCTCACTGTTACATGCATTTGAATGGGAAACTCGCCTGAAACAAAGTATAGGTTTTCATTATGTGAATAATTTTAAAATCTTAGCTCAAACGGCTGCAAAACCTGTTCTGTTTGCCCAGCACGGGGATATTGAGTTCTATAAGATAAAGCCATAAACATGTTTGTCTGAGTCTTCTATCAAAAGTTACAGCGATTTATATGAAGTTGTTCAAAAACGCTTTATTTCGCCAAGACAATGCGTTTCTCACTGTTACATGCATTTGAATGGGAAACTCGCCTGAAACAAAGTATAGGTTTTCATTATGTGAATAATTTTAAAATCTTAGCTCAAACGGCTGCAAAACCTGTTCTGTTTGCCCAGCACGGGGATATTGAGTTCTATAAGATAAAGCCATAAACATGTTTGTCTGAGTCTTCTATCAAAAGTTACAGCGATTTATATGAAGTTGTTCAAAAACGCTTTATTTCGCCAAGACAATGCGTTTCTCACTGTTACATGCATTTGAATGGGAAACTCGCCTGAAACAAAGTATAGGTTTTCATTATGTGAATAATTTTAAAATCTTAGCTCAAACGGCTGCAAAACCTGTTCTGTTTGCCCAGCACGGGGATATTGAGTTCTATAAGATAAAGCCATAAACATGTTTGTCTGAGTCTTCTATCAAAAGTTACAGCGATTTATATGAAGTTGTTCAAAAACGCTTTATTTCGCCAAGACAATGCGTTTCTCACTGTTACATGCATTTGAATGGGAAACTCGCCTGAAACAAAGTATAGGTTTTCATTATGTGAATAATTTTAAAATCTTAGCTCAAACGGCTGCAAAACCTGTTCTGTTTGCCCAGCACGGGGATATTGAGTTCTATAAGATAAAGCCATAAACATGTTTGTCTGAGTCTTCTATCAAAAGTTACAGCGATTTATATGAAGTTGTTCAAAAACGCTTTATTTCGCCAAGACAATGCGTTTCTCACTGTTACATGCATTTGAATGGGAAACTCGCCTGAAACAAAGTATAGGTTTTCATTATGTGAATAATTTTAAAATCTTAGCTCAAACGGCTGCAAAACCTGTTTGCCCAGCACGGGGATATTGAGTTCTATAAGATAAAGCCATAAACATGTTTGTCTGAGTCTTCTATCAAAAGTTACAGCGATTTATATGAAGTTGTTCAAAAACGCTTTATTTCGCCAAGACAATGCGTTTCTCACTGTTACATGCATTTGAATGGGAAACTCGCCTGAAACAAAGTATAGGTTTTCATTATGTGAATAATTTTAAAATCTTAGCTCAAACGGCTGCAAAACCTGTTCTGTTTGCCCAGCACGGGGATATTGAGTTCTATAAGATAAAGCCATAAACATGTTTGTCTGAGTCTTCTATCAAAAGTTACAGCGATTTATATGAAGTTGTTCAAAAACGCTTTATTTCGCCAAGACAATGCGTTTCTCACTGTTACATGCATTTGAATGGGAAACTCGCCTGAGACAAAGTATAGGTTTTCATTATGTGAATAATTTTAAAATCTTAGCTCAAACGGCTGCAAAACCTGTTTGCCCAGCACGGGGATATTGAGTTCTATAAGATAAAGCCATAAACATGTTTGTCTGAGTCTTCTATCAAAAGTTACAGCGATTTATATGAAGTTGTACAAAAACGCTTTATTTCGCCAAGACAGTGTGTTTCTCACTGTTACATGCATTTGAATGGGAAACTCGCCTGAAACAAAGTATAGGTTTTCATTATGTGAATAATTTTAAAATCTTAGCTCAAACGGCTGCAAAACCTGTTCTGTTTGCCCAGCACGGGGATATTGAGTTCTATAAGATAAAGCCATAAACATGTTTGTCTGAGTCTTCTATCAAAAGTTACAGCGATTTATATGAAGTTGTACAAAAACGCTTTATTTCGCCAAGACAGTGTGTTTCTCACTGTTACATGCATTTGAATGGGAAACTCGCCTGAAACAAAGTATAGGTTTTCATTATGTGAATAATTTTAAAATCTTAGCTCAAACGGCTGCAAAACCTGTTTGCCCAGCACGGGGATATTGAGTTCTATAAGATAAAGCCATAAACATGTTTGTCTGAGTCTTCTATCAAAAGTTACAGCGATTTATATGAAGTTGTTCAAAAACGCTTTATTTCGCCAAGACAATGCGTTTCTCACTGTTACATGCATTTGAATGGGAAACTCGCCTGAAACAAAGTATAGGTTTTCATTATGTGAATAATTTTAAAATCTTAGCTCAAACGGCTGCAAAACCTGTTTGCCCAGCACGGGGATATTGAGTTCTATAAGATAAAGCCATAAACATGTTTGTCTGAGTCTTCTATCAAAAGTTACAGCGATTTATATGAAGTTGTTCAAAAACGCTTTATTTCGCCAAGACAATG
Source organism: Rhamphochromis sp. 'chilingali' (assembly GCF_963969265.1). Classification (NCBI taxonomy): domain Eukaryota; kingdom Metazoa; phylum Chordata; class Actinopteri; order Cichliformes; family Cichlidae; genus Rhamphochromis; species Rhamphochromis sp. 'chilingali'. The sequence continues at coordinate 29,805,534 of NC_137945.1, read as the reverse complement.
CGTTTCTCACTGTTACATGCATTTGAATGGGAAACTCGCCTGAAACAAAGTATAGGTTTTCATTATGTGAATAATTTTAAAATCTTAGCTCAAACGGCTGCAAAACCTGTTTGTCCAGCACGGGGATATTGAGTTCTATAAGATAAAGCCATAAACATGTTTGTCTGAGTCTTCTATCAAAAGTTACAGCGATTTATATGAAGTTGTTCAAAAACGCTTTATTTCGCCAAGACAATGCGTTTCTCACTGTTACATGGATTTGAATGGGAAACTCGCCTGAAACAAAGTATAGGTTTTCATTATGTGAATAATTTTAAAATCTTAGCTCAAACGGCTGCAAAACCTGTTCTGTTTGCCCAGCACGGGGATATTGAGTTCTATAAGATAAAGCCATAAACATGTTTGTCTGAGTCTTCTATCAAAAGTTACAGCGATTTATATGAAGTTGTTCAAAAACGCTTTATTTCGCCAAGACAATGCGTTTCTCACTGTTACATGCATTTGAATGGGAAACTCGCCTGAAACAAAGTATAGGTTTTCATTATGTGAATAATTTTAAAATCTTAGCTCAAACGGCTGCAAAACCTGTTCTGTTTGCCCAGCACGGGGATATTGAGTTCTATAAGATAAAGCCATAAACATGTTTGTCTGAGTCTTCTATCAAAAGTTACAGCGATTTATATGAAGTTGTTCAAAAACGCTTTATTTCGCCAAGACAATGCGTTTCTCACTGTTACATGCATTTGAATGGGAAACTCGCCTGAAACAAAGTATAGGTTTTCATTATGTGAATAATTTTAAAATCTTAGCTCAAACGGCTGCAAAACCTGTTCTGTTTGCCCAGCACGGGGATATTGAGTTCTATAAGATAAAGCCATAAACATGTTTGTCTGAGTCTTCTATCAAAAGTTACAGCGATTTATATGAAGTTGTTCAAAAACGCTTTATTTCGCCAAGACAATGCGTTTCTCACTGTTACATGCATTTGAATGGGAAACTCGCCTGAAACAAAGTATAGGTTTTCATTATGTGAATAATTTTAAAATCTTAGCTCAAACGGCTGCAAAACCTGTTCTGTTTGCCCAGCACGGGGATATTGAGTTCTATAAGATAAAGCCATAAACATGTTTGTCTGAGTCTTCTATCAAAAGTTACAGCGATTTATATGAAGTTGTTCAAAAACGCTTTATTTCGCCAAGACAATGCGTTTCTCACTGTTACATGCATTTGAATGGGAAACTCGCCTGAAACAAAGTATAGGTTTTCATTATGTGAATAATTTTAAAATCTTAGCTCAAACGGCTGCAAAACCTGTTTGCCCAGCACGGGGATATTGAGTTCTATAAGATAAAGCCATAAACATGTTTGTCTGAGTCTTCTATCAAAAGTTACAGCGATTTATATGAAGTTGTTCAAAAACGCTTTATTTCGCCAAGACAATGCGTTTCTCACTGTTACATGCATTTGAATGGGAAACTCGCCTGAAACAAAGTATAGGTTTTCATTATGTGAATAATTTTAAAATCTTAGCTCAAACGGCTGCAAAACCTGTTCTGTTTGCCCAGCACGGGGATATTGAGTTCTATAAGATAAAGCCATAAACATGTTTGTCTGAGTCTTCTATCAAAAGTTACAGCGATTTATATGAAGTTGTTCAAAAACGCTTTATTTCGCCAAGACAATGCGTTTCTCACTGTTACATGCATTTGAATGGGAAACTCGCCTGAAACAAAGTATAGGTTTTCATTATGTGAATAATTTTAAAATCTTAGCTCAAACGGCTGCAAAACCTGTTCTGTTTGCCCAGCACGGGGATATTGAGTTCTATAAGATAAAGCCATAAACATGTTTGTCTGAGTCTTCTATCAAAAGTTACAGCGATTTATATGAAGTTGTTCAAAAACGCTTTATTTCGCCAAGACAATGCGTTTCTCACTGTTACATGCATTTGAATGGGAAACTCGCCTGAAACAAAGTATAGGTTTTCATTATGTGAATAATTTTAAAATCTTAGCTCAAACGGCTGCAAAACCTGTTCTGTTTGCCCAGCACGGGGATATTGAGTTCTATAAGATAAAGCCATAAACATGTTTGTCTGAGTCTTCTATCAAAAGTTACAGCGATTTATATGAAGTTGTTCAAAAACGCTTTATTTCGCCAAGACAATGCGTTTCTCACTGTTACATGCATTTGAATGGGAAACTCGCCTGAAACAAAGTATAGGTTTTCATTATGTGAATAATTTTAAAATCTTAGCTCAAACGGCTGCAAAACCTGTTCTGTTTGCCCAGCACGGGGATATTGAGTTCTATAAGATAAAGCCATAAACATGTTTGTCTGAGTCTTCTATCAAAAGTTACAGCGATTTATATGAAGTTGTTCAAAAACGCTTTATTTCGCCAAGACAATGCGTTTCTCACTGTTACATGCATTTGAATGGGAAACTCGCCTGAAACAAAGTATAGGTTTTCATTATGTGAATAATTTTAAAATCTTAGCTCAAACGGCTGCAAAACCTGTTCTGTTTGCCCAGCACGGGGATATTGAGTTCTATAAGATAAAGCCATAAACATGTTTGTCTGAGTCTTCTATCAAAAGTTACAGCGATTTATATGAAGTTGTTCAAAAACGCTTTATTTCGCCAAGACAATGCGTTTCTCACTGTTACATGCATTTGAATGGGAAACTCGCCTGAAACAAAGTATAGGTTTTCATTATGTGAATAATTTTAAAATCTTAGCTCAAACGGCTGCAAAACCTGTTTGCCCAGCACGGGGATATTGAGTTCTATAAGATAAAGCCATAAACATGTTTGTCTGAGTCTTCTATCAAAAGTTACAGCGATTTATATGAAGTTGTTCAAAAACGCTTTATTTCGCCAAGACAATGCGTTTCTCACTGTTACATGCATTTGAATGGGAAACTCGCCTGAAACAAAGTATAGGTTTTCATTATGTGAATAATTTTAAAATCTTAGCTCAAACGGCTGCAAAACCTGTTCTGTTTGCCCAGCACGGGGATATTGAGTTCTATAAGATAAAGCCATAAACATGTTTGTCTGAGTCTTCTATCAAAAGTTACAGCGATTTATATGAAGTTGTTCAAAAACGCTTTATTTCGCCAAGACAATGCGTTTCTCACTGTTACATGCATTTGAATGGGAAACTCGCCTGAAACAAAGTATAGGTTTTCATTATGTGAATAATTTTAAAATCTTAGCTCAAACGGCTGCAAAACCTGTTTGCCCAGCACGGGGATATTGAGTTCTATAAGATAAAGCCATAAACATGTTTGTCTGAGTCTTCTATCAAAAGGTACAGCGATTTATATGAAGTTGTTCAAAAACGCTTTATTTTGCCAAGACAATGCGTTTCTCACTGTTACATGCATTTGAATGGGAAACTCGCCTGAAACAAAGTATAGGTTTTCATTATGTGAATAATTTTAAAATCTTAGCTCAAACGGCTGCAAAACCTGTTTGTCCAGCACGGGGATATTGAGTTCTATAAGATAAAGCCATAAACATGTTTGTCTGAGTCTTCTATCAAAAGTTACAGCGATTTATATGAAGTTGTTCAAAAACGCTTTATTTCGCCAAGACAATGCGTTTCTCACTGTTACATGCATTTGAATGGGAAACTCGCCTGAAACAAAGTATAGGTTTTCATTATGTGAATAATTTTAAAATCTTAGCTCAAACGGCTGCAAAACCTGTTCTGTTTGCCCAGCACGGGGATATTGAGTTCTATAAGATAAAGCCATAAACATGTTTGTCTGAGTCTTCTATCAAAAGTTACAGCGATTTATATGAAGTTGTTCAAAAACGCTTTATTTCGCCAAGACAATGCGTTTCTCACTGTTACATGCATTTGAATGGGAAACTCGCCTGAAACAAAGTATAGGTTTTCATTATGTGAATAATTTTAAAATCTTAGCTCAAACGGCTGCAAAACCTGTTTGCCCAGCACGGGGATATTGAGTTCTATAAGATAAAGCCATAAACATGTTTGTCTGAGTCTTCTATCAAAAGTTACAGCGATTTATATGAAGTTGTTCAAAAACGCTTTATTTCGCCAAGACAATGCGTTTCTCACTGTTACATGCATTTGAATGGGAAACTCGCCTGAAACAAAGTATAGGTTTTCATTATGTGAATAATTTTAAAATCTTAGCTCAAACGGCTGCAAAACCTGTTTGCCCAGCACGGGGATATTGAGTTCTATAAGATAAAGCCATAAACATGTTTGTCTGAGTCTTCTATCAAAAGTTACAGCGATTTATATGAAGTTGTTCAAAAACGCTTTATTTCGCCAAGACAATGCGTTTCTCACTGTTACATGCATTTGAATGGGAAACTCGCCTGAAACAAAGTATAGGTTTTCATTATGTGAATAATTTTAAAATCTTAGCTCAAACGGCTGCAAAACCTGTTCTGTTTGCCCAGCACGGGGATATTGAGTTCTATAAGATAAAGCCATAAACATGTTTGTCTGAGTCTTCTATCAAAAGTTACAGCGATTTATATGAAGTTGTTCAAAAACGCTTTATTTCGCCAAGACAATGCGTTTCTCACTGTTACATGCATTTGAATGGGAAACTCGCCTGAAACAAAGTATAGGTTTTCATTATGTGAATAATTTTAAAATCTTAGCTCAAACGGCTGCAAAACCTGTTCTGTTTGCCCAGCACGGGGATATTGAGTTCTATAAGATAAAGCCATAAACATGTTTGTCTGAGTCTTCTATCAAAAGTTACAGCGATTTATATGAAGTTGTTCAAAAACGCTTTATTTCGCCAAGACAATGCGTTTCTCACTGTTACATGCATTTGAATGGGAAACTCGCCTGAAACAAAGTATAGGTTTTCATTATGTGAATAATTTTAAAATCTTAGCTCAAACGGCTGCAAAACCTGTTTGCCCAGCACGGGGATATTGAGTTCTATAAGATAAAGCCATAAACATGTTTGTCTGAGTCTTCTATCAAAAGTTACAGCGATTTATATGAAGTTGTTCAAAAACGCTTTATTTCGCCAAGACAATGCGTTTCTCACTGTTACATGCATTTGAATGGGAAACTCGCCTGAAACAAAGTATAGGTTTTCATTATGTGAATAATTTTAAAATCTTAGCTCAAACGGCTGCAAAACCTGTTCTGTTTGCCCAGCACGGGGATATTGAGTTCTATAAGATAAAGCCATAAACATGTTTGTCTGAGTCTTCTATCAAAAGTTACAGCGATTTATATGAAGTTGTTCAAAAACGCTTTATTTCGCCAAGACAATGCGTTTCTCACTGTTACATGCATTTGAATGGGAAACTCGCCTGAGACAAAGTATAGGTTTTCATTATGTGAATAATTTTAAAATCTTAGCTCAAACGGCTGCAAAACCTGTTTGCCCAGCACGGGGATATTGAGTTCTATAAGATAAAGCCATAAACATGTTTGTCTGAGTCTTCTATCAAAAGTTACAGCGATTTATATGAAGTTGTACAAAAACGCTTTATTTCGCCAAGACAGTGTGTTTCTCACTGTTACATGCATTTGAATGGGAAACTCGCCTGAAACAAAGTATAGGTTTTCATTATGTGAATAATTTTAAAATCTTAGCTCAAACGGCTGCAAAACCTGTTCTGTTTGCCCAGCACGGGGATATTGAGTTCTATAAGATAAAGCCATAAACATGTTTGTCTGAGTCTTCTATCAAAAGTTACAGCGATTTATATGAAGTTGTACAAAAACGCTTTATTTCGCCAAGACAGTGTGTTTCTCACTGTTACATGCATTTGAATGGGAAACTCGCCTGAAACAAAGTATAGGTTTTCATTATGTGAATAATTTTAAAATCTTAGCTCAAACGGCTGCAAAACCTGTTCTGTTTGCCCAGCACGGGGATATTGAGTTCTATAAGATAAAGCCATAAACATGTTTGTCTGAGTCTTCTATCAAAAGTTACAGCGATTTATATGAAGTTGTTCAAAAACGCTTTATTTCGCCAAGACAATGCGTTTCTCACTGTTACATGCATTTGAATGGGAAACTCGCCTGAAACAAAGTATAGGTTTTCATTATGTGAATAATTTTAAAATCTTAGCTCAAACGGCTGCAAAACCTGTTCTGTTTGCCCAGCACGGGGATATTGAGTTCTATAAGATAAAGCCATAAACATGTTTGTCTGAGTCTTCTATCAAAAGTTACAGCGATTTATATGAAGTTGTTCAAAAACGCTTTATTTCGCCAAGACAATGCGTTTCTCACTGTTACATGCATTTGAATGGGAAACTCGCCTGAAACAAAGTATAGGTTTTCATTATGTGAATAATTTTAAAATCTTAGCTCAAACGGCTGCAAAACCTGTTCTGTTTGCCCAGCACGGGGATATTGAGTTCTATAAGATAAAGCCATAAACATGTTTGTCTGAGTCTTCTATCAAAAGTTACAGCGATTTATATGAAGTTGTTCAAAAACGCTTTATTTCGCCAAGACAATGCGTTTCTCACTGTTACATGCATTTGAATGGGAAACTCGCCTGAAACAAAGTATAGGTTTTCATTATGTGAATAATTTTAAAATCTTAGCTCAAACGGCTGCAAAACCTGTTTGCCCAGCACGGGGATATTGAGTTCTATAAGATAAAGCCATAAACATGTTTGTCTGAGTCTTCTATCAAAAGTTACAGCGATTTATATGAAGTTGTTCAAAAACGCTTTATTTCGCCAAGACAATGCGTTTCTCACTGTTACATGCATTTGAATGGGAAACTCGCCTGAAACAAAGTATAGGTTTTCATTATGTGAATAATTTTAAAATCTTAGCTCAAACGGCTGCAAAACCTGTTCTGTTTGCCCAGCACGGGGATATTGAGTTCTATAAGATAAAGCCATAAACATGTTTGTCTGAGTCTTCTATCAAAAGTTACAGCGATTTATATGAAGTTGTTCAAAAACGCTTTATTTCGCCAAGACAATGCGTTTCTCACTGTTACATGCATTTGAATGGGAAACTCGCCTGAGACAAAGTATAGGTTTTCATTATGTGAATAATTTTAAAATCTTAGCTCAAACGGCTGCAAAACCTGTTTGCCCAGCACGGGGATATTGAGTTCTATAAGATAAAGCCATAAACATGTTTGTCTGAGTCTTCTATCAAAAGTTACAGCGATTTATATGAAGTTGTACAAAAACGCTTTATTTCGCCAAGACAGTGTGTTTCTCACTGTTACATGCATTTGAATGGGAAACTCGCCTGAAACAAAGTATAGGTTTTCATTATGTGAATAATTTTAAAATCTTAGCTCAAACGGCTGCAAAACCTGTTCTGTTTGCCCAGCACGGGGATATTGAGTTCTATAAGATAAAGCCATAAACATGTTTGTCTGAGTCTTCTATCAAAAGTTACAGCGATTTATATGAAGTTGTACAAAAACGCTTTATTTCGCCAAGACAGTGTGTTTCTCACTGTTACATGCATTTGAATGGGAAACTCGCCTGAAACAAAGTATAGGTTTTCATTATGTGAATAATTTTAAAATCTTAGCTCAAACGGCTGCAAAACCTGTTTGCCCAGCACGGGGATATTGAGTTCTATAAGATAAAGCCATAAACATGTTTGTCTGAGTCTTCTATCAAAAGTTACAGCGATTTATATGAAGTTGTTCAAAAACGCTTTATTTCGCCAAGACAATGCGTTTCTCACTGTTACATGCATTTGAATGGGAAACTCGCCTGAAACAAAGTATAGGTTTTCATTATGTGAATAATTTTAAAATCTTAGCTCAAACGGCTGCAAAACCTGTTTGCCCAGCACGGGGATATTGAGTTCTATAAGATAAAGCCATAAACATGTTTGTCTGAGTCTTCTATCAAAAGTTACAGCGATTTATATGAAGTTGTTCAAAAACGCTTTATTTCGCCAAGACAATGCGTTTCTCACTGTTACATGCATTTGAATGGGAAACTCGCCTGAAACAAAGTATAGGTTTTCATTATGTGAATAATTTTAAAATCTTAGCTCAAACGGCTGCAAAACCTGTTTGTCCAGCACGGGGATATTGAGTTCTATAAGATAAAGCCATAAACATGTTTGTCTGAGTCTTCTATCAAAAGTTACAGCGATTTATATGAAGTTGTTCAAAAACGCTTTATTTCGCCAAGACAATGCGTTTCTCACTGTTACATGGATTTGAATGGGAAACTCGCCTGAAACAAAGTATAGGTTTTCATTATGTGAATAATTTTAAAATCTTAGCTCAAACGGCTGCAAAACCTGTTCTGTTTGCCCAGCACGGGGATATTGAGTTCTATAAGATAAAGCCATAAACATGTTTGTCTGAGTCTTCTATCAAAAGTTACAGCGATTTATATGAAGTTGTTCAAAAACGCTTTATTTCGCCAAGACAATGCGTTTCTCACTGTTACATGCATTTGAATGGGAAACTCGCCTGAGACAAAGTATAGGTTTTCATTATGTGAATAATTTTAAAATCTTAGCTCAAACGGCTGCAAAACCTGTTCTGTTTGCCCAGCACGGGGATATTGAGTTCTATAAGATAAAGCCATAAACATGTTTGTCTGAGTCTTCTATCAAAAGTTACAGCGATTTATATGAAGTTGTTCAAAAACGCTTTATTTCGCCAAGACAATGCGTTTCTCACTGTTACATGCATTTGAATGGGAAACTCGCCTGAAACAAAGTATAGGTTTTCATTATGTGAATAATTTTAAAATCTTAGCTCAAACGGCTGCAAAACCTGTTCTGTTTGCCCAGCACGGGGATATTGAGTTCTATAAGATAAAGCCATAAACATGTTTGTCTGAGTCTTCTATCAAAAGTTACAGCGATTTATATGAAGTTGTTCAAAAACGCTTTATTTCGCCAAGACAATGCGTTTCTCACTGTTACATGCATTTGAATGGGAAACTCGCCTGAAACAAAGTATAGGTTTTCATTATGTGAATAATTTTAAAATCTTAGCTCAAACGGCTGCAAAACCTGTTTGCCCAGCACGGGGATATTGAGTTCTATAAGATAAAGCCATAAACATGTTTGTCTGAGTCTTCTATCAAAAGTTACAGCGATTTATATGAAGTTGTTCAAAAACGCTTTATTTCGCCAAGACAATGCGTTTCTCACTGTTACATGCATTTGAATGGGAAACTCGCCTGAAACAAAGTATAGGTTTTCATTATGTGAATAATTTTAAAATCTTAGCTCAAACGGCTGCAAAACCTGTTCTGTTTGCCCAGCACGGGGATATTGAGTTCTATAAGATAAAGCCATAAACATGTTTGTCTGAGTCTTCTATCAAAAGTTACAGCGATTTATATGAAGTTGTTCAAAAACGCTTTATTTCGCCAAGACAATGCGTTTCTCACTGTTACATGCATTTGAATGGGAAACTCGCCTGAAACAAAGTATAGGTTTTCATTATGTGAATAATTTTAAAATCTTAGCTCAAACGGCTGCAAAACCTGTTTGCCCAGCACGGGGATATTGAGTTCTATAAGATAAAGCCATAAACATGTTTGTCTGAGTCTTCTATCAAAAGTTACAGCGATTTATATGAAGTTGTTCAAAAACGCTTTATTTCGCCAAGACAATGCGTTTCTCACTGTTACATGCATTTGAATGGGAAACTCGCCTGAAACAAAGTATAGGTTTTCATTATGTGAATAATTTTAAAATCTTAGCTCAAACGGCTGCAAAACCTGTTTGCCCAGCACGGGGATATTGAGTTCTATAAGATAAAGCCATAAACATGTTTGTCTGAGTCTTCTATCAAAAGGTACAGCGATTTATATGAAGTTGTTCAAAAACGCTTTATTTTGCCAAGACAATGCGTTTCTCACTGTTACATGCATTTGAATGGGAAACTCGCCTGAAACAAAGTATAGGTTTTCATTATGTGAATAATTTTAAAATCTTAGCTCAAACGGCTGCAAAACCTGTTTGTCCAGCACGGGGATATTGAGTTCTATAAGATAAAGCCATAAACATGTTTGTCTGAGTCTTCTATCAAAAGTTACAGCGATTTATATGAAGTTGTTCAAAAACGCTTTATTTCGCCAAGACAATGCGTTTCTCACTGTTACATGCATTTGAATGGGAAACTCGCCTGAAACAAAGTATAGGTTTTCATTATGTGAATAATTTTAAAATCTTAGCTCAAACGGCTGCAAAACCTGTTTGCCCAGCACGGGGATATTGAGTTCTATAAGATAAAGCCATAAACATGTTTGTCTGAGTCTTCTATCAAAAGTTACAGCGATTTATATGAAGTTGTTCAAAAACGCTTTATTTCGCCAAGACAATGCGTTTCTCACTGTTACATGCATTTGAATGGGAAACTCGCCTGAGACAAAGTATAGGTTTTCATTATGTGAATAATTTTAAAATCTTAGCTCAAACGGCTGCAAAACCTGTTTGCCCAGCACGGGGATATTGAGTTCTATAAGATAAAGCCATAAACATGTTTGTCTGAGTCTTCTATCAAAAGTTACAGCGATTTATATGAAGTTGTTCAAAAACGCTTTATTTCGCCAAGACAATGCGTTTCTCACTGTTACATGCATTTGAATGGGAAACTCGCCTGAAACAAAGTATAGGTTTTCATTATGTGAATAATTTTAAAATCTTAGCTCAAACGGCTGCAAAACCTGTTTGCCCAGCACGGGGATATTGAGTTCTATAAGATAAAGCCATAAACATGTTTGTCTGAGTCTTCTATCAAAAGTTACAGCGATTTATATGAAGTTGTTCAAAAACGCTTTATTTCGCCAAGACAATGCGTTTCTCACTGTTACATGCATTTGAATGGGAAACTCGCCTGAAACAAAGTATAGGTTTTCATTATGTGAATAATTTTAAAATCTTAGCTCAAACGGCTGCAAAACCTGTTTGCCCAGCACGGGGATATTGAGTTCTATAAGATAAAGCCATAAACATGTTTGTCTGAGTCTTCTATCAAAAGGTACAGCGATTTATATGAAGTTGTTCAAAAACGCTTTATTTTGCCAAGACAATGCGTTTCTCACTGTTACATGCATTTGAATGGGAAACTCGCCTGAAACAAAGTATAGGTTTTCATTATGTGAATAATTTTAAAATCTTAGCTCAAACGGCTGCAAAACCTGTTTGTCCAGCACGGGGATATTGAGTTCTATAAGATAAAGCCATAAACATGTTTGTCTGAGTCTTCTATCAAAAGTTACAGCGATTTATATGAAGTTGTTCAAAAACGCTTTATTTCGCCAAGACAATGCGTTTCTCACTGTTACATGCATTTGAATGGGAAACTCGCCTGAAACAAAGTATAGGTTTTCATTATGTGAATAATTTTAAAATCTTAGCTCAAACGGCTGCAAAACCTGTTTGCCCAGCACGGGGATATTGAGTTCTATAAGATAAAGCCATAAACATGTTTGTCTGAGTCTTCTATCAAAAGTTACAGCGATTTATATGAAGTTGTTCAAAAACGCTTTATTTCGCCAAGACAATGCGTTTCTCACTGTTACATGCATTTGAATGGGAAACTCGCCTGAGACAAAGTATAGGTTTTCATTATGTGAATAATTTTAAAATCTTAGCTCAAACGGCTGCAAAACCTGTTTGCCCAGCACGGGGATATTGAGTTCTATAAGATAAAGCCATAAACATGTTTGTCTGAGTCTTCTATCAAAAGTTACAGCGATTTATATGAAGTTGTTCAAAAACGCTTTATTTCGCCAAGACAATGCGTTTCTCACTGTTACATGCATTTGAATGGGAAACTCGCCTGAAACAAAGTATAGGTTTTCATTATGTGAATAATTTTAAAATCTTAGCTCAAACGGCTGCAAAACCTGTTTGCCCAGCACGGGGATATTGAGTTCTATAAGATAAAGCCATAAACATGTTTGTCTGAGTCTTCTATCAAAAGTTACAGCGATTTATATGAAGTTGTTCAAAAACGCTTTATTTCGCCAAGACAATGCGTTTCTCACTGTTACATGCATTTGAATGGGAAACTCGCCTGAGACAAAGTATAGGTTTTCATTATGTGAATAATTTTAAAATCTTAGCTCAAACGGCTGCAAAACCTGTTTGCCCAGCACGGGGATATTGAGTTCTATAAGATAAAGCCATAAACATGTTTGTCTGAGTCTTCTATCAAAAGTTACAGCGATTTATATGAAGTTGTTCAAAAACGCTTTATTTCGCCAAGACAATGCGTTTCTCACTGTTACATGCATTTGAATGGGAAACTCGCCTGAAACAAAGTATAGGTTTTCATTATGTGAATAATTTTAAAATCTTAGCTCAAACGGCTGCAAAACCTGTTTGCCCAGCACGGGGATATTGAGTTCTATAAGATAAAGCCATAAACATGTTTGTCTGAGTCTTCTATCAAAAGGTACAGCGATTTATATGAAGTTGTTCAAAAACGCTTTATTTTGCCAAGACAATGCGTTTCTCACTGTTACATGCATTTGAATGGGAAACTCGCCTGAAACAAAGTATAGGTTTTCATTATGTGAATAATTTTAAAATCTTAGCTCAAACGGCTGCAAAACCTGTTTGTCCAGCACGGGGATATTGAGTTCTATAAGATAAAGCCATAAACATGTTTGTCTGAGTCTTCTATCAAAAGTTACAGCGATTTATATGAAGTTGTTCAAAAACGCTTTATTTCGCCAAGACAATGCGTTTCTCACTGTTACATGCATTTGAATGGGAAACTCGCCTGAAACAAAGTATAGGTTTTCATTATGTGAATAATTTTAAAATCTTAGCTCAAACGGCTGCAAAACCTGTTTGCCCAGCACGGGGATATTGAGTTCTATAAGATAAAGCCATAAACATGTTTGTCTGAGTCTTCTATCAAAAGTTACAGCGATTTATATGAAGTTGTTCAAAAACGCTTTATTTCGCCAAGACAATGCGTTTCTCACTGTTACATGCATTTGAATGGGAAACTCGCCTGAAACAAAGTATAGGTTTTCATTATGTGAATAATTTTAAAATCTTAGCTCAAACGGCTGCAAAACCTGTTTGCCCAGCACGGGGATATTGAGTTCTATAAGATAAAGCCATAAACATGTTTGTCTGAGTCTTCTATCAAAAGTTACAGCGATTTATATGAAGTTGTTCAAAAACGCTTTATTTCGCCAAGACAATGCGTTTCTCACTGTTACATGCATTTGAATGGGAAACTCGCCTGAGACAAAGTATAGGTTTTCATTATGTGAATAATTTTAAAATCTTAGCTCAAACGGCTGCAAAACCTGTTTGCCCAGCACGGGGATATTGAGTTCTATAAGATAAAGCCATAAACATGTTTGTCTGAGTCTTCTATCAAAAGTTACAGCGATTTATATGAAGTTGTTCAAAAACGCTTTATTTCGCCAAGACAATGCGTTTCTCACTGTTACATGCATTTGAATGGGAAACTCGCCTGAAACAAAGTATAGGTTTTCATTATGTGAATAATTTTAAAATCTTAGCTCAAACGGCTGCAAAACCTGTTTGCCCAGCACGGGGATATTGAGTTCTATAAGATAAAGCCATAAACATGTTTGTCTGAGTCTTCTATCAAAAGTTACAGCGATTTATATGAAGTTGTTCAAAAACGCTTTATTTCGCCAAGACAATGCGTTTCTCACTGTTACATGCATTTGAATGGGAAACTCGCCTGAAACAAAGTATAGGTTTTCATTATGTGAATAATTTTAAAATCTTAGCTCAAACGGCTGCAAAACCTGTTTGCCCAGCACGGGGATATTGAGTTCTATAAGATAAAGCCATAAACATGTTTGTCTGAGTCTTCTATCAAAAGGTACAGCGATTTATATGAAGTTGTTCAAAAACGCTTTATTTTGCCAAGACAATGCGTTTCTCACTGTTACATGCATTTGAATGGGAAACTCGCCTGAAACAAAGTATAGGTTTTCATTATGTGAATAATTTTAAAATCTTAGCTCAAACGGCTGCAAAACCTGTTTGTCCAGCACGGGGATATTGAGTTCTATAAGATAAAGCCATAAACATGTTTGTCTGAGTCTTCTATCAAAAGTTACAGCGATTTATATGAAGTTGTTCAAAAACGCTTTATTTCGCCAAGACAATGCGTTTCTCACTGTTACATGCATTTGAATGGGAAACTCGCCTGAAACAAAGTATAGGTTTTCATTATGTGAATAATTTTAAAATCTTAGCTCAAACGGCTGCAAAACCTGTTCTGTTTGCCCAGCACGGGGATATTGAGTTCTATAAGATAAAGCCATAAACATGTTTGTCTGAGTCTTCTATCAAAAGTTACAGCGATTTATATGAAGTTGTTCAAAAACGCTTTATTTCGCCAAGACAATGCGTTTCTCACTGTTACATGCATTTGAATGGGAAACTCGCCTGAGACAAAGTATAGGTTTTCATTATGTGAATAATTTTAAAATCTTAGCTCAAACGGCTGCAAAACCTGTTCTGTTTGCCCAGCACGGGGATATTGAGTTCTATAAGATAAAGCCATAAACATGTTTGTCTGAGTCTTCTATCAAAAGTTACAGCGATTTATATGAAGTTGTTCAAAAACGCTTTATTTCGCCAAGACAATGCGTTTCTCACTGTTACATGCATTTGAATGGGAAACTCGCCTGAAACAAAGTATAGGTTTTCATTATGTGAATAATTTTAAAATCTTAGCTCAAACGGCTGCAAAACCTGTTCTGTTTGCCCAGCACGGGGATATTGAGTTCTATAAGATAAAGCCATAAACATGTTTGTCTGAGTCTTCTATCAAAAGTTACAGCGATTTATATGAAGTTGTTCAAAAACGCTTTATTTCGCCAAGACAATGCGTTTCTCACTGTTACATGCATTTGAATGGGAAACTCGCCTGAAACAAAGTATAGGTTTTCATTATGTGAATAATTTTAAAATCTTAGCTCAAACGGCTGCAAAACCTGTTTGCCCAGCACGGGGATATTGAGTTCTATAAGATAAAGCCATAAACATGTTTGTCTGAGTCTTCTATCAAAAGTTACAGCGATTTATATGAAGTTGTTCAAAAACGCTTTATTTCGCCAAGACAATGCGTTTCTCACTGTTACATGCATTTGAATGGGAAACTCGCCTGAAACAAAGTATAGGTTTTCATTATGTGAATAATTTTAAAATCTTAGCTCAAACGGCTGCAAAACCTGTTCTGTTTGCCCAGCACGGGGATATTGAGTTCTATAAGATAAAGCCATAAACATGTTTGTCTGAGTCTTCTATCAAAAGTTACAGCGATTTATATGAAGTTGTTCAAAAACGCTTTATTTCGCCAAGACAATGCGTTTCTCACTGTTACATGCATTTGAATGGGAAACTCGCCTGAAACAAAGTATAGGTTTTCATTATGTGAATAATTTTAAAATCTTAGCTCAAACGGCTGCAAAACCTGTTTGCCCAGCACGGGGATATTGAGTTCTATAAGATAAAGCCATAAACATGTTTGTCTGAGTCTTCTATCAAAAGTTACAGCGATTTATATGAAGTTGTTCAAAAACGCTTTATTTCGCCAAGACAATGCGTTTCTCACTGTTACATGCATTTGAATGGGAAACTCGCCTGAAACAAAGTATAGGTTTTCATTATGTGAATAATTTTAAAATCTTAGCTCAAACGGCTGCAAAACCTGTTTGCCCAGCACGGGGATATTGAGTTCTATAAGATAAAGCCATAAACATGTTTGTCTGAGTCTTCTATCAAAAGGTACAGCGATTTATATGAAGTTGTTCAAAAACGCTTTATTTTGCCAAGACAATGCGTTTCTCACTGTTACATGCATTTGAATGGGAAACTCGCCTGAAACAAAGTATAGGTTTTCATTATGTGAATAATTTTAAAATCTTAGCTCAAACGGCTGCAAAACCTGTTTGTCCAGCACGGGGATATTGAGTTCTATAAGATAAAGCCATAAACATGTTTGTCTGAGTCTTCTATCAAAAGTTACAGCGATTTATATGAAGTTGTTCAAAAACGCTTTATTTCGCCAAGACAATGCGTTTCTCACTGTTACATGCATTTGAATGGGAAACTCGCCTGAAACAAAGTATAGGTTTTCATTATGTGAATAATTTTAAAATCTTAGCTCAAACGGCTGCAAAACCTGTTTGCCCAGCACGGGGATATTGAGTTCTATAAGATAAAGCCATAAACATGTTTGTCTGAGTCTTCTATCAAAAGTTACAGCGATTTATATGAAGTTGTTCAAAAACGCTTTATTTCGCCAAGACAATGCGTTTCTCACTGTTACATGCATTTGAATGGGAAACTCGCCTGAGACAAAGTATAGGTTTTCATTATGTGAATAATTTTAAAATCTTAGCTCAAACGGCTGCAAAACCTGTTTGCCCAGCACGGGGATATTGAGTTCTATAAGATAAAGCCATAAACATGTTTGTCTGAGTCTTCTATCAAAAGTTACAGCGATTTAAATGAAGTTGTTCAAAAACGCTTTATTTCGCCAAGACAATGCGTTTCTCACTGTTACATGCATTTGAATGGGAAACTCGCCTGAAACAAAGTATAGGTTTTCATTATGTGAATAATTTTAAAATCTTAGCTCAAACGGCTGCAAAACCTGTTTGCCCAGCACGGGGATATTGAGTTCTATAAGATAAAGCCATAAACATGTTTGTCTGAGTCTTCTATCAAAAGTTACAGCGATTTATATGAAGTTGTTCAAAAACGCTTTATTTCGCCAAGACAATGCGTTTCTCACTGTTACATGCATTTGAATGGGAAACTCGCCTGAGACAAAGTATAGGTTTTCATTATGTGAATAATTTTAAAATCTTAGCTCAAACGGCTGCAAAACCTGTTTGCCCAGCACGGGGATATTGAGTTCTATAAGATAAAGCCATAAACATGTTTGTCTGAGTCTTCTATCAAAAGTTACAGCGATTTATATGAAGTTGTTCAAAAACGCTTTATTTCGCCAAGACAATGCGTTTCTCACTGTTACATGCATTTGAATGGGAAACTCGCCTGAAACAAAGTATAGGTTTTCATTATGTGAATAATTTTAAAATCTTAGCTCAAACGGCTGCAAAACCTGTTTGCCCAGCACGGGGATATTGAGTTCTATAAGATAAAGCCATAAACATGTTTGTCTGAGTCTTCTATCAAAAGTTACAGCGATTTATATGAAGTTGTTCAAAAACGCTTTATTTCGCCAAGACAATGCGTTTCTCACTGTTACATGCATTTGAATGGGAAACTCGCCTGAAACAAAGTATAGGTTTTCATTATGTGAATAATTTTAAAATCTTAGCTCAAACGGCTGCAAAACCTGTTTGCCCAGCACGGGGATATTGAGTTCTATAAGATAAAGCCATAAACATGTTTGTCTGAGTCTTCTATCAAAAGGTACAGCGATTTATATGAAGTTGTTCAAAAACGCTTTATTTTGCCAAGACAATGCGTTTCTCACTGTTACATGCATTTGAATGGGAAACTCGCCTGAAACAAAGTATAGGTTTTCATTATGTGAATAATTTTAAAATCTTAGCTCAAACGGCTGCAAAACCTGTTTGTCCAGCACGGGGATATTGAGTTCTATAAGATAAAGCCATAAACATGTTTGTCTGAGTCTTCTATCAAAAGTTACAGCGATTTATATGAAGTTGTTCAAAAACGCTTTATTTCGCCAAGACAATGCGTTTCTCACTGTTACATGCATTTGAATGGGAAACTCGCCTGAAACAAAGTATAGGTTTTCAT
The DNA here is from genome assembly GCF_963969265.1 of Rhamphochromis sp. 'chilingali'. Taxonomy (NCBI): domain Eukaryota; kingdom Metazoa; phylum Chordata; class Actinopteri; order Cichliformes; family Cichlidae; genus Rhamphochromis; species Rhamphochromis sp. 'chilingali'. The sequence continues at coordinate 29,787,793 of NC_137945.1, read as the reverse complement.
TATGTGAATAATTTTAAAATCTTAGCTCAAACGGCTGCAAAACCTGTTTGCCCAGCACGGGGATATTGAGTTCTATAAGATAAAGCCATAAACATGTTTGTCTGAGTCTTCTATCAAAAGTTACAGCGATTTATATGAAGTTGTTCAAAAACGCTTTATTTCGCCAAGACAATGCGTTTCTCACTGTTACATGCATTTGAATGGGAAACTCGCCTGAGACAAAGTATAGGTTTTCATTATGTGAATAATTTTAAAATCTTAGCTCAAACGGCTGCAAAACCTGTTTGCCCAGCACGGGGATATTGAGTTCTATAAGATAAAGCCATAAACATGTTTGTCTGAGTCTTCTATCAAAAGTTACAGCGATTTATATGAAGTTGTTCAAAAACGCTTTATTTCGCCAAGACAATGCGTTTCTCACTGTTACATGCATTTGAATGGGAAACTCGCCTGAAACAAAGTATAGGTTTTCATTATGTGAATAATTTTAAAATCTTAGCTCAAACGGCTGCAAAACCTGTTTGCCCAGCACGGGGATATTGAGTTCTATAAGATAAAGCCATAAACATGTTTGTCTGAGTCTTCTATCAAAAGTTACAGCGATTTATATGAAGTTGTTCAAAAACGCTTTATTTCGCCAAGACAATGCGTTTCTCACTGTTACATGCATTTGAATGGGAAACTCGCCTGAAACAAAGTATAGGTTTTCATTATGTGAATAATTTTAAAATCTTAGCTCAAACGGCTGCAAAACCTGTTTGCCCAGCACGGGGATATTGAGTTCTATAAGATAAAGCCATAAACATGTTTGTCTGAGTCTTCTATCAAAAGTTACAGCGATTTATATGAAGTTGTACAAAAACGCTTTATTTCGCCAAGACAGTGTGTTTCTCACTGTTACATGCATTTGAATGGGAAACTCGCCTGAAACAAAGTATAGGTTTTCATTATGTGAATAATTTTAAAATCTTAGCTCAAACGGCTGCAAAACCTGTTTGCCCAGCACGGGGATATTGAGTTCTATAAGATAAAGCCATAAACATGTTTGTCTGAGTCTTCTATCAAAAGTTACAGCGATTTATATGAAGTTGTTCAAAAACGCTTTATTTCGCCAAGACAATGCGTTTCTCACTGTTACATGCATTTGAATGGGAAACTCGCCTGAAACAAAGTATAGGTTTTCATTATGTGAATAATTTTAAAATCTTAGCTCAAACGGCTGCAAAACCTGTTTGCCCAGCACGGGGATATTGAGTTCTATAAGATAAAGCCATAAACATGTTTGTCTGAGTCTTCTATCAAAAGTTACAGCGATTTATATGAAGTTGTTCAAAAACGCTTTATTTCGCCAAGACAATGCGTTTCTCACTGTTACATGCATTTGAATGGGAAACTCGCCTGAAACAAAGTATAGGTTTTCATTATGTGAATAATTTTAAAATCTTAGCTCAAACGGCTGCAAAACCTGTTTGTCCAGCACGGGGATATTGAGTTCTATAAGATAAAGCCATAAACATGTTTGTCTGAGTCTTCTATCAAAAGTTACAGCAATTTATATGAAGTTGTTCAAAAACGCTTTATTTCGCCAAGACAATGCGTTTCTCACTGTTACATGCATTTGAATGGGAAACTCGCCTGAAACAAAGTATAGGTTTTCATTATGTGAATAATTTTAAAATCTTAGCTCAAACGGCTGCAAAACCTGTTCTGTTTGCCCAGCACGGGGATATTGAGTTCTATAAGATAAAGCCATAAACATGTTTGTCTGAGTCTTCTATCAAAAGTTACAGCGATTTATATGAAGTTGTTCAAAAACGCTTTATTTCGCCAAGACAATGCGTTTCTCACTGTTACATGCATTTGAATGGGAAACTCGCCTGAGACAAAGTATAGGTTTTCATTATGTGAATAATTTTAAAATCTTAGCTCAAACGGCTGCAAAACCTGTTCTGTTTGCCCAGCACGGGGATATTGAGTTCTATAAGATAAAGCCATAAACATGTTTGTCTGAGTCTTCTATCAAAAGTTACAGCGATTTATATGAAGTTGTTCAAAAACGCTTTATTTCGCCAAGACAATGCGTTTCTCACTGTTACATGCATTTGAATGGGAAACTCGCCTGAAACAAAGTATAGGTTTTCATTATGTGAATAATTTTAAAATCTTAGCTCAAACGGCTGCAAAACCTGTTCTGTTTGCCCAGCACGGGGATATTGAGTTCTATAAGATAAAGCCATAAACATGTTTGTCTGAGTCTTCTATCAAAAGTTACAGCGATTTATATGAAGTTGTTCAAAAACGCTTTATTTCGCCAAGACAATGCGTTTCTCACTGTTACATGCATTTGAATGGGAAACTCGCCTGAAACAAAGTATAGGTTTTCATTATGTGAATAATTTTAAAATCTTAGCTCAAACGGCTGCAAAACCTGTTTGCCCAGCACGGGGATATTGAGTTCTATAAGATAAAGCCATAAACATGTTTGTCTGAGTCTTCTATCAAAAGTTACAGCGATTTATATGAAGTTGTTCAAAAACGCTTTATTTCGCCAAGACAATGCGTTTCTCACTGTTACATGCATTTGAATGGGAAACTCGCCTGAAACAAAGTATAGGTTTTCATTATGTGAATAATTTTAAAATCTTAGCTCAAACGGCTGCAAAACCTGTTTGCCCAGCACGGGGATATTGAGTTCTATAAGATAAAGCCATAAACATGTTTGTCTGAGTCTTCTATTAAAAAGTTACAGCGATTTATATGAAGTTGTTCAAAAACGCTTTATTTCGCCAAGACAATGCGTTTCTCACTGTTACATGCATTTGAATGGGAAACTCGCCTGAAACAAAGTATAGGTTTTCATTATGTGAATAATTTTAAAATCTTAGCTCAAACGGCTGCAAAACCTGTTTGCCCAGCACGGGGATATTGAGTTCTATAAGATAAAGCCATAAACATGTTTGTCTGAGTCTTCTATCAAAAGGTACAGCGATTTATATGAAGTTGTTCAAAAACGCTTTATTTTGCCAAGACAATGCGTTTCTCACTGTTACATGCATTTGAATGGGAAACTCGCCTGAAACAAAGTATAGGTTTTCATTATGTGAATAATTTTAAAATCTTAGCTCAAACGGCTGCAAAACCTGTTTGTCCAGCACGGGGATATTGAGTTCTATAAGATAAAGCCATAAACATGTTTGTCTGAGTCTTCTATCAAAAGTTACAGCGATTTATATGAAGTTGTTCAAAAACGCTTTATTTCGCCAAGACAATGCGTTTCTCACTGTTACATGCATTTGAATGGGAAACTCGCCTGAAACAAAGTATAGGTTTTCATTATGTGAATAATTTTAAAATCTTAGCTCAAACGGCTGCAAAACCTGTTTGCCCAGCACGGGGATATTGAGTTCTATAAGATAAAGCCATAAACATGTTTGTCTGAGTCTTCTATCAAAAGTTACAGCGATTTATATGAAGTTGTTCAAAAACGCTTTATTTCGCCAAGACAATGCGTTTCTCACTGTTACATGCATTTGAATGGGAAACTCGCCTGAGACAAAGTATAGGTTTTCATTATGTGAATAATTTTAAAATCTTAGCTCAAACGGCTGCAAAACCTGTTTGCCCAGCACGGGGATATTGAGTTCTATAAGATAAAGCCATAAACATGTTTGTCTGAGTCTTCTATCAAAAGGTACAGCGATTTATATGAAGTTGTTCAAAAACGCTTTATTTTGCCAAGACAATGCGTTTCTCACTGTTACATGCATTTGAATGGGAAACTCGCCTGAAACAAAGTATAGGTTTTCATTATGTGAATAATTTTAAAATCTTAGCTCAAACGGCTGCAAAACCTGTTTGTCCAGCACGGGGATATTGAGTTCTATAAGATAAAGCCATAAACATGTTTGTCTGAGTCTTCTATCAAAAGTTACAGCGATTTATATGAAGTTGTTCAAAAACGCTTTATTTCGCCAAGACAATGCGTTTCTCACTGTTACATGCATTTGAATGGGAAACTCGCCTGAAACAAAGTATAGGTTTTCATTATGTGAATAATTTTAAAATCTTAGCTCAAACGGCTGCAAAACCTGTTCTGTTTGCCCAGCACGGGGATATTGAGTTCTATAAGATAAAGCCATAAACATGTTTGTCTGAGTCTTCTATCAAAAGTTACAGCGATTTATATGAAGTTGTTCAAAAACGCTTTATTTCGCCAAGACAATGCGTTTCTCACTGTTACATGCATTTGAATGGGAAACTCGCCTGAAACAAAGTATAGGTTTTCATTATGTGAATAATTTTAAAATCTTAGCTCAAACGGCTGCAAAACCTGTTTGCCCAGCACGGGGATATTGAGTTCTATAAGATAAAGCCATAAACATGTTTGTCTGAGTCTTCTATCAAAAGTTACAGCGATTTATATGAAGTTGTTCAAAAACGCTTTATTTCGCCAAGACAATGCGTTTCTCACTGTTACATGCATTTGAATGGGAAACTCGCCTGAAACAAAGTATAGGTTTTCATTATGTGAATAATTTTAAAATCTTAGCTCAAACGGCTGCAAAACCTGTTCTGTTTGCCCAGCACGGGGATATTGAGTTCTATAAGATAAAGCCATAAACATGTTTGTCTGAGTCTTCTATCAAAAGTTACAGCGATTTATATGAAGTTGTTCAAAAACGCTTTATTTCGCCAAGACAATGCGTTTCTCACTGTTACATGCATTTGAATGGGAAACTCGCCTGAAACAAAGTATAGGTTTTCATTATGTGAATAATTTTAAAATCTTAGCTCAAACGGCTGCAAAACCTGTTTGCCCAGCACGGGGATATTGAGTTCTATAAGATAAAGCCATAAACATGTTTGTCTGAGTCTTCTATCAAAAGTTACAGCGATTTATATGAAGTTGTTCAAAAACGCTTTATTTCGCCAAGACAATGCGTTTCTCACTGTTACATGCATTTGAATGGGAAACTCGCCTGAAACAAAGTATAGGTTTTCATTATGTGAATAATTTTAAAATCTTAGCTCAAACGGCTGCAAAACCTGTTTGTCCAGCACGGGGATATTGAGTTCTATAAGATAAAGCCATAAACATGTTTGTCTGAGTCTTCTATCAAAAGTTACAGCGATTTATATGAAGTTGTTCAAAAACGCTTTATTTCGCCAAGACAATGCGTTTCTCACTGTTACATGCATTTGAATGGGAAACTCGCCTGAAACAAAGTATAGGTTTTCATTATGTGAATAATTTTAAAATCTTAGCTCAAACGGCTGCAAAACCTGTTTGCCCAGCACGGGGATATTGAGTTCTATAAGATAAAGCCATAAACATGTTTGTCTGAGTCTTCTATCAAAAGTTACAGCGATTTATATGAAGTTGTTCAAAAACGCTTTATTTCGCCAAGACAATGCGTTTCTCACTGTTACATGCATTTGAATGGGAAACTCGCCTGAAACAAAGTATAGGTTTTCATTATGTGAATAATTTTAAAATCTTAGCTCAAACGGCTGCAAAACCTGTTTGCCCAGCACGGGGATATTGAGTTCTATAAGATAAAGCCATAAACATGTTTGTCTGAGTCTTCTATCAAAAGGTACAGCGATTTATATGAAGTTGTTCAAAAACGCTTTATTTTGCCAAGACAATGCGTTTCTCACTGTTACATGCATTTGAATGGGAAACTCGCCTGAAACAAAGTATAGGTTTTCATTATGTGAATAATTTTAAAATCTTAGCTCAAACGGCTGCAAAACCTGTTTGCCCAGCACGGGGATATTGAGTTCTATAAGATAAAGCCATAAACATGTTTGTCTGAGTCTTCTATCAAAAGTTACAGCGATTTATATGAAGTTGTTCAAAAACGCTTTATTTCGCCAAGACAATGCGTTTCTCACTGTTACATGCATTTGAATGGGAAACTCGCCTGAAACAAAGTATAGGTTTTCATTATGTGAATAATTTTAAAATCTTAGCTCAAACGGCTGCAAAACCTGTTTGCCCAGCACGGGGATATTGAGTTCTATAAGATAAAGCCATAAACATGTTTGTCTGAGTCTTCTATCAAAAGTTACAGCGATTTATATGAAGTTGTTCAAAAACGCTTTATTTCGCCAAGACAATGCGTTTCTCACTGTTACATGCATTTGAATGGGAAACTCGCCTGAAACAAAGTATAGGTTTTCATTATGTGAATAATTTTAAAATCTTAGCTCAAACGGCTGCAAAACCTGTTTGCCCAGCACGGGGATATTGAGTTCTATAAGATAAAGCCATAAACATGTTTGTCTGAGTCTTCTATCAAAAGGTACAGCGATTTATATGAAGTTGTTCAAAAACGCTTTATTTTGCCAAGACAATGCGTTTCTCACTGTTACATGCATTTGAATGGGAAACTCGCCTGAAACAAAGTATAGGTTTTCATTATGTGAATAATTTTAAAATCTTAGCTCAAACGGCTGCAAAACCTGTTTGTCCAGCACGGGGATATTGAGTTCTATAAGATAAAGCCATAAACATGTTTGTCTGAGTCTTCTATCAAAAGTTACAGCGATTTATATGAAGTTGTTCAAAAACGCTTTATTTCGCCAAGACAATGCGTTTCTCACTGTTACATGCATTTGAATGGGAAACTCGCCTGAAACAAAGTATAGGTTTTCATTATGTGAATAATTTTAAAATCTTAGCTCAAACGGCTGCAAAACCTGTTTGCCCAGCACGGGGATATTGAGTTCTATAAGATAAAGCCATAAACATGTTTGTCTGAGTCTTCTATCAAAAGTTACAGCGATTTATATGAAGTTGTTCAAAAACGCTTTATTTCGCCAAGACAATGCGTTTCTCACTGTTACATGCATTTGAATGGGAAACTCGCCTGAAACAAAGTATAGGTTTTCATTATGTGAATAATTTTAAAATCTTAGCTCAAACGGCTGCAAAACCTGTTCTGTTTGCCCAGCACGGGGATATTGAGTTCTATAAGATAAAGCCATAAACATGTTTGTCTGAGTCTTCTATCAAAAGTTACAGCGATTTATATGAAGTTGTTCAAAAACGCTTTATTTCGCCAAGACAATGCGTTTCTCACTGTTACATGCATTTGAATGGGAAACTCGCCTGAAACAAAGTATAGGTTTTCATTATGTGAATAATTTTAAAATCTTAGCTCAAACGGCTGCAAAACCTGTTTGCCCAGCACGGGGATATTGAGTTCTATAAGATAAAGCCATAAACATGTTTGTCTGAGTCTTCTATCAAAAGTTACAGCGATTTATATGAAGTTGTTCAAAAACGCTTTATTTCGCCAAGACAATGCGTTTCTCACTGTTACATGCATTTGAATGGGAAACTCGCCTGAAACAAAGTATAGGTTTTCATTATGTGAATAATTTTAAAATCTTAGCTCAAACGGCTGCAAAACCTGTTTGCCCAGCACGGGGATATTGAGTTCTATAAGATAAAGCCATAAACATGTTTGTCTGAGTCTTCTATCAAAAGGTACAGCGATTTATATGAAGTTGTTCAAAAACGCTTTATTTTGCCAAGACAATGCGTTTCTCACTGTTACATGCATTTGAATGGGAAACTCGCCTGAAACAAAGTATAGGTTTTCATTATGTGAATAATTTTAAAATCTTAGCTCAAACGGCTGCAAAACCTGTTTGCCCAGCACGGGGATATTGAGTTCTATAAGATAAAGCCATAAACATGTTTGTCTGAGTCTTCTATCAAAAGTTACAGCGATTTATATGAAGTTGTTCAAAAACGCTTTATTTCGCCAAGACAATGCGTTTCTCACTGTTACATGCATTTGAATGGGAAACTCGCCTGAAACAAAGTATAGGTTTTCATTATGTGAATAATTTTAAAATCTTAGCTCAAACGGCTGCAAAACCTGTTTGCCCAGCACGGGGATATTGAGTTCTATAAGATAAAGCCATAAACATGTTTGTCTGAGTCTTCTATCAAAAGTTACAGCGATTTATATGAAGTTGTTCAAAAACGCTTTATTTCGCCAAGACAATGCGTTTCTCACTGTTACATGCATTTGAATGGGAAACTCGCCTGAAACAAAGTATAGGTTTTCATTATGTGAATAATTTTAAAATCTTAGCTCAAACGGCTGCAAAACCTGTTTGCCCAGCACGGGGATATTGAGTTCTATAAGATAAAGCCATAAACATGTTTGTCTGAGTCTTCTATCAAAAGGTACAGCGATTTATATGAAGTTGTTCAAAAACGCTTTATTTTGCCAAGACAATGCGTTTCTCACTGTTACATGCATTTGAATGGGAAACTCGCCTGAAACAAAGTATAGGTTTTCATTATGTGAATAATTTTAAAATCTTAGCTCAAACGGCTGCAAAACCTGTTTGTCCAGCACGGGGATATTGAGTTCTATAAGATAAAGCCATAAACATGTTTGTCTGAGTCTTCTATCAAAAGTTACAGCGATTTATATGAAGTTGTTCAAAAACGCTTTATTTCGCCAAGACAATGCGTTTCTCACTGTTACATGCATTTGAATGGGAAACTCGCCTGAAACAAAGTATAGGTTTTCATTATGTGAATAATTTTAAAATCTTAGCTCAAACGGCTGCAAAACCTGTTTGCCCAGCACGGGGATATTGAGTTCTATAAGATAAAGCCATAAACATGTTTGTCTGAGTCTTCTATCAAAAGTTACAGCGATTTATATGAAGTTGTTCAAAAACGCTTTATTTCGCCAAGACAATGCGTTTCTCACTGTTACATGCATTTGAATGGGAAACTCGCCTGAAACAAAGTATAGGTTTTCATTATGTGAATAATTTTAAAATCTTAGCTCAAACGGCTGCAAAACCTGTTCTGTTTGCCCAGCACGGGGATATTGAGTTCTATAAGATAAAGCCATAAACATGTTTGTCTGAGTCTTCTATCAAAAGTTACAGCGATTTATATGAAGTTGTTCAAAAACGCTTTATTTCGCCAAGACAATGCGTTTCTCACTGTTACATGCATTTGAATGGGAAACTCGCCTGAAACAAAGTATAGGTTTTCATTATGTGAATAATTTTAAAATCTTAGCTCAAACGGCTGCAAAACCTGTTTGTCCAGCACGGGGATATTGAGTTCTATAAGATAAAGCCATAAACATGTTTGTCTGAGTCTTCTATCAAAAGTTACAGCGATTTATATGAAGTTGTTCAAAAACGCTTTATTTCGCCAAGACAATGCGTTTCTCACTGTTACATGCATTTGAATGGGAAACTCGCCTGAAACAAAGTATAGGTTTTCATTATGTGAATAATTTTAAAATCTTAGCTCAAACGGCTGCAAAACCTGTTTGCCCAGCACGGGGATATTGAGTTCTATAAGATAAAGCCATAAACATGTTTGTCTGAGTCTTCTATCAAAAGTTACAGCGATTTATATGAAGTTGTTCAAAAACGCTTTATTTCGCCAAGACAATGCGTTTCTCACTGTTACATGCATTTGAATGGGAAACTCGCCTGAAACAAAGTATAGGTTTTCATTATGTGAATAATTTTAAAATCTTAGCTCAAACGGCTGCAAAACCTGTTTGCCCAGCACGGGGATATTGAGTTCTATAAGATAAAGCCATAAACATGTTTGTCTGAGTCTTCTATCAAAAGGTACAGCGATTTATATGAAGTTGTTCAAAAACGCTTTATTTTGCCAAGACAATGCGTTTCTCACTGTTACATGCATTTGAATGGGAAACTCGCCTGAAACAAAGTATAGGTTTTCATTATGTGAATAATTTTAAAATCTTAGCTCAAACGGCTGCAAAACCTGTTTGCCCAGCACGGGGATATTGAGTTCTATAAGATAAAGCCATAAACATGTTTGTCTGAGTCTTCTATCAAAAGTTACAGCGATTTATATGAAGTTGTTCAAAAACGCTTTATTTCGCCAAGACAATGCGTTTCTCACTGTTACATGCATTTGAATGGGAAACTCGCCTGAAACAAAGTATAGGTTTTCATTATGTGAATAATTTTAAAATCTTAGCTCAAACGGCTGCAAAACCTGTTTGCCCAGCACGGGGATATTGAGTTCTATAAGATAAAGCCATAAACATGTTTGTCTGAGTCTTCTATCAAAAGTTACAGCGATTTATATGAAGTTGTTCAAAAACGCTTTATTTCGCCAAGACAATGCGTTTCTCACTGTTACATGCATTTGAATGGGAAACTCGCCTGAAACAAAGTATAGGTTTTCATTATGTGAATAATTTTAAAATCTTAGCTCAAACGGCTGCAAAACCTGTTTGCCCAGCACGGGGATATTGAGTTCTATAAGATAAAGCCATAAACATGTTTGTCTGAGTCTTCTATCAAAAGGTACAGCGATTTATATGAAGTTGTTCAAAAACGCTTTATTTTGCCAAGACAATGCGTTTCTCACTGTTACATGCATTTGAATGGGAAACTCGCCTGAAACAAAGTATAGGTTTTCATTATGTGAATAATTTTAAAATCTTAGCTCAAACGGCTGCAAAACCTGTTTGTCCAGCACGGGGATATTGAGTTCTATAAGATAAAGCCATAAACATGTTTGTCTGAGTCTTCTATCAAAAGTTACAGCGATTTATATGAAGTTGTTCAAAAACGCTTTATTTCGCCAAGACAATGCGTTTCTCACTGTTACATGCATTTGAATGGGAAACTCGCCTGAAACAAAGTATAGGTTTTCATTATGTGAATAATTTTAAAATCTTAGCTCAAACGGCTGCAAAACCTGTTTGCCCAGCACGGGGATATTGAGTTCTATAAGATAAAGCCATAAACATGTTTGTCTGAGTCTTCTATCAAAAGTTACAGCGATTTATATGAAGTTGTTCAAAAACGCTTTATTTCGCCAAGACAATGCGTTTCTCACTGTTACATGCATTTGAATGGGAAACTCGCCTGAAACAAAGTATAGGTTTTCATTATGTGAATAATTTTAAAATCTTAGCTCAAACGGCTGCAAAACCTGTTTGCCCAGCACGGGGATATTGAGTTCTATAAGATAAAGCCATAAACATGTTTGTCTGAGTCTTCTATCAAAAGTTACAGCGATTTATATGAAGTTGTTCAAAAACGCTTTATTTCGCCAAGACAGTGTGTTTCTCACTGTTACATGCATTTGAATGGGAAACTCGCCTGAAACAAAGTATAGGTTTTCATTATGTGAATAATTTTAAAATCTTAGCTCAAACGGCTGCAAAACCTGTTCTGTTTGCCCAGCACGGGGATATTGAGTTCTATAAGATAAAGCCATAAACATGTTTGTCTGAGTCTTCTATCAAAAGTTACAGCGATTTATATGAAGTTGTTCAAAAACGCTTTATTTCGCCAAGACAATGCGTTTCTCACTGTTACATGCATTTGAATGGGAAACTCGCCTGAAACAAAGTATAGGTTTTCATTATGTGAATAATTTTAAAATCTTAGCTCAAACGGCTGCAAAACCTGTTCTGTTTGCCCAGCACGGGGATATTGAGTTCTATAAGATAAAGCCATAAACATGTTTGTCTGAGTCTTCTATCAAAAGTTACAGCGATTTATATGAAGTTGTTCAAAAACGCTTTATTTCGCCAAGACAATGCGTTTCTCACTGTTACATGCATTTGAATGGGAAACTCGCCTGAGACAAAGTATAGGTTTTCATTATGTGAATAATTTTAAAATCTTAGCTCAAACGGCTGCAAAACCTGTTCTGTTTGCCCAGCACGGGGATATTGAGTTCTATAAGATAAAGCCATAAACATGTTTGTCTGAGTCTTCTATCAAAAGTTACAGCGATTTATATGAAGTTGTTCAAAAACGCTTTATTTCGCCAAGACAATGCGTTTCTCACTGTTACATGCATTTGAATGGGAAACTCGCCTGAAACAAAGTATAGGTTTTCATTATGTGAATAATTTTAAAATCTTAGCTCAAACGGCTGCAAAACCTGTTCTGTTTGCCCAGCACGGGGATATTGAGTTCTATAAGATAAAGCCATAAACATGTTTGTCTGAGTCTTCTATCAAAAGTTACAGCGATTTATATGAAGTTGTTCAAAAACGCTTTATTTCGCCAAGACAATGCGTTTCTCACTGTTACATGCATTTGAATGGGAAACTCGCCTGAAACAAAGTATAGGTTTTCATTATGTGAATAATTTTAAAATCTTAGCTCAAACGGCTGCAAAACCTGTTCTGTTTGCCCAGCACGGGGATATTGAGTTCTATAAGATAAAGCCATAAACATGTTTGTCTGAGTCTTCTATCAAAAGTTACAGCGATTTATATGAAGTTGTTCAAAAACGCTTTATTTCGCCAAGACAATGCGTTTCTCACTGTTACATGCATTTGAATGGGAAACTCGCCTGAGACAAAGTATAGGTTTTCATTATGTGAATAATTTTAAAATCTTAGCTCAAACGGCTGCAAAACCTGTTCTGTTTGCCCAGCACGGGGATATTGAGTTCTATAAGATAAAGCCATAAACATGTTTGTCTGAGTCTTCTATCAAAAGTTACAGCGATTTATATGAAGTTGTTCAAAAACGCTTTATTTCGCCAAGACAATGCGTTTCTCACTGTTACATGCATTTGAATGGGAAACTCGCCTGAAACAAAGTATAGGTTTTCATTATGTGAATAATTTTAAAATCTTAGCTCAAACGGCTGCAAAACCTGTTCTGTTTGCCCAGCACGGGGATATTGAGTTCTATAAGATAAAGCCATAAACATGTTTGTCTGAGTCTTCTATCAAAAGTTACAGCGATTTATATGAAGTTGTTCAAAAACGCTTTATTTCGCCAAGACAATGCGTTTCTCACTGTTACATGCATTTGAATGGGAAACTCGCCTGAAACAAAGTATAGGTTTTCATTATGTGAATAATTTTAAAATCTTAGCTCAAACGGCTGCAAAACCTGTTTGCCCAGCACGGGGATATTGAGTTCTATAAGATAAAGCCATAAACATGTTTGTCTGAGTCTTCTATCAAAAGTTACAGCGATTTATATGAAGTTGTTCAAAAACGCTTTATTTCGCCAAGACAATGCGTTTCTCACTGTTACATGCATTTGAATGGGAAACTCGCCTGAAACAAAGTATAGGTTTTCATTATGTGAATAATTTTAAAATCTTAGCTCAAACGGCTGCAAAACCTGTTTGCCCAGCACGGGGATATTGAGTTCTATAAGATAAAGCCATAAACATGTTTGTCTGAGTCTTCTATCAAAAGTTACAGCGATTTATATGAAGTTGTTCAAAAACGCTTTATTTCGCCAAGACAATGCGTTTCTCACTGTTACATGCATTTGAATGGGAAACTCGCCTGAAACAAAGTATAGGTTTTCATTATGTGAATAATTTTAAAATCTTAGCTCAAACGGCTGCAAAACCTGTTTGTCCAGCACGGGGATATTGAGTTCTATAAGATAAAGCCATAAACATGTTTGTCTGAGTCTTCTATCAAAAGTTACAGCGATTTATATGAAGTTGTTCAAAAACGCTTTATTTCGCCAAGACAATGCGTTTCTCACTGTTACATGCATTTGAATGGGAAACTCGCCTGAAACAAAGTATAGGTTTTCATTATGTGAATAATTTTAAAATCTTAGCTCAAACGGCTGCAAAACCTGTTTGCCCAGCACGGGGATATTGAGTTCTATAAGATAAAGCCATAAACATGTTTGTCTGAGTCTTCTATCAAAAGTTACAGCGATTTATATGAAGTTGTTCAAAAACGCTTTATTTCGCCAAGACAATGCGTTTCTCACTGTTACATGCATTTGAATGGGAAACTCGCCTGAAACAAAGTATAGGTTTTCATTATGTGAATAATTTTAAAATCTTAGCTCAAACGGCTGCAAAACCTGTTTGCCCAGCACGGGGATATTGAGTTCTATAAGATAAAGCCATAAACATGTTTGTCTGAGTCTTCTATCAAAAGGTACAGCGATTTATATGAAGTTGTTCAAAAACGCTTTATTTTGCCAAGACAATGCGTTTCTCACTGTTACATGCATTTGAATGGGAAACTCGCCTGAAACAAAGTATAGGTTTTCATTATGTGAATAATTTTAAAATCTTAGCTCAAACGGCTGCAAAACCTGTTTGCCCAGCACGGGGATATTGAGTTCTATAAGATAAAGCCATAAACATGTTTGTCTGAGTCTTCTATCAAAAGTTACAGCGATTTATATGAAGTTGTTCAAAAACGCTTTATTTCGCCAAGACAATGCGTTTCTCACTGTTACATGCATTTGAATGGGAAACTCGCCTGAAACAAAGTATAGGTTTTCATTATGTGAATAATTTTAAAATCTTAGCTCAAACGGCTGCAAAACCTGTTTGCCCAGCACGGGGATATTGAGTTCTATAAGATAAAGCCATAAACATGTTTGTCTGAGTCTTCTATCAAAAGTTACAGCGATTTATATGAAGTTGTTCAAAAACGCTTTATTTCGCCAAGACAATGCGTTTCTCACTGTTACATGCATTTGAATGGGAAACTCGCCTGAAACAAAGTATAGGTTTTCATTATGTGAATAATTTTAAAATCTTAGCTCAAACGGCTGCAAAACCTGTTTGCCCAGCACGGGGATATTGAGTTCTATAAGATAAAGCCATAAACATGTTTGTCTGAGTCTTCTATCAAAAGGTACAGCGATTTATATGAAGTTGTTCAAAAACGCTTTATTTTGCCAAGACAATGCGTTTCTCACTGTTACATGCATTTGAATGGGAAACTCGCCTGAAACAAAGTATAGGTTTTCATTATGTGAATAATTTTAAAATCTTAGCTCAAACGGCTGCAAAACCTGTTTGTCCAGCACGGGGATATTGAGTTCTATAAGATAAAGCCATAAACATGTTTGTCTGAGTCTTCTATCAAAAGTTACAGCGATTTATATGAAGTTGTTCAAAAACGCTTTATTTCGCCAAGACAATGCGTTTCTCACTGTTACATGCATTTGAATGGGAAACTCGCCTGAAACAAAGTATAGGTTTTCATTATGTGAATAATTTTAAAATCTTAGCTCAAACGGCTGCAAAACCTGTTTGCCCAGCACGGGGATATTGAGTTCTATAAGATAAAGCCATAAACATGTTTGTCTGAGTCTTCTATCAAAAGTTACAGCGATTTATATGAAGTTGTTCAAAAACGCTTTATTTCGCCAAGACAATGCGTTTCTCACTGTTACATGCATTTGAATGGGAAACTCGCCTGAGACAAAGTATAGGTTTTCATTATGTGAATAATTTTAAAATCTTAGCTCAAACGGCTGCAAAACCTGTTTGCCCAGCACGGGGATATTGAGTTCTATAAGATAAAGCCATAAACATGTTTGTCTGAGTCTTCTATCAAAAGTTACAGCGATTTATATGAAGTTGTTCAAAAACGCTTTATTTCGCCAAGACAATGCGTTTCTCACTGTTACATGCATTTGAATGGGAAACTCGCCTGAAACAAAGTATAGGTTTTCATTATGTGAATAATTTTAAAATCTTAGCTCAAACGGCTGCAAAACCTGTTTGCCCAGCACGGGGATATTGAGTTCTATAAGATAAAGCCATAAACATGTTTGTCTGAGTCTTCTATCAAAAGGTACAGCGATTTATATGAAGTTGTTCAAAAACGCTTTATTTTGCCAAGACAATGCGTTTCTCACTGTTACATGCATTTGAATGGGAAACTCGCCTGAAACAAAGTATAGGTTTTCATTATGTGAATAATTTTAAAATCTTAGCTCAAACGGCTGCAAAACCTGTTTGCCCAGCACGGGGATATTGAGTTCTATAAGATAAAGCCATAAACATGTTTGTCTGAGTCTTCTATCAAAAGTTACAGCGATTTATATGAAGTTGTTCAAAAACGCTTTATTTCGCCAAGACAATGCGTTTCTCACTGTTACATGCATTTGAATGGGAAACTCGCCTGAAACAAAGTATAGGTTTTCATTATGTGAATAATTTTAAAATCTTAGCTCAAACGGCTGCAAAACCTGTTTGCCCAGCACGGGGATATTGAGTTCTATAAGATAAAGCCATAAACATGTTTGTCTGAGTCTTCCATCAAAAGGTACAGCGATTTATATGAAGTTGTTCAAAAACGCTTTATTTTGCCAAGACAATGCGTTTCTCACTGTTACATGCATTTGAATGGGAAACTCGCCTGAAACAAAGTATAGGTTTTCATTATGTGAATAATTTTAAAATCTTAGCTCAAACGGCTGCAAAACCTGTTTGTCCAGCACGGGGATATTGAGTTCTATAAGATAAAGCCATAAACATGTTTGTCTGAGTCTTCTATCAAAAGTTACAGCGATTTATATGAAGTTGTTCAAAAACGCTTTATTTCGCCAAGACAATGCGTTTCTCACTGTTACATGCATTTGAATGGGAAACTCGCCTGAAACAAAGTATAGGTTTTCATTATGTGAATAATTTTAAAATCTTAGCTCAAACGGCTGCAAAACCTGTTTGCCCAGCACGGGGATATTGAGTTCTATAAGATAAAGCCATAAACATGTTTGTCTGAGTCTTCTATCAAAAGTTACAGCGATTTATATGAAGTTGTTCAAAAACGCTTTATTTCGCCAAGACAATGCGTTTCTCACTGTTACATGCATTTGAATGGGAAACTCGCCTGAAACAAAGTATAGGTTTTCATTATGTGAATAATTTTAAAATCTTAGCTCAAACGGCTGCAAAACCTGTTTGCCCAGCACGGGGATATTGAGTTCTATAAGATAAAGCCATAAACATGTTTGTCTGAGTCTTCTATCAAAAGTTACAGCGATTTATATGAAGTTGTTCAAAAACGCTTTATTTCGCCAAGACAATGCGTTTCTCACTGTTACATGCATTTGAATGGGAAACTCGCCTGAAACAAAGTATAGGTTTTCATTATGTGAATAATTTTAAAATCTTAGCTCAAACGGCTGCAAAACCTGTTTGCCCAGCACGGGGATATTGAGTTCTATAAGATAAAGCCATAAACATGTTTGTCTGAGTCTTCTATCAAAAGTTACAGCGATTTATATGAAGTTGTTCAAAAACGCTTTATTTCGCCAAGACAATGCGTTTCTCACTGTTACATGCATTTGAATGGGAAACTCGCCTGAAACAAAGTATAGGTTTTTATTATGTGAATAATTTTAAAATCTTAGCTCAAACGGCTGCAAAACCTGTTTGCCCAGCACGGGGATATTGAGTTCTATAAGATAAAGCCATAAACATGTTTGTCTGAGTCTTCTATCAAAAGGTACAGCGATTTATATGAAGTTGTTCAAAAACGCTTTATTTTGCCAAGACAATGCGTTTCTCACTGTTACATGCATTTGAATGGGAAACTCGCCTGAAACAAAGTATAGGTTTTCATTATGTGAATAATTTTAAAATCTTAGCTCAAACGGCTGCAAAACCTGTTTGTCCAGCACGGGGATATTGAGTTCTATAAGATAAAGCCATAAACATGTTTGTCTGAGTCTTCTATCAAAAGTTACAGCGATTTATATGAAGTTGTTCAAAAACGCTTTATTTCGCCAAGACAATGCGTTTCTCACTGTTACATGCATTTGAATGGGAAACTCGCCTGAAACAAAGTATAGGTTTTCATTATGTGAATAATTTTAAAATCTTAGCTCAAACGGCTGCAAAACCTGTTTGCCCAGCACGGGGATATTGAGTTCTATAAGATAAAGCCATAAACATGTTTGTCTGAGTCTTCTATCAAAAGTTACAGCGATTTATATGAAGTTGTACAAAAACGCTTTATTTTGCCAAGACAATGCGTTTCTCACTGTTACATGCATTTGAATGGGAAACTCGCCTGAAACAAAGTATAGGTTTTCATTATGTGAATAATTTTAAAATCTTAGCTCAAACGGCTGCAAAACCTGTTCTGTTTGCCCAGCACGGGGATATTGAGTTCTATAAGATAAAGCCATAAACATGTTTGTCTGAGTCTTCTATCAAAAGTTACAGCGATTTATATGAAGTTGTTCAAAAACGCTTTATTTCGCCAAGACAATGCGTTTCTCACTGTTACATGCATTTGAATGGGAAACTCGCCTGAAACAAAGTATAGGTTTTCATTATGTGAATAATTTTAAAATCTTAGCTCAAACGGCTGCAAAACCTGTTTGTCCAGCACGGGGATATTGAGTTCTATAAGATAAAGCCATAAACATGTTTGTCTGAGTCTTCTATCAAAAGTTACAGCGATTTATATGAAGTTGTTCAAAAACGCTTTATTTCGCCAAGACAATGCGTTTCTCACTGTTACATGCATTTGAATGGGAAACTCGCCTGAAACAAAGTATAGGTTTTCATTATGTGAATAATTTTAAAATCTTAGCTCAAACGGCTGCAAAACCTGTTTGCCCAGCACGGGGATATTGAGTTCTATAAGATAAAGCCATAAACATGTTTGTCTGAGTCTTCTATCAAAAGTTACAGCGATTTATATGAAGTTGTTCAAAAACGCTTTATTTCGCCAAGACAATGCGTTTCTCACTGTTACATGCATTTGAATGGGAAACTCGCCTGAAACAAAGTATAGGTTTTCATTATGTGAATAATTTTAAAATCTTAGCTCAAACGGCTGCAAAACCTGTTTGCCCAGCACGGGGATATTGAGTTCTATAAGATAAAGCCATAAACATGTTTGTCTGAGTCTTCTATCAAAAGGTACAGCGATTTATATGAAGTTGTTCAAAAACGCTTTATTTTGCCAAGACAATGCGTTTCTCACTGTTACATGCATTTGAATGGGAAACTCGCCTGAAACAAAGTATAGGTTTTCATTATGTGAATAATTTTAAAATCTTAGCTCAAACGGCTGCAAAACCTGTTTGCCCAGCACGGGGATATTGAGTTCTATAAGATAAAGCCATAAACATGTTTGTCTGAGTCTTCTATCAAAAGTTACAGCGATTTATATGAAGTTGTTCAAAAACGCTTTATTTCGCCAAGACAATGCGTTTCTCACTGTTACATGCATTTGAATGGGAAACTCGCCTGAAACAAAGTATAGGTTTTCATTATGTGAATAATTTTAAAATCTTAGCTCAAACGGCTGCAAAACCTGTTTGCCCAGCACGGGGATATTGAGTTCTATAAGATAAAGCCATAAACATGTTTGTCTGAGTCTTCTATCAAAAGTTACAGCGATTTATATGAAGTTGTTCAAAAACGCTTTATTTCGCCAAGACAATGCGTTTCTCACTGTTACATGCATTTGAATGGGAAACTCGCCTGAAACAAAGTATAGGTTTTCATTATGTGAATAATTTTAAAATCTTAGCTCAAACGGCTGCAAAACCTGTTTGCCCAGCACGGGGATATTGAGTTCTATAAGATAAAGCCATAAACATGTTTGTCTGAGTCTTCTATCAAAAGGTACAGCGATTTATATGAAGTTGTTCAAAAACGCTTTATTTTGCCAAGACAATGCGTTTCTCACTGTTACATGCATTTGAATGGGAAACTCGCCTGAAACAAAGTATAGGTTTTCATTATGTGAATAATTTTAAAATCTTAGCTCAAACGGCTGCAAAACCTGTTTGTCCAGCACGGGGATATTGAGTTCTATAAGATAAAGCCATAAACATGTTTGTCTGAGTCTTCTATCAAAAGTTACAGCGATTTATATGAAGTTGTTCAAAAACGCTTTATTTCGCCAAGACAATGCGTTTCTCACTGTTACATGCATTTGAATGGGAAACTCGCCTGAAACAAAGTATAGGTTTTCATTATGTGAATAATTTTAAAATCTTAGCTCAAACGGCTGCAAAACCTGTTTGCCCAGCACGGGGATATTGAGTTCTATAAGATAAAGCCATAAACATGTTTGTCTGAGTCTTCTATCAAAAGTTACAGCGATTTATATGAAGTTGTTCAAAAACGCTTTATTTCGCCAAGACAATGCGTTTCTCACTGTTACATGCATTTGAATGGGAAACTCGCCTGAGACAAAGTATAGGTTTTCATTATGTGAATAATTTTAAAATCTTAGCTCAAACGGCTGCAAAACCTGTTTGCCCAGCACGGGGATATTGAGTTCTATAAGATAAAGCCATAAACATGTTTGTCTGAGTCTTCTATCAAAAGTTACAGCGATTTATATGAAGTTGTTCAAAAACGCTTTATTTCGCCAAGACAATGCGTTTCTCACTGTTACATGCATTTGAATGGGAAACTCGCCTGAAACAAAGTATAGGTTTTCATTATGTGAATAATTTTAAAATCTTAGCTCAAACGGCTGCAAAACCTGTTTGCCCAGCACGGGGATATTGAGTTCTATAAGATAAAGCCATAAACATGTTTGTCTGAGTCTTCTATCAAAAGTTACAGCGATTTATATGAAGTTGTTCAAAAACGCTTTATTTCGCCAAGACAATGCGTTTCTCACTGTTACATGCATTTGAATGGGAAACTCGCCTGAAACAAAGTATAGGTTTTCATTATGTGAATAATTTTAAAATCTTAGCTCAAACGGCTGCAAAACCTGTTTGCCCAGCACGGGGATATTGAGTTCTATAAGATAAAGCCATAAACATGTTTGTCTGAGTCTTCCATCAAAAGGTACAGCGATTTATATGAAGTTGTTCAAAAACGCTTTATTTTGCCAAGACAATGCGTTTCTCACTGTTACATGCATTTGAATGGGAAACTCGCCTGAAACAAAGTATAGGTTTTCATTATGTGAATAATTTTAAAATCTTAGCTCAAACGGCTGCAAAACCTGTTTGTCCAGCACGGGGATATTGAGTTCTATAAGATAAAGCCATAAACATGTTTGTCTGAGTCTTCTATCAAAAGTTACAGCGATTTATATGAAGTTGTTCAAAAACGCTTTATTTCGCCAAGACAATGCGTTTCTCACTGTTACATGCATTTGAATGGGAAACTCGCCTGAAACAAAGTATAGGTTTTCATTATGTGAATAATTTTAAAATCTTAGCTCAAACGGCTGCAAAACCTGTTTGCCCAGCACGGGGATATTGAGTTCTATAAGATAAAGCCATAAACATGTTTGTCTGAGTCTTCTATCAAAAGTTACAGCGATTTATATGAAGTTGTTCAAAAACGCTTTATTTCGCCAAGACAATGCGTTTCTCACTGTTACATGCATTTGAATGGGAAACTCGCCTGAAACAAAGTATAGGTTTTCATTATGTGAATAATTTTAAAATCTTAGCTCAAACGGCTGCAAAACCTGTTTGCCCAGCACGGGGATATTGAGTTCTATAAGATAAAGCCATAAACATGTTTGTCTGAGTCTTCTATCAAAAGTTACAGCGATTTATATGAAGTTGTTCAAAAACGCTTTATTTTGCCAAGACAATGCGTTTCTCACTGTTACATGCATTTGAATGGGAAACTCGCCTGAAACAAAGTATAGGTTTTCATTATGTGAATAATTTTAAAATCTTAGCTCAAACGGCTGCAAAACCTGTTTGTCCAGCACGGGGATATTGAGTTCTATAAGATAAAGCCATAAACATGTTTGTCTGAGTCTTCTATCAAAAGTTACAGCGATTTATATGAAGTTGTTCAAAAACGCTTTATTTCGCCAAGACAATGCGTTTCTCACTGTTACATGCATTTGAATGGGAAACTCGCCTGAAACAAAGTATAGGTTTTCATTATGTGAATAATTTTAAAATCTTAGCTCAAACGGCTGCAAAACCTGTTTGCCCAGCACGGGGATATTGAGTTCTATAAGATAAAGCCATAAACATGTTTGTCTGAGTCTTCTATCAAAAGTTACAGCGATTTATATGAAGTTGTTCAAAAACGCTTTATTTCGCCAAGACAATGCGTTTCTCACTGTTACATGCATTTGAATGGGAAACTCGCCTGAAACAAAGTATAGGTTTTCATTATGTGAATAATTTTAAAATCTTAGCTCAAACGGCTGCAAAACCTGTTTGCCCAGCACGGGGATATTGAGTTCTATAAGATAAAGCCATAAACATGTTTGTCTGAGTCTTCTATCAAAAGTTACAGCGATTTATATGAAGTTGTTCAAAAACGCTTTATTTCGCCAAGACAATGCGTTTCTCACTGTTACATGCATTTGAATGGGAAACTCGCCTGAAACAAAGTATAGGTTTTCATTATGTGAATAATTTTAAAATCTTAGCTCAAACGGCTGCAAAACCTGTTTGCCCAGCACGGGGATATTGAGTTCTATAAGATAAAGCCATAAACATGTTTGTCTGAGTCTTCTATCAAAAGTTACAGCGATTTATATGAAGTTGTTCAAAAACGCTTTATTTCGCCAAGACAATGCGTTTCTCACTGTTACATGCATTTGAATGGGAAACTCGCCTGAAACAAAGTATAGGTTTTTATTATGTGAATAATTTTAAAATCTTAGCTCAAACGGCTGCAAAACCTGTTTGCCCAGCACGGGGATATTGAGTTCTATAAGATAAAGCCATAAACATGTTTGTCTGAGTCTTCTATCAAAAGGTACAGCGATTTATATGAAGTTGTTCAAAAACGCTTTATTTTGCCAAGACAATGCGTTTCTCACTGTTACATGCATTTGAATGGGAAACTCGCCTGAAACAAAGTATAGGTTTTCATTATGTGAATAATTTTAAAATCTTAGCTCAAACGGCTGCAAAACCTGTTTGTCCAGCACGGGGATATTGAGTTCTATAAGATAAAGCCATAAACATGTTTGTCTGAGTCTTCTATCAAAAGTTACAGCGATTTATATGAAGTTGTTCAAAAACGCTTTATTTCGCCAAGACAATGCGTTTCTCACTGTTACATGCATTTGAATGGGAAACTCGCCTGAAACAAAGTATAGGTTTTCATTATGTGAATAATTTTAAAATCTTAGCTCAAACGGCTGCAAAACCTGTTTGCCCAGCACGGGGATATTGAGTTCTATAAGATAAAGCCATAAACATGTTTGTCTGAGTCTTCTATCAAAAGTTACAGCGATTTATATGAAGTTGTACAAAAACGCTTTATTTTGCCAAGACAATGCGTTTCTCACTGTTACATGCATTTGAATGGGAAACTCGCCTGAAACAAAGTATAGGTTTTCATTATGTGAATAATTTTAAAATCTTAGCTCAAACGGCTGCAAAACCTGTTCTGTTTGCCCAGCACGGGGATATTGAGTTCTATAAGATAAAGCCATAAACATGTTTGTCTGAGTCTTCTATCAAAAGTTACAGCGATTTATATGAAGTTGTTCAAAAACGCTTTATTTCGCCAAGACAATGCGTTTCTCACTGTTACATGCATTTGAATGGGAAACTCGCCTGAAACAAAGTATAGGTTTTCATTATGTGAATAATTTTAAAATCTTAGCTCAAACGGCTGCAAAACCTGTTTGCCCAGCACGGGGATATTGAGTTCTATAAGATAAAGCCATAAACATGTTTGTCTGAGTCTTCTATCAAAAGGTACAGCGATTTATATGAAGTTGTTCAAAAACGCTTTATTTTGCCAAGACAATGCGTTTCTCACTGTTACATGCATTTGAATGGGAAACTCGCCTGAAACAAAGTATAGGTTTTCATTATGTGAATAATTTTAAAATCTTAGCTCAAACGGCTGCAAAACCTGTTCTGTTTGCCCAGCACGGGGATATTGAGTTCTATAAGATAAAGCCATAAACATGTTTGTCTGAGTCTTCTATCAAAAGTTACAGCGATTTATATGAAGTTGTTCAAAAACGCTTTATTTCGCCAAGACAATGCGTTTCTCACTGTTACATGCATTTGAATGGGAAACTCGCCTGAGACAAAGTATAGGTTTTCATTATGTGAATAATTTTAAAATCTTAGCTCAAACGGCTGCAAAACCTGTTCTGTTTGCCCAGCACGGGGATATTGAGTTCTATAAGATAAAGCCATAAACATGTTTGTCTGAGTCTTCTATCAAAAGTTACAGCGATTTATATGAAGTTGTTCAAAAACGCTTTATTTCGCCAAGACAATGCGTTTCTCACTGTTACATGCATTTGAATGGGAAACTCGCCTGAAACAAAGTATAGGTTTTCATTATGTGAATAATTTTAAAATCTTAGCTCAAACGGCTGCAAAACCTGTTTGCCCAGCACGGGGATATTGAGTTCTATAAGATAAAGCCATAAACATGTTTGTCTGAGTCTTCTATCAAAAGTTACAGCGATTTATATGAAGTTGTTCAAAAACGCTTTATTTCGCCAAGACAATGCGTTTCTCACTGTTACATGCATTTGAATGGGAAACTCGCCTGAAACAAAGTATAGGTTTTTATTATGTGAATAATTTTAAAATCTTAGCTCAAACGGCTGCAAAACCTGTTTGCCCAGCACGGGGATATTGAGTTCTATAAGATAAAGCCATAAACATGTTTGTCTGAGTCTTCTATCAAAAGGTACAGCGATTTATATGAAGTTGTTCAAAAACGCTTTATTTTGCCAAGACAATGCGTTTCTCACTGTTACATGCATTTGAATGGGAAACTCGCCTGAAACAAAGTATAGGTTTTCATTATGTGAATAATTTTAAAATCTTAGCTCAAACGGCTGCAAAACCTGTTTGTCCAGCACGGGGATATTGAGTTCTATAAGATAAAGCCATAAACATGTTTGTCTGAGTCTTCTATCAAAAGTTACAGCGATTTATATGAAGTTGTTCAAAAACGCTTTATTTCGCCAAGACAATGCGTTTCTCACTGTTACATGCATTTGAATGGGAAACTCGCCTGAAACAAAGTATAGGTTTTCATTATGTGAATAATTTTAAAATCTTAGCTCAAACGGCTGCAAAACCTGTTTGCCCAGCACGGGGATATTGAGTTCTATAAGATAAAGCCATAAACATGTTTGTCTGAGTCTTCTATCAAAAGTTACAGCGATTTATATGAAGTTGTACAAAAACGCTTTATTTTGCCAAGACAATGCGTTTCTCACTGTTACATGCATTTGAATGGGAAACTCGCCTGAAACAAAGTATAGGTTTTCATTATGTGAATAATTTTAAAATCTTAGCTCAAACGGCTGCAAAACCTGTTCTGTTTGCCCAGCACGGGGATATTGAGTTCTATAAGATAAAGCCATAAACATGTTTGTCTGAGTCTTCTATCAAAAGTTACAGCGATTTATATGAAGTTGTTCAAAAACGCTTTATTTCGCCAAGACAATGCGTTTCTCACTGTTACATGCATT
The DNA here is from genome assembly GCF_963969265.1 of Rhamphochromis sp. 'chilingali'. NCBI lineage: Eukaryota > Metazoa > Chordata > Actinopteri > Cichliformes > Cichlidae > Rhamphochromis > Rhamphochromis sp. 'chilingali'. The sequence goes on along the minus strand of NC_137945.1, from coordinate 29,762,615 downwards.
TGAATGGGAAACTCGCCTGAAACAAAGTATAGGTTTTCATTATGTGAATAATTTTAAAATCTTAGCTCAAACGGCTGCAAAACCTGTTTGCCCAGCACGGGGATATTGAGTTCTATAAGATAAAGCCATAAACATGTTTGTCTGAGTCTTCTATCAAAAGGTACAGCGATTTATATGAAGTTGTTCAAAAACGCTTTATTTTGCCAAGACAATGCGTTTCTCACTGTTACATGCATTTGAATGGGAAACTCGCCTGAAACAAAGTATAGGTTTTCATTATGTGAATAATTTTAAAATCTTAGCTCAAACGGCTGCAAAACCTGTTCTGTTTGCCCAGCACGGGGATATTGAGTTCTATAAGATAAAGCCATAAACATGTTTGTCTGAGTCTTCTATCAAAAGTTACAGCGATTTATATGAAGTTGTTCAAAAACGCTTTATTTCGCCAAGACAATGCGTTTCTCACTGTTACATGCATTTGAATGGGAAACTCGCCTGAAACAAAGTATAGGTTTTCATTATGTGAATAATTTTAAAATCTTAGCTCAAACGGCTGCAAAACCTGTTTGCCCAGCACGGGGATATTGAGTTCTATAAGATAAAGCCATAAACATGTTTGTCTGAGTCTTCTATCAAAAGTTACAGCGATTTATATGAAGTTGTTCAAAAACGCTTTATTTCGCCAAGACAATGCGTTTCTCACTGTTACATGCATTTGAATGGGAAACTCGCCTGAAACAAAGTATAGGTTTTCATTATGTGAATAATTTTAAAATCTTAGCTCAAACGGCTGCAAAACCTGTTTGCCCAGCACGGGGATATTGAGTTCTATAAGATAAAGCCATAAACATGTTTGTCTGAGTCTTCTATCAAAAGTTACAGCGATTTATATGAAGTTGTTCAAAAACGCTTTATTTCGCCAAGACAATGCGTTTCTCACTGTTACATGCATTTGAATGGGAAACTCGCCTGAAACAAAGTATAGGTTTTTATTATGTGAATAATTTTAAAATCTTAGCTCAAACGGCTGCAAAACCTGTTTGCCCAGCACGGGGATATTGAGTTCTATAAGATAAAGCCATAAACATGTTTGTCTGAGTCTTCTATCAAAAGTTACAGCGATTTATATGAAGTTGTTCAAAAACGCTTTATTTCGCCAAGACAATGCGTTTCTCACTGTTACATGCATTTGAATGGGAAACTCGCCTGAAACAAAGTATAGGTTTTCATTATGTGAATAATTTTAAAATCTTAGCTCAAACGGCTGCAAAACCTGTTTGCCCAGCACGGGGATATTGAGTTCTATAAGATAAAGCCATAAACATGTTTGTCTGAGTCTTCTATCAAAAGTTACAGCGATTTATATGAAGTTGTACAAAAACGCTTTATTTCGCCAAGACAGTGTGTTTCTCACTGTTACATGCATTTGAATGGGAAACTCGCCTGAAACAAAGTATAGGTTTTCATTATGTGAATAATTTTAAAATCTTAGCTCAAACGGCTGCAAAACCTGTTCTGTTTGCCCAGCACGGGGATATTGAGTTCTATAAGATAAAGCCATAAACATGTTTGTCTGAGTCTTCTATCAAAAGTTACAGCGATTTATATGAAGTTGTACAAAAACGCTTTATTTTGCCAAGACAATGCGTTTCTCACTGTTACATGCATTTGAATGGGAAACTCGCCTGAAACAAAGTATAGGTTTTCATTATGTGAATAATTTTAAAATCTTAGCTCAAACGGCTGCAAAACCTGTTCTGTTTGCCCAGCACGGGGATATTGAGTTCTATAAGATAAAGCCATAAACATGTTTGTCTGAGTCTTCTATCAAAAGTTACAGCGATTTATATGAAGTTGTTCAAAAACGCTTTATTTCGCCAAGACAATGCGTTTCTCACTGTTACATGCATTTGAATGGGAAACTCGCCTGAAACAAAGTATAGGTTTTCATTATGTGAATAATTTTAAAATCTTAGCTCAAACGGCTGCAAAACCTGTTTGCCCAGCACGGGGATATTGAGTTCTATAAGATAAAGCCATAAACATGTTTGTCTGAGTCTTCTATCAAAAGGTACAGCGATTTATATGAAGTTGTTCAAAAACGCTTTATTTTGCCAAGACAATGCGTTTCTCACTGTTACATGCATTTGAATGGGAAACTCGCCTGAAACAAAGTATAGGTTTTCATTATGTGAATAATTTTAAAATCTTAGCTCAAACGGCTGCAAAACCTGTTCTGTTTGCCCAGCACGGGGATATTGAGTTCTATAAGATAAAGCCATAAACATGTTTGTCTGAGTCTTCTATCAAAAGTTACAGCGATTTATATGAAGTTGTTCAAAAACGCTTTATTTCGCCAAGACAATGCGTTTCTCACTGTTACATGCATTTGAATGGGAAACTCGCCTGAAACAAAGTATAGGTTTTCATTATGTGAATAATTTTAAAATCTTAGCTCAAACGGCTGCAAAACCTGTTTGCCCAGCACGGGGATATTGAGTTCTATAAGATAAAGCCATAAACATGTTTGTCTGAGTCTTCTATCAAAAGTTACAGCGATTTATATGAAGTTGTTCAAAAACGCTTTATTTCGCCAAGACAATGCGTTTCTCACTGTTACATGCATTTGAATGGGAAACTCGCCTGAAACAAAGTATAGGTTTTCATTATGTGAATAATTTTAAAATCTTAGCTCAAACGGCTGCAAAACCTGTTTGCCCAGCACGGGGATATTGAGTTCTATAAGATAAAGCCATAAACATGTTTGTCTGAGTCTTCTATCAAAAGTTACAGCGATTTATATGAAGTTGTTCAAAAACGCTTTATTTCGCCAAGACAATGCGTTTCTCACTGTTACATGCATTTGAATGGGAAACTCGCCTGAAACAAAGTATAGGTTTTTATTATGTGAATAATTTTAAAATCTTAGCTCAAACGGCTGCAAAACCTGTTTGCCCAGCACGGGGATATTGAGTTCTATAAGATAAAGCCATAAACATGTTTGTCTGAGTCTTCTATCAAAAGTTACAGCGATTTATATGAAGTTGTTCAAAAACGCTTTATTTCGCCAAGACAATGCGTTTCTCACTGTTACATGCATTTGAATGGGAAACTCGCCTGAAACAAAGTATAGGTTTTCATTATGTGAATAATTTTAAAATCTTAGCTCAAACGGCTGCAAAACCTGTTTGCCCAGCACGGGGATATTGAGTTCTATAAGATAAAGCCATAAACATGTTTGTCTGAGTCTTCTATCAAAAGTTACAGCGATTTATATGAAGTTGTACAAAAACGCTTTATTTCGCCAAGACAGTGTGTTTCTCACTGTTACATGCATTTGAATGGGAAACTCGCCTGAAACAAAGTATAGGTTTTCATTATGTGAATAATTTTAAAATCTTAGCTCAAACGGCTGCAAAACCTGTTCTGTTTGCCCAGCACGGGGATATTGAGTTCTATAAGATAAAGCCATAAACATGTTTGTCTGAGTCTTCTATCAAAAGTTACAGCGATTTATATGAAGTTGTACAAAAACGCTTTATTTCGCCAAGACAGTGTGTTTCTCACTGTTACATGCATTTGAATGGGAAACTCGCCTGAAACAAAGTATAGGTTTTCATTATGTGAATAATTTTAAAATCTTAGCTCAAACGGCTGCAAAACCTGTTTGCCCAGCACGGGGATATTGAGTTCTATAAGATAAAGCCATAAACATGTTTGTCTGAGTCTTCTATCAAAAGTTACAGCGATTTATATGAAGTTGTTCAAAAACGCTTTATTTCGCCAAGACAATGCGTTTCTCACTGTTACATGCATTTGAATGGGAAACTCGCCTGAAACAAAGTATAGGTTTTCATTATGTGAATAATTTTAAAATCTTAGCTCAAACGGCTGCAAAACCTGTTTGCCCAGCACGGGGATATTGAGTTCTATAAGATAAAGCCATAAACATGTTTGTCTGAGTCTTCTATCAAAAGTTACAGCGATTTATATGAAGTTGTTCAAAAACGCTTTATTTCGCCAAGACAATGCGTTTCTCACTGTTACATGCATTTGAATGGGAAACTCGCCTGAAACAAAGTATAGGTTTTCATTATGTGAATAATTTTAAAATTTTAGCTCAAACGGCTGCAAAACCTGTTTGTCCAGCACGGGGATATTGAGTTCTATAAGATAAAGCCATAAACATGTTTGTCTGAGTCTTCTATCAAAAGTTACAGCGATTTATATGAAGTTGTTCAAAAACGCTTTATTTCGCCAAGACAATGCGTTTCTCACTGTTACATGCATTTGAATGGGAAACTCGCCTGAAACAAAGTATAGGTTTTCATTATGTGAATAATTTTAAAATCTTAGCTCAAACGGCTGCAAAACCTGTTCTGTTTGCCCAGCACGGGGATATTGAGTTCTATAAGATAAAGCCATAAACATGTTTGTCTGAGTCTTCTATCAAAAGTTACAGCGATTTATATGAAGTTGTTCAAAAACGCTTTATTTCGCCAAGACAATGCGTTTCTCACTGTTACATGCATTTGAATGGGAAACTCGCCTGAGACAAAGTATAGGTTTTCATTATGTGAATAATTTTAAAATCTTAGCTCAAACGGCTGCAAAACCTGTTCTGTTTGCCCAGCACGGGGATATTGAGTTCTATAAGATAAAGCCATAAACATGTTTGTCTGAGTCTTCTATCAAAAGTTACAGCGATTTATATGAAGTTGTTCAAAAACGCTTTATTTCGCCAAGACAATGCGTTTCTCACTGTTACATGCATTTGAATGGGAAACTCGCCTGAAACAAAGTATAGGTTTTCATTATGTGAATAATTTTAAAATCTTAGCTCAAACGGCTGCAAAACCTGTTCTGTTTGCCCAGCACGGGGATATTGAGTTCTATAAGATAAAGCCATAAACATGTTTGTCTGAGTCTTCTATCAAAAGTTACAGCGATTTATATGAAGTTGTTCAAAAACGCTTTATTTCGCCAAGACAATGCGTTTCTCACTGTTACATGCATTTGAATGGGAAACTCGCCTGAAACAAAGTATAGGTTTTCATTATGTGAATAATTTTAAAATCTTAGCTCAAACGGCTGCAAAACCTGTTTGCCCAGCACGGGGATATTGAGTTCTATAAGATAAAGCCATAAACATGTTTGTCTGAGTCTTCTATCAAAAGTTACAGCGATTTATATGAAGTTGTTCAAAAACGCTTTATTTCGCCAAGACAATGCGTTTCTCACTGTTACATGCATTTGAATGGGAAACTCGCCTGAGACAAAGTATAGGTTTTCATTATGTGAATAATTTTAAAATCTTAGCTCAAACGGCTGCAAAACCTGTTTGCCCAGCACGGGGATATTGAGTTCTATAAGATAAAGCCATAAACATGTTTGTCTGAGTCTTCTATCAAAAGTTACAGCGATTTATATGAAGTTGTTCAAAAACGCTTTATTTCGCCAAGACAATGCGTTTCTCACTGTTACATGCATTTGAATGGGAAACTCGCCTGAAACAAAGTATAGGTTTTCATTATGTGAATAATTTTAAAATCTTAGCTCAAACGGCTGCAAAACCTGTTTGCCCAGCACGGGGATATTGAGTTCTATAAGATAAAGCCATAAACATGTTTGTCTGAGTCTTCTATCAAAAGGTACAGCGATTTATATGAAGTTGTTCAAAAACGCTTTATTTTGCCAAGACAATGCGTTTCTCACTGTTACATGCATTTGAATGGGAAACTCGCCTGAAACAAAGTATAGGTTTTCATTATGTGAATAATTTTAAAATCTTAGCTCAAACGGCTGCAAAACCTGTTTGCCCAGCACGGGGATATTGAGTTCTATAAGATAAAGCCATAAACATGTTTGTCTGAGTCTTCTATCAAAAGTTACAGCGATTTATATGAAGTTGTTCAAAAACGCTTTATTTCGCCAAGACAATGCGTTTCTCACTGTTACATGCATTTGAATGGGAAACTCGCCTGAAACAAAGTATAGGTTTTCATTATGTGAATAATTTTAAAATCTTAGCTCAAACGGCTGCAAAACCTGTTTGCCCAGCACGGGGATATTGAGTTCTATAAGATAAAGCCATAAACATGTTTGTCTGAGTCTTCTATCAAAAGGTACAGCGATTTATATGAAGTTGTTCAAAAACGCTTTATTTTGCCAAGACAATGCGTTTCTCACTGTTACATGCATTTGAATGGGAAACTCGCCTGAAACAAAGTATAGGTTTTCATTATGTGAATAATTTTAAAATCTTAGCTCAAACGGCTGCAAAACCTGTTTGTCCAGCACGGGGATATTGAGTTCTATAAGATAAAGCCATAAACATGTTTGTCTGAGTCTTCTATCAAAAGTTACAGCGATTTATATGAAGTTGTTCAAAAACGCTTTATTTCGCCAAGACAATGCGTTTCTCACTGTTACATGCATTTGAATGGGAAACTCGCCTGAAACAAAGTATAGGTTTTCATTATGTGAATAATTTTAAAATCTTAGCTCAAACGGCTGCAAAACCTGTTCTGTTTGCCCAGCACGGGGATATTGAGTTCTATAAGATAAAGCCATAAACATGTTTGTCTGAGTCTTCTATCAAAAGTTACAGCGATTTATATGAAGTTGTTCAAAAACGCTTTATTTCACCAAGACAATGCGTTTCTCACTGTTACATGCATTTGAATGGGAAACTCGCCTGAAACAAAGTATAGGTTTTCATTATGTGAATAATTTTAAAATCTTAGCTCAAACGGCTGCAAAACCTGTTTGCCCAGCACGGGGATATTGAGTTCTATAAGATAAAGCCATAAACATGTTTGTCTGAGTCTTCTATCAAAAGGTACAGCGATTTATATGAAGTTGTTCAAAAACGCTTTATTTCGCCAAGACAATGCGTTTCTCACTGTTACATGCATTTGAATGGGAAACTCGCCTGAAACAAAGTATAGGTTTTCATTATGTGAATAATTTTAAAATCTTAGCTCAAACGGCTGCAAAACCTGTTTGTCCAGCACGGGGATATTGAGTTCTATAAGATAAAGCCATAAACATGTTTGTCTGAGTCTTCTATCAAAAGTTACAGCGATTTATATGAAGTTGTTCAAAAACGCTTTATTTCGCCAAGACAATGCGTTTCTCACTGTTACATGCATTTGAATGGGAAACTCGCCTGAAACAAAGTATAGGTTTTCATTATGTGAATAATTTTAAAATCTTAGCTCAAACGGCTGCAAAACCTGTTTGCCCAGCACGGGGATATTGAGTTCTATAAGATAAAGCCATAAACATGTTTGTCTGAGTCTTCTATCAAAAGTTACAGCGATTTATATGAAGTTGTTCAAAAACGCTTTATTTCGCCAAGACAATGCGTTTCTCACTGTTACATGCATTTGAATGGGAAACTCGCCTGAAACAAAGTATAGGTTTTCATTATGTGAATAATTTTAAAATCTTAGCTCAAACGGCTGCAAAACCTGTTCTGTTTGCCCAGCACGGGGATATTGAGTTCTATAAGATAAAGCCATAAACATGTTTGTCTGAGTCTTCTATCAAAAGTTACAGCGATTTATATGAAGTTGTTCAAAAACGCTTTATTTCACCAAGACAATGCGTTTCTCACTGTTACATGCATTTGAATGGGAAACTCGCCTGAAACAAAGTATAGGTTTTCATTATGTGAATAATTTTAAAATCTTAGCTCAAACGGCTGCAAAACCTGTTTGCCCAGCACGGGGATATTGAGTTCTATAAGATAAAGCCATAAACATGTTTGTCTGAGTCTTCTATCAAAAGGTACAGCGATTTATATGAAGTTGTTCAAAAACGCTTTATTTCGCCAAGACAATGCGTTTCTCACTGTTACATGCATTTGAATGGGAAACTCGCCTGAAACAAAGTATAGGTTTTCATTATGTGAATAATTTTAAAATCTTAGCTCAAACGGCTGCAAAACCTGTTTGTCCAGCACGGGGATATTGAGTTCTATAAGATAAAGCCATAAACATGTTTGTCTGAGTCTTCTATCAAAAGTTACAGCGATTTATATGAAGTTGTTCAAAAACGCTTTATTTCGCCAAGACAATGCGTTTCTCACTGTTACATGCATTTGAATGGGAAACTCGCCTGAAACAAAGTATAGGTTTTCATTATGTGAATAATTTTAAAATCTTAGCTCAAACGGCTGCAAAACCTGTTTGCCCAGCACGGGGATATTGAGTTCTATAAGATAAAGCCATAAACATGTTTGTCTGAGTCTTCTATCAAAAGTTACAGCGATTTATATGAAGTTGTTCAAAAACGCTTTATTTCGCCAAGACAATGCGTTTCTCACTGTTACATGCATTTGAATGGGAAACTCGCCTGAAACAAAGTATAGGTTTTCATTATGTGAATAATTTTAAAATCTTAGCTCAAACGGCTGCAAAACCTGTTTGCCCAGCACGGGGATATTGAGTTCTATAAGATAAAGCCATAAACATGTTTGTCTGAGTCTTCTATCAAAAGGTACAGCGATTTATATGAAGTTGTTCAAAAACGCTTTATTTTGCCAAGACAATGCGTTTCTCACTGTTACATGCATTTGAATGGGAAACTCGCCTGAAACAAAGTATAGGTTTTCATTATGTGAATAATTTTAAAATCTTAGCTCAAACGGCTGCAAAACCTGTTTGTCCAGCACGGGGATATTGAGTTCTATAAGATAAAGCCATAAACATGTTTGTCTGAGTCTTCTATCAAAAGTTACAGCGATTTATATGAAGTTGTTCAAAAACGCTTTATTTCGCCAAGACAATGCGTTTCTCACTGTTACATGCATTTGAATGGGAAACTCGCCTGAAACAAAGTATAGGTTTTCATTATGTGAATAATTTTAAAATCTTAGCTCAAACGGCTGCAAAACCTGTTTGCCCAGCACGGGGATATTGAGTTCTATAAGATAAAGCCATAAACATGTTTGTCTGAGTCTTCTATCAAAAGTTACAGCGATTTATATGAAGTTGTTCAAAAACGCTTTATTTCGCCAAGACAATGCGTTTCTCACTGTTACATGCATTTGAATGGGAAACTCGCCTGAAACAAAGTATAGGTTTTCATTATGTGAATAATTTTAAAATCTTAGCTCAAACGGCTGCAAAACCTGTTTGCCCAGCACGGGGATATTGAGTTCTATAAGATAAAGCCATAAACATGTTTGTCTGAGTCTTCTATCAAAAGTTACAGCGATTTATATGAAGTTGTTCAAAAACGCTTTATTTCGCCAAGACAATGCGTTTCTCACTGTTACATGCATTTGAATGGGAAACTCGCCTGAAACAAAGTATAGGTTTTCATTATGTGAATAATTTTAAAATCTTAGCTCAAACGGCTGCAAAACCTGTTCTGTTTGCCCAGCACGGGGATATTGAGTTCTATAAGATAAAGCCATAAACATGTTTGTCTGAGTCTTCTATCAAAAGTTACAGCGATTTATATGAAGTTGTTCAAAAACGCTTTATTTCGCCAAGACAATGCGTTTCTCACTGTTACATGCATTTGAATGGGAAACTCGCCTGAAACAAAGTATAGGTTTTCATTATGTGAATAATTTTAAAATCTTAGCTCAAACGGCTGCAAAACCTGTTTGCCCAGCACGGGGATATTGAGTTCTATAAGATAAAGCCATAAACATGTTTGTCTGAGTCTTCTATCAAAAGTTACAGCGATTTATATGAAGTTGTTCAAAAACGCTTTATTTCGCCAAGACAATGCGTTTCTCACTGTTACATGCATTTGAATGGGAAACTCGCCTGAAACAAAGTATAGGTTTTCATTATGTGAATAATTTTAAAATCTTAGCTCAAACGGCTGCAAAACCTGTTTGCCCAGCACGGGGATATTGAGTTCTATAAGATAAAGCCATAAACATGTTTGTCTGAGTCTTCTATCAAAAGTTACAGCGATTTATATGAAGTTGTTCAAAAACGCTTTATTTCGCCAAGACAATGCGTTTCTCACTGTTACATGCATTTGAATGGGAAACTCGCCTGAAACAAAGTATAGGTTTTCATTATGTGAATAATTTTAAAATCTTAGCTCAAACGGCTGCAAAACCTGTTTGCCCAGCACGGGGATATTGAGTTCTATAAGATAAAGCCATAAACATGTTTGTCTGAGTCTTCTATCAAAAGTTACAGCGATTTATATGAAGTTGTTCAAAAACGCTTAATTTCGCCAAGACAATGCGTTTCTCACTGTTACATGCATTTGAATGGGAAACTCGCCTGAAACAAAGTATAGGTTTTCATTATGTGAATAATTTTAAAATCTTAGCTCAAACGGCTGCAAAACCTGTTTGCCCAGCACGGGGATATTGAGTTCTATAAGATAAAGCCATAAACATGTTTGTCTGAGTCTTCTATCAAAAGTTACAGCGATTTATATGAAGTTGTTCAAAAACGCTTTATTTCGCCAAGACAATGCGTTTCTCACTGTTACATGCATTTGAATGGGAAACTCGCCTGAAACAAAGTATAGGTTTTCATTATGTGAATAATTTTAAAATCTTAGCTCAAACGGCTGCAAAACCTGTTCTGTTTGCCCAGCACGGGGATATTGAGTTCTATAAGATAAAGCCATAAACATGTTTGTCTGAGTCTTCTATCAAAAGTTACAGCGATTTATATGAAGTTGTTCAAAAACGCTTTATTTCGCCAAGACAATGCGTTTCTCACTGTTACATGCATTTGAATGGGAAACTCGCCTGAAACAAAGTATAGGTTTTCATTATGTGAATAATTTTAAAATCTTAGCTCAAACGGCTGCAAAACCTGTTTGCCCAGCACGGGGATATTGAGTTCTATAAGATAAAGCCATAAACATGTTTGTCTGAGTCTTCTATCAAAAGTTACAGCGATTTATATGAAGTTGTTCAAAAACGCTTTATTTCGCCAAGACAATGCGTTTCTCACTGTTACATGCATTTGAATGGGAAACTCGCCTGAAACAAAGTATAGGTTTTCATTATGTGAATAATTTTAAAATCTTAGCTCAAACGGCTGCAAAACCTGTTTGCCCAGCACGGGGATATTGAGTTCTATAAGATAAAGCCATAAACATGTTTGTCTGAGTCTTCTATCAAAAGTTACAGCGATTTATATGAAGTTGTTCAAAAACGCTTTATTTCGCCAAGACAATGCGTTTCTCACTGTTACATGCATTTGAATGGGAAACTCGCCTGAAACAAAGTATAGGTTTTCATTATGTGAATAATTTTAAAATCTTAGCTCAAACGGCTGCAAAACCTGTTTGCCCAGCACGGGGATATTGAGTTCTATAAGATAAAGCCATAAACATGTTTGTCTGAGTCTTCTATCAAAAGTTACAGCGATTTATATGAAGTTGTTCAAAAACGCTTTATTTCGCCAAGACAATGCGTTTCTCACTGTTACATGCATTTGAATGGGAAACTCGCCTGAAACAAAGTATAGGTTTTCATTATGTGAATAATTTTAAAATCTTAGCTCAAACGGCTGCAAAACCTGTTTGCCCAGCACGGGGATATTGAGTTCTATAAGATAAAGCCATAAACATGTTTGTCTGAGTCTTCTATCAAAAGGTACAGCGATTTATATGAAGTTGTTCAAAAACGCTTTATTTTGCCAAGACAATGCGTTTCTCACTGTTACATGCATTTGAATGGGAAACTCGCCTGAAACAAAGTATAGGTTTTCATTATGTGAATAATTTTAAAGTCTTAGCTCAAACGGCTGCAAAACCTGTTTGTCCAGCACGGGGATATTGAGTTCTATAAGATAAAGCCATAAACATGTTTGTCTGAGTCTTCTATCAAAAGTTACAGCGATTTATATGAAGTTGTTCAAAAACGCTTTATTTCGCCAAGACAATGCGTTTCTCACTGTTACATGCATTTGAATGGGAAACTCGCCTGAAACAAAGTATAGGTTTTCATTATGTGAATAATTTTAAAATCTTAGCTCAAACGGCTGCAAAACCTGTTTGCCCAGCACGGGGATATTGAGTTCTATAAGATAAAGCCATAAACATGTTTGTCTGAGTCTTCTATCAAAAGTTACAGCGATTTATATGAAGTTGTTCAAAAACGCTTTATTTCGCCAAGACAATGCGTTTCTCACTGTTACATGCATTTGAATGGGAAACTCGCCTGAAACAAAGTATAGGTTTTCATTATGTGAATAATTTTAAAATCTTAGCTCAAACGGCTGCAAAACCTGTTTGCCCAGCACGGGGATATTGAGTTCTATAAGATAAAGCCATAAACATGTTTGTCTGAGTCTTCTATCAAAAGTTACAGCGATTTATATGAAGTTGTTCAAAAACGCTTTATTTCGCCAAGACAATGCGTTTCTCACTGTTACATGCATTTGAATGGGAAACTCGCCTGAAACAAAGTATAGGTTTTCATTATGTGAATAATTTTAAAATCTTAGCTCAAACGGCTGCAAAACCTGTTTGCCCAGCACGGGGATATTGAGTTCTATAAGATAAAGCCATAAACATGTTTGTCTGAGTCTTCTATCAAACGGTACAGCGATTTATATGAAGTTGTTCAAAAACGCTTTATTTTGCCAAGACAATGCGTTTCTCACTGTTACATGCATTTGAATGGGAAACTCGCCTGAAACAAAGTATAGGTTTTCATTATGTGAATAATTTTAAAATCTTAGCTCAAACGGCTGCAAAACCTGTTTGTCCAGCACGGGGATATTGAGTTCTATAAGATAAAGCCATAAACATGTTTGTCTGAGTCTTCTATCAAAAGTTACAGCGATTTATATGAAGTTGTTCAAAAACGCTTTATTTCGCCAAGACAATGCGTTTCTCACTGTTACATGCATTTGAATGGGAAACTCGCCTGAAACAAAGTATAGGTTTTCATTATGTGAATAATTTTAAAATCTTAGCTCAAACGGCTGCAAAACCTGTTCTGTTTGCCCAGCACGGGGATATTGAGTTCTATAAGATAAAGCCATAAACATGTTTGTCTGAGTCTTCTATCAAAAGTTACAGCGATTTATATGAAGTTGTTCAAAAACGCTTTATTTCGCCAAGACAATGCGTTTCTCACTGTTACATGCATTTGAATGGGAAACTCGCCTGAAACAAAGTATAGGTTTTCATTATGTGAATAATTTTAAAATCTTAGCTCAAACGGCTGCAAAACCTGTTTGCCCAGCACGGGGATATTGAGTTCTATAAGATAAAGCCATAAACATGTTTGTCTGAGTCTTCTATCAAAAGGTACAGCGATTTATATGAAGTTGTTCAAAAACGCTTTATTTCGCCAAGACAATGCGTTTCTCACTGTTACATGCATTTGAATGGGAAACTCGCCTGAAACAAAGTATAGGTTTTCATTATGTGAATAATTTTAAAATCTTAGCTCAAACGGCTGCAAAACCTGTTTGTCCAGCACGGGGATATTGAGTTCTATAAGATAAAGCCATAAACATGTTTGTCTGAGTCTTCTATCAAAAGTTACAGCGATTTATATGAAGTTGTTCAAAAACGCTTTATTTCGCCAAGACAATGCGTTTCTCACTGTTACATGCATTTGAATGGGAAACTCGCCTGAAACAAAGTATAGGTTTTCATTATGTGAATAATTTTAAAATCTTAGCTCAAACGGCTGCAAAACCTGTTTGCCCAGCACGGGGATATTGAGTTCTATAAGATAAAGCCATAAACATGTTTGTCTGAGTCTTCTATCAAAAGTTACAGCGATTTATATGAAGTTGTTCAAAAACGCTTTATTTCGCCAAGACAATGCGTTTCTCACTGTTACATGCATTTGAATGGGAAACTCGCCTGAAACAAAGTATAGGTTTTCATTATGTGAATAATTTTAAAATCTTAGCTCAAACGGCTGCAAAACCTGTTTGCCCAGCACGGGGATATTGAGTTCTATAAGATAAAGCCATAAACATGTTTGTCTGAGTCTTCTATCAAAAGTTACAGCGATTTATATGAAGTTGTTCAAAAACGCTTTATTTCGCCAAGACAATGCGTTTCTCACTGTTACATGCATTTGAATGGGAAACTCGCCTGAAACAAAGTATAGGTTTTCATTATGTGAATAATTTTAAAATCTTAGCTCAAACGGCTGCAAAACCTGTTTGCCCAGCACGGGGATATTGAGTTCTATAAGATAAAGCCATAAACATGTTTGTCTGAGTCTTCTATCAAAAGGTACAGCGATTTATATGAAGTTGTTCAAAAACGCTTTATTTTGCCAAGACAATGCGTTTCTCACTGTTACATGCATTTGAATGGGAAACTCGCCTGAAACAAAGTATAGGTTTTCATTATGTGAATAATTTTAAAATCTTAGCTCAAACGGCTGCAAAACCTGTTTGTCCAGCACGGGGATATTGAGTTCTATAAGATAAAGCCATAAACATGTTTGTCTGAGTCTTCTATCAAAAGTTACAGCGATTTATATGAAGTTGTTCAAAAACGCTTTATTTCGCCAAGACAATGCGTTTCTCACTGTTACATGCATTTGAATGGGAAACTCGCCTGAAACAAAGTATAGGTTTTCATTATGTGAATAATTTTAAAATCTTAGCTCAAACGGCTGCAAAACCTGTTCTGTTTGCCCAGCACGGGGATATTGAGTTCTATAAGATAAAGCCATAAACATGTTTGTCTGAGTCTTCTATCAAAAGTTACAGCGATTTATATGAAGTTGTTCAAAAACGCTTTATTTCGCCAAGACAATGCGTTTCTCACTGTTACATGCATTTGAATGGGAAACTCGCCTGAAACAAAGTATAGGTTTTCATTATGTGAATAATTTTAAAATCTTAGCTCAAACGGCTGCAAAACCTGTTTGCCCAGCACGGGGATATTGAGTTCTATAAGATAAAGCCATAAACATGTTTGTCTGAGTCTTCTATCAAAAGGTACAGCGATTTATATGAAGTTGTTCAAAAACGCTTTATTTCGCCAAGACAATGCGTTTCTCACTGTTACATGCATTTGAATGGGAAACTCGCCTGAAACAAAGTATAGGTTTTCATTATGTGAATAATTTTAAAATCTTAGCTCAAACGGCTGCAAAACCTGTTTGCCCAGCACGGGGATATTGAGTTCTATAAGATAAAGCCATAAACATGTTTGTCTGAGTCTTCTATCAAAAGTTACAGCGATTTATATGAAGTTGTTCAAAAACGCTTTATTTCGCCAAGACAATGCGTTTCTCACTGTTACATGCATTTGAATGGGAAACTCGCCTGAAACAAAGTATAGGTTTTCATTATGTGAATAATTTTAAAATCTTAGCTCAAACGGCTGCAAAACCTGTTTGCCCAGCACGGGGATATTGAGTTCTATAAGATAAAGCCATAAACATGTTTGTCTGAGTCTTCTATCAAAAGTTACAGCGATTTATATGAAGTTGTTCAAAAACGCTTTATTTCGCCAAGACAATGCGTTTCTCACTGTTACATGCATTTGAATGGGAAACTCGCCTGAAACAAAGTATAGGTTTTCATTATGTGAATAATTTTAAAATCTTAGCTCAAACGGCTGCAAAACCTGTTTGCCCAGCACGGGGATATTGAGTTCTATAAGATAAAGCCATAAACATGTTTGTCTGAGTCTTCTATCAAAAGTTACAGCGATTTATATGAAGTTGTTCAAAAACGCTTTATTTCGCCAAGACAATGCGTTTCTCACTGTTACATGCATTTGAATGGGAAACTCGCCTGAAACAAAGTATAGGTTTTCATTATGTGAATAATTTTAAAATCTTAGCTCAAACGGCTGCAAAACCTGTTTGCCCAGCACGGGGATATTGAGTTCTATAAGATAAAGCCATAAACATGTTTGTCTGAGTCTTCTATCAAAAGTTACAGCGATTTATATGAAGTTGTTCAAAAACGCTTTATTTCGCCAAGACAATGCGTTTCTCACTGTTACATGCATTTGAATGGGAAACTCGCCTGAAACAAAGTATAGGTTTTCATTATGTGAATAATTTTAAAATCTTAGCTCAAACGGCTGCAAAACCTGTTCTGTTTGCCCAGCACGGGGATATTGAGTTCTATAAGATAAAGCCATAAACATGTTTGTCTGAGTCTTCTATCAAAAGTTACAGCGATTTATATGAAGTTGTTCAAAAACGCTTTATTTCGCCAAGACAATGCGTTTCTCACTGTTACATGCATTTGAATGGGAAACTCGCCTGAAACAAAGTATAGGTTTTCATTATGTGAATAATTTTAAAATCTTAGCTCAAACGGCTGCAAAACCTGTTTGCCCAGCACGGGGATATTGAGTTCTATAAGATAAAGCCATAAACATGTTTGTCTGAGTCTTCTATCAAAAGTTACAGCGATTTATATGAAGTTGTTCAAAAACGCTTTATTTCGCCAAGACAATGCGTTTCTCACTGTTACATGCATTTGAATGGGAAACTCGCCTGAAACAAAGTATAGGTTTTCATTATGTGAATAATTTTAAAATCTTAGCTCAAACGGCTGCAAAACCTGTTTGCCCAGCACGGGGATATTGAGTTCTATAAGATAAAGCCATAAACATGTTTGTCTGAGTCTTCTATCAAAAGTTACAGCGATTTATATGAAGTTGTTCAAAAACGCTTTATTTCGCCAAGACAATGCGTTTCTCACTGTTACATGCATTTGAATGGGAAACTCGCCTGAAACAAAGTATAGGTTTTCATTATGTGAATAATTTTAAAATCTTAGCTCAAACGGCTGCAAAACCTGTTTGCCCAGCACGGGGATATTGAGTTCTATAAGATAAAGCCATAAACATGTTTGTCTGAGTCTTCTATCAAAAGTTACAGCGATTTATATGAAGTTGTTCAAAAACGCTTTATTTCGCCAAGACAATGCGTTTCTCACTGTTACATGCATTTGAATGGGAAACTCGCCTGAAACAAAGTATAGGTTTTCATTATGTGAATAATTTTAAAATCTTAGCTCAAACGGCTGCAAAACCTGTTCTGTTTGCCCAGCACGGGGATATTGAGTTCTATAAGATAAAGCCATAAACATGTTTGTCTGAGTCTTCTATCAAAAGTTACAGCGATTTATATGAAGTTGTTCAAAAACGCTTTATTTCGCCAAGACAATGCGTTTCTCACTGTTACATGCATTTGAATGGGAAACTCGCCTGAAACAAAGTATAGGTTTTCATTATGTGAATAATTTTAAAATCTTAGCTCAAACGGCTGCAAAACCTGTTTGCCCAGCACGGGGATATTGAGTTCTATAAGATAAAGCCATAAACATGTTTGTCTGAGTCTTCTATCAAAAGTTACAGCGATTTATATGAAGTTGTTCAAAAACGCTTTATTTCGCCAAGACAATGCGTTTCTCACTGTTACATGCATTTGAATGGGAAACTCGCCTGAAACAAAGTATAGGTTTTCATTATGTGAATAATTTTAAAATCTTAGCTCAAACGGCTGCAAAACCTGTTTGCCCAGCACGGGGATATTGAGTTCTATAAGATAAAGCCATAAACATGTTTGTCTGAGTCTTCTATCAAAAGTTACAGCGATTTATATGAAGTTGTTCAAAAACGCTTTATTTCGCCAAGACAATGCGTTTCTCACTGTTACATGCATTTGAATGGGAAACTCGCCTGAAACAAAGTATAGGTTTTCATTATGTGAATAATTTTAAAATCTTAGCTCAAACGGCTGCAAAACCTGTTTGCCCAGCACGGGGATATTGAGTTCTATAAGATAAAGCCATAAACATGTTTGTCTGAGTCTTCTATCAAAAGTTACAGCGATTTATATGAAGTTGTTCAAAAACGCTTAATTTCGCCAAGACAATGCGTTTCTCACTGTTACATGCATTTGAATGGGAAACTCGCCTGAAACAAAGTATAGGTTTTCATTATGTGAATAATTTTAAAATCTTAGCTCAAACGGCTGCAAAACCTGTTTGCCCAGCACGGGGATATTGAGTTCTATAAGATAAAGCCATAAACATGTTTGTCTGAGTCTTCTATCAAAAGTTACAGCGATTTATATGAAGTTGTTCAAAAACGCTTTATTTCGCCAAGACAATGCGTTTCTCACTGTTACATGCATTTGAATGGGAAACTCGCCTGAAACAAAGTATAGGTTTTCATTATGTGAATAATTTTAAAATCTTAGCTCAAACGGCTGCAAAACCTGTTCTGTTTGCCCAGCACGGGGATATTGAGTTCTATAAGATAAAGCCATAAACATGTTTGTCTGAGTCTTCTATCAAAAGTTACAGCGATTTATATGAAGTTGTTCAAAAACGCTTTATTTCGCCAAGACAATGCGTTTCTCACTGTTACATGCATTTGAATGGGAAACTCGCCTGAAACGAAGTATAGGTTTTCATTATGTGAATAATTTTAAAATCTTAGCTCAAACGGCTGCAAAACCTGTTTGCCCAGCACGGGGATATTGAGTTCTATAAGATAAAGCCATAAACATGTTTGTCTGAGTCTTCTATCAAAAGTTACAGCGATTTATATGAAGTTGTTCAAAAACGCTTTATTTCGCCAAGACAATGCGTTTCTCACTGTTACATGCATTTGAATGGGAAACTCGCCTGAAACAAAGTATAGGTTTTCATTATGTGAATAATTTTAAAATCTTAGCTCAAACGGCTGCAAAACCTGTTTGCCCAGCACGGGGATATTGAGTTCTATAAGATAAAGCCATAAACATGTTTGTCTGAGTCTTCTATCAAAAGTTACAGCGATTTATATGAAGTTGTTCAAAAACGCTTTATTTCGCCAAGACAATGCGTTTCTCACTGTTACATGCATTTGAATGGGAAACTCGCCTGAAACAAAGTATAGGTTTTCATTATGTGAATAATTTTAAAATCTTAGCTCAAACGGCTGCAAAACCTGTTTGCCCAGCACGGGGATATTGAGTTCTATAAGATAAAGCCATAAACATGTTTGTCTGAGTCTTCTATCAAAAGTTACAGCGATTTATATGAAGTTGTTCAAAAACGCTTTATTTCGCCAAGACAATGCGTTTCTCACTGTTACATGCATTTGAATGGGAAACTCGCCTGAAACAAAGTATAGGTTTTCATTATGTGAATAATTTTAAAATCTTAGCTCAAACGGCTGCAAAACCTGTTTGCCCAGCACGGGGATATTGAGTTCTATAAGATAAAGCCATAAACATGTTTGTCTGAGTCTTCTATCAAAAGGTACAGCGATTTATATGAAGTTGTTCAAAAACGCTTTATTTTGCCAAGACAATGCGTTTCTCACTGTTACATGCATTTGAATGGGAAACTCGCCTGAAACAAAGTATAGGTTTTCATTATGTGAATAATTTTAAAATCTTAGCTCAAACGGCTGCAAAACCTGTTTGTCCAGCACGGGGATATTGAGTTCTATAAGATAAAGCCATAAACATGTTTGTCTGAGTCTTCTATCAAAAGTTACAGCGATTTATATGAAGTTGTTCAAAAACGCTTTATTTCGCCAAGACAATGCGTTTCTCACTGTTACATGCATTTGAATGGGAAACTCGCCTGAAACAAAGTATAGGTTTTCATTATGTGAATAATTTTAAAATCTTAGCTCAAACGGCTGCAAAACCTGTTTGCCCAGCACGGGGATATTGAGTTCTATAAGATAAAGCCATAAACATGTTTGTCTGAGTCTTCTATCAAAAGTTACAGCGATTTATATGAAGTTGTTCAAAAACGCTTTATTTCGCCAAGACAATGCGTTTCTCACTGTTACATGCATTTGAATGGGAAACTCGCCTGAAACAAAGTATAGGTTTTCATTATGTGAATAATTTTAAAATCTTAGCTCAAACGGCTGCAAAACCTGTTCTGTTTGCCCAGCACGGGGATATTGAGTTCTATAAGATAAAGCCATAAACATGTTTGTCTGAGTCTTCTATCAAAAGTTACAGCGATTTATATGAAGTTGTTCAAAAACGCTTTATTTCGCCAAGACAATGCGTTTCTCACTGTTACATGCATTTGAATGGGAAACTCGCCTGAAACAAAGTATAGGTTTTCATTATGTGAATAATTTTAAAATCTTAGCTCAAACGGCTGCAAAACCTGTTTGCCCAGCACGGGGATATTGAGTTCTATAAGATAAAGCCATAAACATGTTTGTCTGAGTCTTCTATCAAAAGTTACAGCGATTTATATGAAGTTGTTCAAAAACGCTTTATTTCGCCAAGACAATGCGTTTCTCACTGTTACATGCATTTGAATGGGAAACTCGCCTGAAACAAAGTATAGGTTTTCATTATGTGAATAATTTTAAAATCTTAGCTCAAACGGCTGCAAAACCTGTTTGCCCAGCACGGGGATATTGAGTTCTATAAGATAAAGCCATAAACATGTTTGTCTGAGTCTTCTATCAAAAGTTACAGCGATTTATATGAAGTTGTTCAAAAACGCTTTATTTCGCCAAGACAATGCGTTTCTCACTGTTACATGCATTTGAATGGGAAACTCGCCTGAAACAAAGTATAGGTTTTCATTATGTGAATAATTTTAAAATCTTAGCTCAAACGGCTGCAAAACCTGTTTGCCCAGCACGGGGATATTGAGTTCTATAAGATAAAGCCATAAACATGTTTGTCTGAGTCTTCTATCAAAAGTTACAGCGATTTATATGAAGTTGTTCAAAAACGCTTTATTTCGCCAAGACAATGCGTTTCTCACTGTTACATGCATTTGAATGGGAAACTCGCCTGAAACAAAGTATAGGTTTTCATTATGTGAATAATTTTAAAATCTTAGCTCAAACGGCTGCAAAACCTGTTTGCCCAGCACGGGGATATTGAGTTCTATAAGATAAAGCCATAAACATGTTTGTCTGAGTCTTCTATCAAAAGTTACAGCGATTTATATGAAGTTGTTCAAAAACGCTTTATTTCGCCAAGACAATGCGTTTCTCACTGTTACATGCATTTGAATGGGAAACTCGCCTGAAACAAAGTATAGGTTTTCATTATGTGAATAATTTTAAAATCTTAGCTCAAACGGCTGCAAAACCTGTTTGTCCAGCACGGGGATATTGAGTTCTATAAGATAAAGCCATAAACATGTTTGTCTGAGTCTTCTATCAAAAGTTACAGCGATTTATATGAAGTTGTTCAAAAACGCTTTATTTCGCCAAGACAATGCGTTTCTCACTGTTACATGCATTTGAATGGGAAACTCGCCTGAAACAAAGTATAGGTTTTCATTATGTGAATAATTTTAAAATCTTAGCTCAAACGGCTGCAAAACCTGTTTGCCCAGCACGGGGATATTGAGTTCTATAAGATAAAGCCATAAACATGTTTGTCTGAGTCTTCTATCAAAAGTTACAGCGATTTATATGAAGTTGTTCAAAAACGCTTTATTTCGCCAAGACAATGCGTTTCTCACTGTTACATGCATTTGAATGGGAAACTCGCCTGAAACAAAGTATAGGTTTTCATTATGTGAATAATTTTAAAATCTTAGCTCAAACGGCTGCAAAACCTGTTTGCCCAGCACGGGGATATTGAGTTCTATAAGATAAAGCCATAAACATGTTTGTCTGAGTCTTCTATCAAAAGGTACAGCGATTTATATGAAGTTGTTCAAAAACGCTTTATTTTGCCAAGACAATGCGTTTCTCACTGTTACATGCATTTGAATGGGAAACTCGCCTGAAACAAAGTATAGGTTTTCATTATGTGAATAATTTTAAAATCTTAGCTCAAACGGCTGCAAAACCTGTTTGTCCAGCACGGGGATATTGAGTTCTATAAGATAAAGCCATAAACATGTTTGTCTGAGTCTTCTATCAAAAGTTACAGCGATTTATATGAAGTTGTTCAAAAACGCTTTATTTCGCCAAGACAATGCGTTTCTCACTGTTACATGCATTTGAATGGGAAACTCGCCTGAAACAAAGTATAGGTTTTCATTATGTGAATAATTTTAAAATCTTAGCTCAAACGGCTGCAAAACCTGTTCTGTTTGCCCAGCACGGGGATATTGAGTTCTATAAGATAAAGCCATAAACATGTTTGTCTGAGTCTTCTATCAAAAGTTACAGCGATTTATATGAAGTTGTTCAAAAACGCTTTATTTCGCCAAGACAATGCGTTTCTCACTGTTACATGCATTTGAATGGGAAACTCGCCTGAAACAAAGTATAGGTTTTCATTATGTGAATAATTTTAAAATCTTAGCTCAAACGGCTGCAAAACCTGTTTGCCCAGCACGGGGATATTGAGTTCTATAAGATAAAGCCATAAACATGTTTGTCTGAGTCTTCTATCAAAAGGTACAGCGATTTATATGAAGTTGTTCAAAAACGCTTTATTTCGCCAAGACAATGCGTTTCTCACTGTTACATGCATTTGAATGGGAAACTCGCCTGAAACAAAGTATAGGTTTTCATTATGTGAATAATTTTAAAATCTTAGCTCAAACGGCTGCAAAACCTGTTTGCCCAGCACGGGGATATTGAGTTCTATAAGATAAAGCCATAAACATGTTTGTCTGAGTCTTCTATCAAAAGTTACAGCGATTTATATGAAGTTGTTCAAAAACGCTTTATTTCGCCAAGACAATGCGTTTCTCACTGTTACATGCATTTGAATGGGAAACTCGCCTGAAACAAAGTATAGGTTTTCATTATGTGAATAATTTTAAAATCTTAGCTCAAACGGCTGCAAAACCTGTTTGCCCAGCACGGGGATATTGAGTTCTATAAGATAAAGCCATAAACATGTTTGTCTGAGTCTTCTATCAAAAGTTACAGCGATTTATATGAAGTTGTTCAAAAACGCTTTATTTCGCCAAGACAATGCGTTTCTCACTGTTACATGCATTTGAATGGGAAACTCGCCTGAAACAAAGTATAGGTTTTCATTATGTGAATAATTTTAAAATCTTAGCTCAAACGGCTGCAAAACCTGTTCTGTTTGCCCAGCACGGGGATATTGAGTTCTATAAGATAAAGCCATAAACATGTTTGTCTGAGTCTTCTATCAAAAGTTACAGCGATTTATATGAAGTTGTTCAAAAACGCTTTATTTCGCCAAGACAATGCGTTTCTCACTGTTACATGCATTTGAATGGGAAACTCGCCTGAAACAAAGTATAGGTTTTCATTATGTGAATAATTTTAAAATCTTAGCTCAAACGGCTGCAAAACCTGTTTGCCCAGCACGGGGATATTGAGTTCTATAAGATAAAGCCATAAACATGTTTGTCTGAGTCTTCTATCAAAAGTTACAGCGATTTATATGAAGTTGTTCAAAAACGCTTTATTTCGCCAAGACAATGCGTTTCTCACTGTTACATGCATTTGAATGGGAAACTCGCCTGAAACAAAGTATAGGTTTTCATTATGTGAATAATTTTAAAATCTTAGCTCAAACGGCTGCAAAACCTGTTTGCCCAGCACGGGGATATTGAGTTCTATAAGATAAAGCCATAAACATGTTTGTCTGAGTCTTCTATCAAAAGTTACAGCGATTTATATGAAGTTGTTCAAAAACGCTTTATTTCGCCAAGACAATGCGTTTCTCACTGTTACATGCATTTGAATGGGAAACTCGCCTGAAACAAAGTATAGGTTTTCATTATGTGAATAATTTTAAAATCTTAGCTCAAACGGCTGCAAAACCTGTTTGCCCAGCACGGGGATATTGAGTTCTATAAGATAAAGCCATAAACATGTTTGTCTGAGTCTTCTATCAAAAGTTACAGCGATTTATATGAAGTTGTTCAAAAACGCTTTATTTCGCCAAGACAATGCGTTTCTCACTGTTACATGCATTTGAATGGGAAACTCGCCTGAAACAAAGTATAGGTTTTCATTATGTGAATAATTTTAAAATCTTAGCTCAAACGGCTGCAAAACCTGTTTGCCCAGCACGGGGATATTGAGTTCTATAAGATAAAGCCATAAACATGTTTGTCTGAGTCTTCTATCAAAAGTTACAGCGATTTATATGAAGTTGTTCAAAAACGCTTTATTTCGCCAAGACAATGCGTTTCTCACTGTTACATGCATTTGAATGGGAAACTCGCCTGAGACAAAGTATAGGTTTTCATTATGTGAATAATTTTAAAATCTTAGCTCAAACGGCTGCAAAACCTGTTTGCCCAGCACGGGGATATTGAGTTCTATAAGATAAAGCCATAAACATGTTTGTCTGAGTCTTCTATCAAAAGTTACAGCGATTTATATGAAGTTGTACAAAAACGCTTTATTTCGCCAAGACAGTGTGTTTCTCACTGTTACATGCATTTGAATGGGAAACTCGCCTGAAACAAAGTATAGGTTTTCATTATGTGAATAATTTTAAAATCTTAGCTCAAACGGCTGCAAAACCTGTTTGCCCAGCACGGGGACATTGAGTTCTATAAGATAAAGTCATGAATACTATATCTGAATCTTCTATCAAAAGTTACAGCTATTTATATGAAGTTGTACAAAAACGCTTTATTTTGTCAAGACAGTGGGTTTTAGAGTCTTTATCATTAAATCTCTGGTTGCTTCATTTTTCTATCCTATATCAGATATTTTAAAGGTTAGCTTAGGTAAAGTTCCATTCTCATGGTGAGGCAAAGTGCTTTATGTGTGTGTGTGCGTGTCATGAACGGCTATAAAAGGCCTATAATTAAAGAACAAAGCGGGGTTTGAGTTCGAGTTGCGGCAGACTGTCACTACTTGTAAATGGAACACAGCCTTCCTACGGCGGACAGCTAATAACAGGAATCGGACGCGGTCGAGCCAAGTCCACAGCAACCACCATAGCAACCGCCTAGCATGACCTTAAAAACATATTCTGTCTTCATAACTATCAAAATCGTGAAATGATTTGCAAAGTGTGAAAGTATTACAGCTGCAGAGAGCTATGGCGGTATCTATGGAAGCTGTTTACATAGCTAATAATATACGATGTAACCATGGAGACAGTCAGGTGATTGAGTGCACAGCGTCCACACTCTGCAGGGGGTAAAGACATTACTTCAATATTGTTTTATATTGATATATATTTGCCTTCTGTTGACCATCACCTCAGGTTCACCATTATAGTTTCAGCATACAAATGCACACTGTCTAAACACATTCAAAAACTCATGTCTCAGAGATAAGCACAGATGTTCATGTTTGTCATTAGAGTTTTATTTGTAAGAAAATTATGAACTTCATATTGTGCATTAAATAAAAGAACATTTCACAACTCTGAGTCAACAGAAACAGGTAACAGAAATGTCTCTAATGTGTACAGTGTAGTGTAAGCATTAAAAGATCATAAAGGAAAAACTAACATTTATGTGAAACTAATTGTAATAAAAAATGAGCAGGTGCTTTATAGATTTAAAAGAAAGAATCTGAAAACAACACTTTTTTGGTCTAAGTGATCAAAGTAGAAAACAGAACTGATGTTCAAGAACAAACCGTAGCTGCACTAATATTACACATCTCGATCGTTGTACTGAACAGACATGTTGCTTTTAAAACCACATGCAGTGTGTGACCATGACTGTTCACTGAGACCATGAACGCCACTTCGCTGAAGCATTCTTCTTCTTCTTCTTGCCATTAAATTGGAAGCAGAAGCAGCACGAGCTGATTTGATCTACTGAAAGGAAAAAGCAGAACATCTGAGTTGAAACCAGTCAGCTGAAATCATTAAGACAGGAACAAATTCAATGCAGTGTCTCAAGTGGCTTAGCCTGTTACAACTGTTGATACAAGCTAAATACGGTTAACACACAGTGTCAGGGAGCTCCAGTGTGGGAACTAGTGGCTTTAGGTTTGTAGTCATTTAACTTTCATCCATTCATTCATTTAATTCAGGAGGAAGAAATGCCAGGTTGGTGCAGGCTGGTTACATGCATTTGGTCCCATGCTGTCTTTAATTAAATGACTTGGTTCATTTTATGGCTGGGCTGTATGTGGGGTTATATCATGTTATTTGGGCAGGAGTACCTGTCCCCTGTTAGACTTAGAAAGTTTCTCCATAAGTAGAGTTTCTAACTCTTCTAGCACATCTGTGGCTGACAGCTTTTTGGTGGCTCTTTTTACCCCACACTGGTTGTGAGTGTGTAAATAGCCCCACTAGTTATTTTGGGTTGCAGTTAACTAGGGAGGAAGGGGTGGGTATGCCATGATTAGGTGAATAACAATTATATGTGATACATAAATTTCACAATGCATGCATATATCTCTATCAATTAAACCTGGCCTGAGGGCTGCCATTTTTTACATTCAGTTATTTCTCTTAGAAATGTTGGAACTAAATAATGAATGTGTTACAGTTAAAGTGAAACACTGGTCAGTGTAAATGGCTCATTGGGACACAGAAACCCTTAAATTAAACCTGATATCTAGTGTCAAACAATATCAAAGCTGTAAAAGATGTTTACATTCAGAATTTATAAAACTATGATTGTAAATAAATTCAAACAAGTGAGCTTTTCTCTTTGTGCTGAATATCAACACTGTGGTTTCTTAGACTGTAAGCTTTACTTTAGTGCAACCAGTTGCAGAAGCTGCCACTCCAAATGTCTTTTGATAACAAGAAAAAAATACCTTTTCAGTACACGGCCTGAAGTTCTTCTCCGAAATCTTCTGCAATCGGCTTTGTCTGCTGGTTTGAAGACAATAAACCATAAAAAAGATGATTTAGTCACTTTGTCTGTGTCATGCAGCTCGAATGTGTCGTGTAACGATGTTGAATAGCCGTCGTTATCCCTCTGCTGCGTCAGTAGGATTGTACTGTACAGCATCTCATTGATATGTGAGGAATGCTAATGTAACACGATAACAGACTTACATCATTAAAATATAAAGTGCAGGAGATATTTAGATATTTTTTATATTTATATTACATTTTATAGCTGACGGATATTACTAAATAGATAGAATTTACTAAATAGCTGGATGAACATGAAAAATATGTCTATAATAACAAATGACCATGAGAGCCAGTAGAATTAATTCAGCTGGACACTCAAAAGACGTCCTTAAATGCTCTTTAAGTGGCAGAACAGATGAACAAACAGTTAATCGCTTACTTGAGATGAAATCTGCTCAGCTACTTTGAAAACAGCTTCTAACTGGTTCCTCCTTTAACAGGATGACTGCTCAGGGGTAAGGCCATCATGCAATCCAGCAACCTTTATGGTTCTGCTTTGATTCACCAGGAACTATTAGGGAAACCTTCCAGCGCCTCCTGTGAAAGACACAGGCATAAACACACAAACATTTATTAACATGTTCCACAGTGTTCCAGTTTGATTTTCTTATC
Organism: Rhamphochromis sp. 'chilingali'; assembly: GCF_963969265.1. NCBI lineage: Eukaryota > Metazoa > Chordata > Actinopteri > Cichliformes > Cichlidae > Rhamphochromis > Rhamphochromis sp. 'chilingali'. Next base: position 29,735,329 of record NC_137945.1, on the reverse strand, counting down.
CTGTGGACAACAACGTACATGGATGCAGGTTTATTGTTAACTTTTGTAAGGTTTATTTAATGAACATATCCAGCTGCAGCTCCACTGTGATCCTGAACTGGATAAGCACTTAAGAAAATGTGTCAATAAATGGACAAACATCAACTTACTATATTTATCCAAACAGACGGGACCAATAATGCTTCGCTGAGTTAGAGACTTTAACAGACTCTTCTATGTAAGAATGTCTCGTGCTGATATACCTGCAATACTTGACAACAAAGGTTTTTCAGACTACATGTAGCTGTCCTCTATGTCAGCTAACACATTTACATTTATGTCACACTTATTTCTGCTTTCCCATTTTATAATTATTACTTACATTTTGATTAGATACCTTGAGTTTGTAAATGATCAGATTACATAATTGGAATACAATGTATCCAATTCAGGGTTGCGGGAGGATGAAGCCTATCCCAGCTGATACAGGACAAAGACAGGCTGCCAGTTTATTGCAGGGCTAATACAATATGTGTAACAGAAAATCCACTTAAATGTTTGATATTTCTTATAATAATCATAATTATGACTATTATTTAAAGGTTTCTTCATAAATACATTTTGATTTTTTATAACCCCTAAAATATAAACCTGAGCTGTTTCAGATTCTGACCTCTGACCTCAGTGACCTGGCTGTGTCCTCACTGCAGCTCCCTCTTGGAAGTACGTCTGCTTCTTGTCTTCCCCCAGTGTTGACCGCCTGATATCAAGATATCACGTACTGTAACTGAGGAACAAAAAAGGACAAACACTTGCCTTCATTTAAAAGTACATTCATACAGAGATAATCTATGGAAACACACTAGTTCACAGTTTGGGAGGAACCAGTTCCTGTGAAACATTTCTGTATATGAACATCATGTGGAGAATGAATGAAATGAGTTCTTCAGGTGACTCAGCAGTCCCACACTGACAAATGAAATCTAGTTAAACTATTAAGCATATTTGCTCTTCTGAAATCTGTGTTAAACAACAACAAACATAAATTAGTAACAAAAACTACAGCTGAGTATAGGCTTTACAAACCACCAGCAGCCATAATGCTAAATTTTAATCTTCAAATGTTTCTGAGCTGTCTTCAACCTGCTTTTAGCACATT